>NC_089875.1:93028961-93378961 GCF_040182565.1 Anser cygnoides
GCTCCGGCCCGGGGCCTGCTCCTGCGGGGGCTCTCCATGGGCCGCAGCCTCCTCCAGGCCACATCCACCTGCTCCACCGGGGGCTCCTCCACGGGGGGGCTGCAGCGTGGAGATCTGCTCCATGTGGGACCCATGGGCTGCAGGGGGACAGCCTGCTCCACCAGGGGCCTCTCCACAGGCCGCAGGGGAACTTCTGCACCTCCTGCCCTCCTTCTGCGCTGACCTTGGGGTCTGCAGGGCTGGTTCTCACTCTCTCTCCCAGCTGCTGTCACATAGCAGTTTTTTCCCCTTTCTTCAATCTGCTCTCCCGGAGGCCCACCCAGTATCTCTCCCAGGCTCAGCTCTGGCCAGCAGGTCCCTTTTGAAGCCAGCTTGGGCTGACTCTGATCTGACATGGGGCAGCTTCTGGGCTCTGCTCCCAGAGGCCTCTCCTGCAGCCCCCCCGCTACCAAACCCTTCCCATGTAAACCTAATACAGTGGGAAAAAAACATCTTGTATTATGTGAGTGGAGCAGTTAGTGCTTTCTGAAGTAGGACGAGATGCTTGCTTAACTGGGAGTTAGTCCTAGGACACATAATGAGGTCTGTACATGAATTCATTCACCAATCCTGCAGTAAGCTGTTGATTTTCATTCTGGAGCATCAGTCAGAGTTGGTGTTGATGAAATGGAAACAAAGGCGGTCTGTTGAATCCCATTTGAGGTTTAAAACCAGAAATTATGCCAAGGAAGAATAAAATCTACAAGAAGGGGTTTGGGATAGGGAAGGGGAGAAGAGGAAGATGTTTTGTTTTTCAGAACTCACTCTCCTTGTTTCTCTAGGTAGATTTTTGCCATTTCTTTCATGTTTCATGTTTCAAAACTTTTTTTATTATTTTTTTTCCCCTTAAAAGAGAGTCAAGATAAAATCTTTGGGAAAAATGATTTTACTTTGTATTTTAGAAAGTAAATGGGACTTGCAGGAGAAGAAGAGAGAAGAAAAAAGGAAGCAAGAATAGTACTGTAACAATCCAGTATCACAGAAAATAAACAATCAGTAAACCAATCAGCAATCACATGAAATTGCAGATCTTTTACATAAATGAAGTGCCAAAAAGGCACTTTGGAGGAGTTATTTTTAAAATTATGACTTAAAAATGATGATATTCTGTTTTATACAATCATTGTTCTGGATCCTTTGCTTTGTTAGAACCTCTAGGTCCAACACTTAAGTGGTAAAAACTTCTTTTTTGGGTAGAGGCTGAGCAGAGAGTTTGTGCAGAAGCACTGAGACAAGTAATCTTGCTTCAAAGAACTATAATAAAGGATTTTTGCACATCACCACCTAGAAAAAAAAAGCAATCACTTGCTTAGTAGAATTCTCAATAACGTGAAAGATATGAAAAGTTGTCTTTTTGCTGTTATTGTTGTTTCTATTTTTTTCCACTCAAATGGGAAACAGAACAAAAACATTTCAAACATTTTCAAAAGAAAGTGAAAACTATGTCTTATCCTTTATAACCATGTTTTGGTGTCTAAAATCTTCATCAGAAGTAAAACAGAAAGAAACTATACTTCTTTGCTGAGTACATTTACTCCCCCAACGGTAATGATTTGTGATGGAGAGAAGTTGGTTAATAGAAGAGTTGCTTTTATCGTTTCTCTCTCTCTGATAGTCATTTCTGGAAAAGGACTATAGTTATGAGGTTGACATCTAATAAATATTTAATTTTTGTAATGAGCTAGACCATCTACAGTGAGAAAAACTGGTCTGAAGGCCTGGAGGATAAGCAATTCCCATGTAAGTGAGAAGAATTGCTTTCCCTGAATTAGGTCATCACCACTCACCTACTCAGTCTTTATCTGAACTGCTTTAGAACTGTATCTTGTACTTGAGAAATGTTGTCAAAACCAACATGATTCTGGAGGAAAAAAAAATCAAAATCAATAAATAGATTTATTATTATTATTATTTTACCTATATCTGTCAGTCAGACTGTTGTATTATTTTTTGTATTTCAGAGACTGGACCAGGCTGTGCTCTCTAACTGGTCTCTTTTTAATATTACTGTGGAATTATTGCCAAATATAGCAACAAAACATTAAGAGCTTGGTAATTACACTTTTAAAATATCAGAAGTTTAACCATGAAAGTGTTTCTGTCCTTCTAAGAGGATGATTTACACAAGTAAATACCAACAGAAATAAGAAATGTATAATATGGTTTTGAATAACTCTGCTCATTCATTTTACTAAAAAGAGAAAAAAAATAAGAAAAAAAAGTGACCATTCCCTTCTGTGAATATTTCTTTAACCTTTTGCTCAAGCTATGTCGACAAAGACCCAGAACTCATATGACACTCTCATTATTTGATGGATATTGAACAGATATGCTCATTTGTTTTACATTTCCCTTGACAAAGGCTGTGGCAAAACTGCCTGCCTGGTTCCTCATTGTCATGCTTTCTTCTCTCCATTCTCTGCAGCATTATGCAGTACTCTTACACTAAAGCAACAGTTTGAAATATCATACTTCTCCCAAAGGATATCTTTGTTAAAGGGCAAAAATCTGTTTTACTATTTCTTATCATTATCTGAATTGACTGATACAATGAAACTTATTATGGAAAGTGGGAATGAGGTGTGGTACTTCAGGTGAAATAGGTGAAATGTTTAATATATTTCTCCTTAATTTCAGTCCTTCTCTTGTATAACTTTATTATAAATGGTAAAAATATCCGATAAACACCCCAAAATATTTTTAAATACAATTAAATTACTGTATTTCTTTTTAACTATGACTATCATCCTCTGAACAAAGGATAATTTTATTCAAAACATGTATTTAAATAACAATTTGCTATTAAAAACAAAAAAGAAATGTACCTCTTTATTCCTGTTTTTTGTTGCTTCTGTTGTTGTTATTCATTATCTTCTATCCCTGTAATCCTTGTAGGATACATGTCCCTACAGATTCATTTTATGCAAAATAACATTTTTAATTGTTAGCTTAACACTTTTTTTTTTATTTTTTTTTTACAGATCATTTTCTAGATAAGTAAAAAAAACAGCATAATATTGCATGAGAGTAATCAAATAATATAAAAAGTGGCCTTCTTCTTCCCTCATTTGTATCCATTCAATACTAGGAACTTATTCCAGTGAAGATAGATGTAGGTCAGAAATGATTTCACTGAACACTGCTGCAAAAATAAAAAATACCTAAATAGGAGCGAGAATGGAATCCAGCCCAAAGTCACTTAGGATTAATACCCTAGTATAGAAAGAAGTGTGCAGGCATTATGGAGGCACTCAGATAGTATAGTGAAGACTGACAATATGTGAACCTATGTAGATGGGTGATGAAAAACATTTATGCATTAATGCTGACACCTCCCCAAGTATAAATATTATTCAGCAGTTTTATGAGTAGAGGCTCTAATAAGTTCTTTAGTTTGTACCATCTGATTTTCCCAGTCATTCAGCAAAATGAATCATAACTGCATAGCTATTACTGCTATTGCAATGATGTGAGTATGGAAAAAGACAGAATGAGAAAACAAGTAATAGTTATACTTTTATGTCTGGCAACAGGCTCTCAGATACTTTAATGAGGAATTTAGTATACAAACTTGGATGAATGGATGGGTAGATACATGGACTGTTATTTATCTCTGCCTGAAACATAGCTTATTGTGATGAAGATTAAAGTTAAAATGCACATACTTCTCCCACTGGGTGAATTTTAGCAAAATATAAGTATTCAACCAAGCAGAAATAAAGAAAAAAAAGGGCTTATTTTCCTATTTAAAATCTGTTTTTTTTTTTCCCTCTAGCATAATGACACTATTGCAAAGTGGGCACAATAGAAATCTGCATATATTACAAAAGAACATTTGGAATTTTTATTTAAATCCAAATGATTTTGCTTCCTTATGAACAAATAATTTGGGCCTAATGATTCACTGCATTGCTCCAGGTTTTCTGATTTTGAATTTCTGATTTCCTATAGTGTGTTACATTTGGTTTTTGGTTTAGGTTTTTAGTTTTCTTTTTTTTTTTTATCTTTTTTTTTTTTTGTCTCTTGTCAGTGTCCCCCCCCCCCCCCCCCCCCATGGGAAAAGTTCACAAATGCTATTTGCTGCTATTAATAGGATTACATCAGGTTTAAAGCCATAGTATTGCAATATAATGTTGAGTGTTTACAATACCAGTTCTAATGGAAGCAGAGAGAATAGGGATATTGCACTTCACTCATTAAGGCAGCTCTAAGCTCTCTACTTATAGTAGCAAGGATCTGACTGGCAATTTTAATCACAGAGCTACTTACAGAAATATCACGATATGCTTTCCTAACTCCCGTAATCGTTAGAGTTTCCTGCTCCTGGCCTTTGTCAATGACTGATTTTCAATATAGCACAGCCAGGGAGCTGCTCTGCCACAAAGCCCTAATGCACAATCAGGTTGTCTATGTGTAATTAAGTACAATGTTCCTCCTGACATGAAGTGAGCATCCTCTATTCCCCCTCTCAACAGTCCCTACTGATTACTTAATGTAGCTTATATCAGACAAAATGCTGGATTATAATCATCCTTATTTTCCTAAGAATGGAAGGAGCTGAGGGGGAAGTACCCTCAGATACTCTTAGCTATCAAGGGAATCTTCTTCCATAAACAAATGACGGAAAGCTGTGTCCTCCAGCTTTTCTACTAATTATTATCACTCTTCTGCAAGAGGTTACCAGGCCCGCAAGAGGGTCAGCAGAGTGGGACTTGGGAACCCTCTTCAACTATTTCAATTTAGTGCAAACCCACCTTCACTAGAGTGACCTACAATGTTGGTGCTGAGTCAGTCATGGGAACCTATTATCTAATAAGTATAAGAGTATAGAAAGCACACCAGGATATTTTAAATAATGCAGAAAAATCTGCCAGTCTATAGGTCCAGGAAAGTCCTTACAGAGCTGTGTATTCAAATTTGGAACCCATGTAGAAAAAGAAGCAATTCCACATTTCCATTTAATATCCTTCACGTGGTCTACATATATGGGCTTTGTGCAAACAAGAGTGAAATATTAATTTAATTACAGGATAAATAATCTAGGCTGATTAGGAAGCTAAAATATTTGTTCAGGTATCTGAATTGAGGAGATTTGCACTAAATACCAATATGCATTCCCACAAACAAACAAAAAATGTTTCTGTAGATCTAACCAACCTCAAGTTTCGTGTGTGTTATCTACATGTTATATAACCTTCTAGAGTATATTTTTCTTCCATTTATTGCAAAGGCTAGGTCTCCACCAGTTTTAAGGCAACAAAATATAAATAGAATGGAAATAAATCTTCAGATAGCAAAGAAAGTAAAAAAGGAAAAGGAAAAAAAGTCAGTATGTTTTTGTGAGAGATATATGCTTCATTTAATATATATACACATCACAGAATCACAGAATCACAGAATCGTCTAGGTTGGAAGAGACCTCCAAGATCATCTAGTCCAACCTCAGCCCTAACACTAACAAGTCCTCCACTAAACTGTATCACTAAGGGCTACATCTAAACGTCTCTTAAAGACCTCCAGGGATGGTGACTCAACCACCTCCCTGGGCAGTCCATTCCAATGCCTAACAACCCTTTCAGTAAAGAAGTTCTTCCTAACATCCAACCTAAACCTCCCCTGGCGCAACTTTAGCCCATTCCCCCTCGTCCTGTCACCAGGCACGTGGGAGAACAGACCAACCCCCACCTCTCTACAGCCTCCTTTAAGGTACCCGTAGAGAGCGATGAGGTCTCCCCTGAGCCTCCGCTTCTCCAGGCTAAACAACCCCAGCTCCCTCAGCCGCTCCTCGTAAGACTTGTAAAACATAAACAAATACAATTCACAAATACAGAAGCAGTGAGAAAAGCTATTTAAAGATATCAAATAGGTTAGACATAAATATACAAAGAAAAAAAAAAAAATATTAGAGAGGTCTGTGAGTTGAGTTTTGTATTAGTTACCAAGTTATGATGAATGCAAGCGCAGCATTTCTTAGTGATTGCAATACAGGATTTACAAAACTCTCTTCAATGGGCAGAAAGTCATACTGAATTAGAACCATATTAAGATTTTATTAACCAAATCATAGACTTCAAAATAATAATAATAATAATAATACCAGAAAAAAAAGTCAAATCAAGCAGTAATTTTAAAATCTTTAAATGTCAGTATTTAGTTTCACTTTTTGTTCCTTCTTTTGAGCCCTAGGTGCAGTCCAAGAATAGACTGCAAGTGCTGCTGAGGCTGGATGTATTACGTTTGGATTGTGAAGTGTCAGAAAGGAGAGTATTTCATTTGGCATTGTGAAAATCTTAGAGGTACCAATTTACCACGCTCAGAACTGACTTAAAGAAAAAATTCTTATCTTCTTATTTTTATTCTACCTCTCTCACTTCTCTAATCCTCTCTAATCCACTCCAAAAATGATCAGCTAGGACCTTACCCATGTCAAGTTTTTGAACTGTGGGTGGTTTTGCTCTAGCTTTGTTCTCAGAAGCGTGACAGCCCTGGGATCACTTTTGCAATGGGAATTGAATTTTTTTTCTTTTCCCCCCACTCTTATAACTCAGAATTGAAAAAGGATTTTGGATTAAAGCCACTGAAAGACTTTTTATCATCCAAATCTTACCTCACTGTTTCAGGAGGGTTCCCCACTCAGGTCCTGTATAACCTGTGGGTGACTTCATGTATATATTTTTTTATGACTTAAAATTACCTGCAAGGTTAAAGGTTTGCATTTTGGCATGGCCCAAACTGACAGAACTCCAAGCAGATGACTGAATGTTGCTGCAATAACAGAAGCTGACAAAGATCATATCTAAAAAATCTGATGAATATTGAACATAGGATTAGAAAAAAATCCTGAAATACTAAATCCAGTTTTCTCCTGTCATAGTCAATTACCTGATTTATAAAAATAACTCAAAATAAGCTGGATTTCTTGCTGCAACTTCCTCAGACCTCACTTGCTAGTTATTTGGAGACTTCTTTTCATTTCCTGGATAAGTTTCCTCTAGGCCAATTTATACCTACTTGTCCATTTGCCAACATGAATTAACTCTTCAGTGTCCTTGTACATTTGCAAATGGTAACCTCACCTCGGCCTTTTATTCAACAAAAGCTATTCCTAGACTGTATACTTGACTCAGGCCTGTGCCCTGAGCTTTGTCTTTACCTTCTGTCTGAAACAGCACTTAAGCACTGATTATGCTTTACTGTGTTGTATCCTCTTCTGTGAGAAGCTGGGGATCCTGCTGATACATACAGTAGCCAGAGTTGTGAATAATAGTAATAATATGATTGAGGGCAGCTTATGGAAGTGTTGTTCTTTGGCCATCTGTTTAACCAGCTGTTAATTACCCCAACATTATGCCATTCATGGTCTGACATGTCTCATTAAAAAGACAGTGCTGTTCATTGATCCCTACCAGGTCTGGAGGAGAAGAGGAACATTCCCATGGGCTCTTAGTTTAGAAGTTTATGCTAATCTTTTCTTTCAGGTTGAGACTGCTGACCACTAGTGAAATCAGCCTTCCTGTAGTAATGCAGAATTTAATGTTAATACATGGCTGTCTGGAAGGGAATAAGCAGTAGTCTCAGCTGTGGAAAACAGCAGAGAACAACTCCTGTGTGCAAACAGGTGGGTTTTTGATATTCACACACTAGAGAAAAAAAAAAATCATGGGCATTCACTGGAATAAAGTGGTAGTGATTGCTATTTTCAGGTGGGAGGTGAGAAGCCCTAAGTCCAGTACTTAGGGTTGAGTTGTTGAGTGCTTATCCCCTGGAGTTAGACCACTTGACTGAAGCTAAAAAGGCTGCTGCCCTCAACGAGTCTTGCAAGAACCATCTTCCACCACACCTGTGTACCTAACTGCATTCTCACTTGTATTCAAAGACAGTTGTCCAACAACCTTACCAAGCCAACATCAGTTCTTGAGCACATCTGCTGTGAAATTTTTGTACATTTATTCTATTCTGCAGTCATCTTCGCAAACAACTTGGTAGTTCAAAACCTGGGTACAGTATTACAGAAAATACCCATGCTATACATAATTAAATCCTTACTTCAGTAGGAAATCTGAAAAAATCTAGGAAAACCTAGTCTGAGTTCTAGGATCTTTTTTTTTTTTTTTCTTTTCCATTTTTCTTATGTCATAGTGACATCTTGTAGAATTTCAATGACCCATATATACAGACTTTTATTTCTCAGCAGTTTCTAACTCATGAGAACATAGCTTCCTGATGAAATTTTTCGCATTAGTCCCTAAAGGAAAGACATTGGGAAAACACCCAGTTCTTGTTTTTATTCTATTTCTCTTGCTTCAGTTCTTATGTAAACCAAATTCTTCCTTCCAGTTTAAGCTATCAGAAAAGCTTAAAAAAAATATATAATAATAATAATAATAATCACACACACACACGCACACAAAACCTGAACTTTGTGCCAAGAAAACTTAAAAGAACGCTGGAGATCATAGCTCCTTGGCTATTTCTTAAGTAGCTCCATACCTAGGAAATATTATTTTTCCACTACCAATAAAAAATCACATGCTTTACCTAGCAGTGCTCTGGCCTTACCTTGGTCTGAGTTGGATTTTGCTGGTTTAACCCTTATGCTGGGGCCCAGTGACTGCTAAACAAGAAGAAACTCCTCCACCTATCCTAACTCCTCCTATCATGGTCGCCCTTGCAGAGATGTCAGGATGCTAAAAACTTTCTCTATGCCTCTCCCACAGTTAAAACCATGTGCTTAAGACATAGAGGAATACTGAAAAGGTGTAAACAGCACCAAAGGAAAGGAGTAGATACTGGGAAATTTGTCTTGTATAGCAACTTTTGTTTTTAGTATTACTAATAAGATCAGGTTTTTATTGATTAGATAATTTTAAAAGTGAGTGTTAGTCCATTTATAATGGAGTAATGATAATTGCATTTTGGCTACACTGTTAAAGCAGATTAAAATAAATTAACAGCTTCACATGTAGGCTGGATTTCCCTTTTTTGTCCATAACAAGATTTTAATTGTAACAATTTCACTAGGCTTCTCTATCCAGTTGAGCAGACCTCTTTCAGTATGATGTATCCATGGATACTCTTCACTTAATTCTTTTCCTATACCCTATTTTCCTTTTGTTGTTGTTGTTGTTGTTTGTTTGTTTGTTTGTTTGTTTGTTTGTTTTTCTACAGCTTCACATTGCTTTTCCTGTGTGCCACCATAGAAATTGCTTATCTGTAATCCAGACAGATTAGATCTGCGGCCTTCTTACATCTGAAAAAAAAGAACAGTAATGCTCCTCAGAGGTCAATTACATTGATCAGGTATGATCAACATTTAAAAATATTTAACACTGAGTATGTCTGTATTTTTTGTCTGTCATTAGTCTTCAACCTCTCCCAGACATCGTCAAGTATTTACATCTCAGACACTTTCTGGATCCATTCTACTTGGCCTTCATACTTTGTTTTATGCCTGAAGGGCACCAAATAGAGGAAGATGGAAAGTGGAAAAGGGATGGTAAAACATTTTTTTTTTTTTTTCCTGAATTTGGTGAATTTGGAAATGGGAAAAAATGCTCAGTCCACATAGAACTCAGCATATCCAATCAGGATAGAAGCAGAATTCTTTGTATCTTTTGTAATTCCTAAATTAACATTTAATATAACTGATGGTCAACTTCCTTTTTAATTCTACCATTTTTGAGCAAACGCTCTCTCAGACAGTTTTGCATATTTGATTCACACTCCCTCTTACAGTGAAATTTCTCTTACCAGCTGCTGTTATCAAGGACATCTGCCAAGGGTGGTCTGTGGGAACTTCTTTACAAGTGGTCAACTGGTTCTCACAATATCCAAATGGAAAATGTAGAGCCCCTGGTCAAACAGCACATGCTGTCCCTCTGACCCATTAATTAAAAGCACTGGACTGCAGGCCACATCCAGCCTATTCTACTACTAAAGGCAGACTGAATTGTCTGAGAATGCTTAAACATAGACAGTATATATGCTATTCTACAGCCACACAGCACTGCCTCTGATTCATTCAGCAGACACATTAAAGAACATGGCTTGCTGGACCTGTGATTGTGCATACCAATTCTTACAGTACTATAGGACTGAGAGTGTAATGTCCCTCAACTGAAATGCATATTAAAAAGAAGAAAAAAAAATAAAATCATTCTCATCACACATGCAGTAATTTTCATTTTTGTTTATGGGACAAATGCCCCCCTTATCTTTGCTATGTTGCTCTCCTCAGTAAAAACTGAGGCAAAGCTTTTTGGTTTTATTCAGACAGCTTAAAGGCAGACTGGCATTACTACCTAGGAACATCCCATATTCATAGCATCTCAATCTCAATAGATCGCGAGCCCAGGTCTTTTATACTTATTTTCTTCGGATAAATGACAAAATAAATAAATAAATAAATAAATAAATAAATATATAAATACTATATGCTATGATTTATTTGCAAAGACTTAGTTTCACCTTTGCTAAGTCTGTCTTTATTTCTATTTTTCGAACCTCTCAGAGTATTTTATGATAAATCCTCCTTTTTTTTTTTTTTTTTTTTTTTTTCCCACTTTCTTAAGGTCTGTCTGCTTACTCCTGATATTTCTTTTGACTTGCTGTCCTACTAATATTTTGTATCTTTGATCAAAGATTAAACATGAAAAACATGTTAGAAGGCTTTTAAAGTTTACAAAGTTTTTTTTTGTTTTCTTTTTTTCTTTTTAGAGAAGTATTTAAGGTGAAAATGACTTTCATAGTTATATTATTTGTTATTCAGTACTTTTTAAGTACAACCAGTTTTCTGCTAGTTGGGTTAATGTAAGTTTATGACAAGTAGCCATCAAAACGAAGTCCTATATTTCTGCATGCAGAGAAGCAAATGGTCATCCAAAAGCCTCTGTGAATATCGGTTTTGTTTTGTTTTGTTTTTCCTGAGAAAGAAACTCAAAGATGCATTGTGTCTCACCAAAGTAACATAGCAAACTTTCAGCAAAGCCAACAATGGAGGCCCAAACACTTAGCTTCTCTTTCATCCATTTTTCTTCTAGCAGTGAAGCTTCCACTTCCTATTCTAAGTTGTCTAGTACTGACAGGAAATAAGATTATTTATTGGTGGGCTTAGTAAAGGTTGTAACAACAGATGCCATAGCCAGAGGACAGCAATTGCAAAGCAAAGTTTCAGACACTGAGAATGGGTTTCAGACTGAAATAGTAGGAGATGAAAAAACAAAGTTCCCCCAGGTCTAGAAACATTTGTATGCATCAGTAATGTTAACGAAGCTAGGGCTCAGAAACGAGAATAGTCTTGGGCTGATATAATTCATTTATACTAAGGGCAAAAGAAAAGAAAAAGAAAATCTGTATTATTTCTATACGTATATATATATATACACATATATATATACGTATATATATATATATATTATTTCCCTTTCCCTTTGTCCAAAGAAAGAGAAGCAAGAAAATCTGCTGTTTATAAGGCAAAAAGAAATAAGCTCAGGAAAACAAGGCACTTAGTAAAAGTACAGGGGAAATACTTCTGAAATGAAAAGTACATGTACATATCTGCTGATATCCAGGAAAGAGGAAAAGGGTGTGGGGGGTAAATATGCTATAAGGAAATGACTTTTCTAAAGGTTTATCATAGGTATTAGATCAGAAGACATACTCCTCAAAGTCCTTTCTAGTGTCATTCTCTATGAAGTGCTGGGAGTCCAATGCATTTGTCCCACAGCATCCACTGGAGCAGCACCCACTGGAGGGTTCCAAGTAACTAGCTTCTTCCAGTCTCTCCTGTTACTCACTGTGAGCTCACTGAGACACCTCTGATGACATCAGGCATCCTTCAGTGGGTGTGGACAGGGGCAGGGGCAGTGGCTGCGGGAGGATGAAGGCCAAAAGGAAAATGAGACAGAGACGGTCCCCTCAGCGAGGCTGCAGGAATGGATTGGGCAGGCATGGATCCATTTTAGTCCATTACTTTAAATGCTGTAATGATGGGGTCAAGAGAGAAAATTCCTTAAACAACTCCAAAACTGAATGCAGTTGAAAAGCTGGTGGAAGATAAAAGATGAACAGCAAAAGTCTGCAGCAAGGTGAAATGGTAGTAAAAGATGGCAGCAGACACCTCTTTGAGGTCTTTATTTCACCTGGATCATTGATATTTTGTGAAATCTCTTCTGCCCCACAAAACACATCCCCTAGACCCTTATAAATTATATAGAATCCTCATCTTAAAATACTGAAATGATTGTAACTATGAACACTTAAAAAGAAAAAAAAAAAAAAAAAAAGATGCATGTGTAACACAATTGGCATCACAATGCACAGCTTATGAGGATATTTAGAATGAATATCTTACTTCTAGCCCCACATCACACAAAACAGTAAGTAGGAATCATAATAGCATCATTTATTTCCTGTCACTTTTACGTATTTAATCACATCTACTATGACTAACTGACATTTTTATTTCAAAAGTACTTTGTTAAGACTTCTTTAAAAAGTCTCATATGTATCAAAGTGCCAGTAAGTCTGAGTTCATTGCAAAAGCAGAGTTGGGTTTTCTGGATCTCTCTGATCTCTTTCTTTGGGCTCAGAGTGGTTTCAATGGCAAGGAAGCAGCAAATGAGTACTATGTCACATAATCCATTAGTAGTAGAAATACTGTCTCTGCATAACTTCTTAGAGTGCATTAGAGGTGGAACTCAAAATGAACTTTTCAATTGAAAATACTTCCACATTAGACAACAAGCCATCATTCAAAACTCCTTGTGACTAACTTTCATTTTCTTAATTGCAACACTTCTACCTACCTTAAAATTCTTCACCACTTCTCCACTGGATATTTCTCATTTTAAGCATTAATAATAAGTAATGTCTGAATATAAGCTGGAGGTCCTGAATATTTTCTTCTCCCTTTGCATTGGAAGTAGAAAATTAGATGCTGCATATTCTTATTTAAAATGGTGCTGGGGCTGTGAGCACTGTTCATGTTAAGGTAAACAAGTTTCATAAGGGAAAAAGATTTTGTGGTGTTTTTCAAATGATGAGATTGGTTTGGAAATACATTACAGCAGAACTCCTTCACTTACTACACTTACTAGTTAGGCCTCCTTCTACCTTTCCTAAATAAATGCATGTTTTACACACCAGTCACACCATTGTTTTACAATCTTTACCTATTTGTAGTTTATATTCCTTCAGATATGGAACATCTGGAGTCTATATTGAATCTTACCTTACAAATCATAAGCAATAAAGTACACAGCTTGTAAAATATTTGGGACACTTGAGACCTTTCTGGTTCTGATCAGTCAGATTCTCATATCTGAGGACTTGAAAAATTTTGTCTCTATCTGAGCCCAAACAAGATAAAGAGAGGAGGTAAACATTGTTCATTGGCTTCCCACTCTTATTTTAATACTAGCATTTTTAAAAACATCACAGTTTTGCAAGAGATTTCCTTCTACCTCCCCTCATAATATTAGATTTTCTTTTCAGCAATGATTCCACTACATAGATCTTTCTGCTAATCATTCTATTGAGTTCATTTGAAATCTTAAACTGCTGTCAACCTTTTAGTCACCAGTTCTATTTTCATTCTCTTCCTTTTCAATAATTTTATGCTGTTATTCCCAACTTCTGCCTCTGTTGAACAACATTTTTATCTTTTCATCCAGATGCTATTAGTTTTCTCATATACAACTGTACCATATGTTGGAATTAGATGTTTAAGATCGTACTAGTTCATAGAAATTAGCACTAGACATACTTTCAAAAAATAATATTTGTTATTACTAGCACATAGAAACAAAGTAGAAAATAGTTGCATCTCTTTTTCCGTAAATGTGCAATTGAGAAACATAGTACTTTTTTTTTTTTTTTATGTTCATTGTTTTAGGAATAAATAACTTGTACTAACCACATACACTACATTCTTTATTTGGTGAAAGGTGTGTGTAGTACTAAAAGAATGTAGTGCAAGTAGCAACAGAATGAACTAGCAATTCATAAATGTGTTTCATCCACAGTTATATTGTTTCTATAGGATGCCAAGAGGGAGAATTTTGAAGCAGAAATAATACCAAAGCAGGTTAAAAGTCAGAGTTTGCTATCACTATTACACAGGCCAAAATATAAGTAGTGAATTATTATTATTCTATATTATCTCTATTATGCAAACTGCTTAAACAAACAAACAAACAAAAAAATCAGAAATAAACCAAAGCAATGTTAGGTGGAATAGCTGCCTGACATAATCTAAGACTTCAACATGAACTTTTTAACTTAGTGCCCCTTGAAGTCAATGGGAAAAAGGTATGTTGCATGCAATGCAAAAATACTCTGATCTCTGTGGGTCTGTTGATATCTCGACTAAAGATGAGCGTATGAGTGCACGAGAAGTAATGGGTGTCAGGTACACCCCACTGATACCTCTTTTCCTGGCAGATGTATCTGTCAAAGTTTATACATGATTCAAAATATTTTTTTCACTTTCATCCATCTCTTTGCCTTTTCATTTCAATAGTGGCATGACTCCATCTATTCCTTCTATTCTTTGCATATTTACTCAGGAATAAAGTCATATTGTCCTTTCATTCCCAGAAATTCAAAGTAGGATTCACTGCTAAGGCTAGCCCCCACACACTACCAAGCCTGGAAACAAGAGAGAAAACCTGGAGAGAGAAAGACTTTCCTCTGGCTGAAGAGGATTTGATTAGAGGTTATTTAGGCAAATTGGACACCCAAAAAATCTATGGGCCCCGGTGGGAAGGTGATGGAGCAGCTCACCCTTGAGCTTCTTGCCCAGGGAGGTGGTTGAGTCACCATCCCTGGAGGTCTTTAAAAGACGTTTTGATGTAGCCCTTAGTGATATGGTTTAGTGTAGGACTTGTTAGTGTTAGGACAGAGGCTGGACTAGATGATCTTGGAGGTCTCTTCCAACCTAGACAATTCTGTGATTCTGTGATTCTTCCCTTCCTTCCTTCCTTCCTTCCTTCCTTCCTTCCTTCCTTCCTTCCTTCCTTCCTTCCTTCCTTCCTTCCTTCCTTCCTTCCTTCCTTCCTTCCTTCCTTCCTTCCTTATTTTTGTTTTTGCTTTGGTTTTGTTTTCCTTTGTTGTTCATAGAATCACAGAATGGTTTCCAATCCACTTCCAATGCCATGGAATCATTTAATGCCCCTGCCATGGGCAGGGACACCTCCCACTAGATCAGGTTGCTCAAAGCCCCATCCAACCTGGCCTTGAACACTTCCAGTGTTATCAAGGTGTGTTTTTTTCTCCCTTCTACAGATGCACTCGTATTATATTATGCATGTAAGTTACAAACTGAAGCTATTTTTATCTATTATTTATCGTTTCCTTTCTTTGTTACATTACTCCATTCTATGCCTTTAATTTTAAAAGAGCTTTTTTTTTTTTCTTTTTCTTTTTCTTTTTTTTCCAGCAAACATAAAAGAAAACATTCCACACTTCATTGCATTGAACAATAGTTGATGGCATTCTGATTTAATCTTACATTTGAATAAGCTTAATTGTATTCTTATTTTATTTAAGCAAGCTGCAGTATTAAGGAAACTCATTAAGGTTGTACTTGGTTCTTTGGCAGGGAAGGCTCAGCCATATTTCTCCAACTACATTAATCACTTTGACAGAAATACTAAAGATGTACTTCACACAGTGTCATTGTCTTTGTGTGAAATGGGTCACAGAAACTAAAATATGTGGGGAAGTTATTCTTTGGATACCTTTTATTTGCAGCAGTACTGGCTCTTATTAGAGAATGTAATGCTTGAGAACTGTCAGCATGGCATTTCCTACAGACTGCACTCTTCTCTTTATGAATATTGGTAGGTGCCTACTCAAAGTAGGTACTCACAGATTCATAGCCTATGATGCTCATCATGGAGAATCTTTATATCTCAGAAATATATGTCAGATCTGTATGTCTTAAAATGGGAAAAGTTTGCAAATGATATGGAATAGGTATTTTATTCCAAACTACAATTTTTAAAACTTTAAAATAGAATGTGTTTTTTGGTCCATTGAATACAGTCTAATATTTAAGCCCTTCAATTTTTAGTATAAAAAGTCTAAGATCCATGCAGAATCTGATATGCTGAATCTTCCCCTAATCTAAATGGAGATCTGTAGTATTCTTTAAGGATGGCTGTTTAAGTTTTGTGTGAATCTTAATAATTTTCAACATCATAGTATTTGGTAACTTAAACCTAGCTCTAAATGTTTCCCATCAAGTACCCAGATACCTGTATAATCTGAGTGACACCACACAGGAAAAGTAAAAGTTGTTATTACCCTGTTTATACAAATTGCTTACCCTGCTGCACAAAAATGAGCTTTTTCTTCTGGATTATACTCTTGCAGCAGACCCTAGCTGTCCAAGTGTCAAAGACAATGACTGAATTCATTCTCTTCATGATCTGTTTTGAGTTTCTCAGTTGAAAAGTTTAGCACAAGTGAAAGTGCATGCTTCATTCATGGGAGCACTATGTCCCGCTCTGGTTTTATGTGAATTATAGGCTTTACTGTACAAGTGCTTCATCAGGTGGGAATCCTACTCCTCATCACAAATTAGGAGAGGCATTTTATTAATATTTTCTCCACGCACGTTTATGAAACATTGTAGTGGGTTTATGTGGCAAGGTTTTGGTAGCAGGGGGCCATAGGGGTGGCTTCTGTGAGAAGGATCTAGAAGCTGCCCCGTGTTTGGTAAGGGCCCCACTGCTGACCAGAGCTGAGCCAATAAGCGATGTTGTTTTGCGCCTCTGTGAGAGCATATTTAAGACAGGGAAAAAAAAAAAAAAAAAGCTGCGCCACACAGCAGCTGGGAGAGTGAGAGGAGTGAGAAACAGCCTTGCAGGCGCCAAGGTCAGTGAAGAAGGAGGGGGAGAGATGCTCCAGGCACCAGAGCAGAAGTCCCCTGCGGCCTGGGGTGAGGACCCTGGTGAAGCAGGCTGTCCCCCTGCAGCCCATGGAGTACCACGGTGCAGCAGGGTTCCACGCAGCAGCCCGTGGAGGAGACCACGGTGGAGCAGGTGGACCTGCACCGACGGAGGCTGCGGCCTGTGGAAGACCCCTGACAGAGCAAATTCCAGGCCAGACTTGCAGCCTGTGGAGAGGAGACCACGCAGGAGCAGGTGACCTGGGAGGAGCTGCTGCCTGTGGCAGATCCAGGTTGGAGCAGTTTGCTCCTGAGGGATGGACCCCGTGGTACGGACCCATATCTGGAGCAGTTCTTGAAGAGCTGCTGCCTGTGGGCAGTCCACGTCGCATCAGTTCAGCAAGGACTGCATCCCGTGGGAGGGACCCCACAGCCCAGGGGATGAGAGTGACTGAGAAGGAGTGGCGGCAAAGAAGCGCTATAGACTGACCATAACCCCCCATTCCCCCATTCCCCTGTGCTGCTCGGGGGGAGGAGGTAGAAGAGGGTGGATGGGGGGAAAGGTGCTTTTGGTTTCTTTCCTTTGTTTCTCGCTTCTCTAGCTTGTTAGTAATAAGCAATAAATCTTACTATCTCCCTATGCTGAGTCTGTTTTGCCCGTCACAATAATTTCTGTGTGATCTCCCTGTCCTTATCTCAACCCTTGAGCCCTTTTCATCGTATTTTCTCCCTGTTCCTCTTTGAGGAGGGGGAGTGAGACAGCGGTTGTGGTGGAGCTCGGCCGCCCACCCGAGTAAAACCACCACAAACAAGCTTAACATTTCTTTTAAGAGAAGAAATAGGAAAGCCTTGCAAAAATACCTTTCTTTTAAGATGAGATTTTTTTCAATTAAAATTTTCATTGAAAGCAGCTTAAAAGAGCTGAGAGTTTAGCCCCTAAGCATTCCTATTCACACAGAATAACATCTAATTTTTGAATTTGTAGCTCCAGATACATATATATATACGTATATATATACGTGTATATATATATATTCCCTTGGTGTTTGATTGTATGAGGACAGTAAAATCCATGAAAAAGAAGACAGTGTGCAGCTTGTTGCTTGTGTCACAGGACTCCTTATCTTATCTATTAATGGGACTGTTTTCCCTGGACATCTCTGAACACGGTTAAAAAGGTGGAGAGGAAATGTGTGGGAAAATGTTTCTCTGGGGATAAAAAGCAGCCTGGTAAGGATGTTCTAAAATAACCATAAACCTGGCTGAGGAAGCTGGTTATATATAGCATTATTTATTTGATTCAGCAACCTTAACATTTAAGTGATTTTAACCTCAAAAAAATAATAATAAAAAAAGCATATTCTATTTAAACTACATAGTAATCATTATGCTATCAGAACTGTTAAATTTACATAAGGTCACAATATAGTTTATAAAAGCCTGGAGGCTTTAGATAAATATAGACAAATATCCATAATAAGCTGTTATTATTTTCCTATTACTATTTTGCTTTTCTTTAGAAGAACAGGTAAGCTGGTTTTGTATTGTTTCTTTCTTAAATAAATAAAATTTGATTTCATATTTCTCATTGAATAGAAACTGCTGGAAAACAATAAACTGCTGAAAAATATAATGCTGCTTATCTGTCTTGACTTTTGTACATATTCACTCGGTATTATAGTCCCCTGAATTACAATAATCAACAGAGATCAACATATATATTCATGTATGTGTTTCAGGTTTTTAAGGAAAAATTTTAAAAAGTTTATAGAGCAATTCTGGGACAGAAATAATATTTTATATATATATATTTATATATACATATATATATATATTATCCCCTTGACTTTTCAATGAATACTTCAGTGTTTTTCTTTCTTTGGGTATTTTTTGCTTGATTGTTTTGAACAGTGATTCTGTGGTGAAGATTAAGTTGTAGCTTCATTATATATAGAGAGAGAGTTTTCATTATACATGTGTATATATATATATTTCCCCAGTCAGAATACTTTTTTTGTTTGTTTGTTTTTCTTCCCAGTATCTTACAATATTGGCATGGGACTTATTCAAGGAATGAGATAGATTCTTGTATTGGGTTTACGTGGCAAGGGTTTGGTAGCAGAGGTGGCCTCTGTGAGCAGAGCCCAGCAGCTGCCCCATATCAGACCAGAGCCAGCTCCAGACGGCTCCAAAAGGGACCTGCTGCTGGCCAGAGCTGAGTCAGAGAGAGATGCTGGGAGCACCTCTTGGGGAAGCCAATTGAAGAAAGGTGAAAAAACTGCTGCGTAACAGTAGCTGGGGGAGAGGAGTGAGAACCAGCCCTGCAGACCCCAAGGTCAGTGCACAAGGAGGGCAGGAGGTGCTCCAGGCACACAGCAGAAGTTCCCCTGCGGCCTGTGGAGAGGCCCCTGGTGGAGCAGGCTGTCCCCCTGCAGCCCATGGGTCCCGCATGGAGCAGATCTCCACGCTGCAGCCCCCCCCTGTGGAGGAGCCCCCGGTGGAGCAGGTGGATGTGGCCTGGAGGAGGCTGTGGCCCATGGAGAGCCCCCGCAGGAGCAGGCCCCGGGCCGGAGCTGCAGCCCGTGGAGAGGAGCCCACACAGGAGCAGGGGGTCTGGGGGAAGCTGCTGCCCGTGGGGGACCCGTGCTGGAGCAGTTTGCTCCTGACGGATGGATCCTGTGGTACGGACCCATATTGGGGCAGTTGTTGAAGAGCTGCTGCCTGTGGGCAGCCCCTGCAGGCTCAGTTTGGGAAGGACGGCAGCCCGTGGGAGGGACCACACGTGGAGCAGGGGCAGAGAGTGACCATGAAGGATCGGCAGAGATGAAGCATCAGGGACTGACCGCAGCCCGCATTCCTTTTTCCCCTGCACCCCTCTGGTGTAGGACATAAAAGAGGGTGGATGGGGGTGGGGTTGGGGGTAGGGGGGAAGGTGAGGGGGGGGGTGGAAGGGTAAGTGTTTGTAGTTTGCTTTTAGTTTCTCACTGTTCTTGTCTGCTGGTGATAGGCAATGCATTATATTAATCTCGCTATGATGAGTCTGTTTGCCTATGACATTAATTGTTGAGTGATTTCCCTGTCCTTATCTCAACCCTTGAGCCCCTTTCCATCGTATTTTCTCCCCTTCTTTCTTGTGAGGAGGGGGAGTGAGAAAGTGGTTGTGTTGGAGTTTAGCTGCAGAGCAGGGTAAAACTAGCACAATGCCTTATTAAAGCACCTGTTTTTCTTTAACATCTCCATCTTCCTAGTATATTGCTTGGACTCTTCTTTTCCTAAATCACATGGCCTGATGATACTTGCCACAGAATTCACTCCTTTGTAGCATACCTGAATGAGGCCTAGTATGTTCCATGTATGAACTTTCTCTATAGAAAATGTTGGCTACTGAACAGGAGGGACCAGGAGCAAATTATAATATTTTTTATCTTATGGGAGTGAGTGGGTCCAGACTCCAAAGGTAATTGTTTATATGTTATGCTTCAGCAGAGTTTAACCAGAATCTTTTTACAAGCAATCTGCTGATTATATTCCATGTGCTAGCAAAATCATGATACAGTTCTCCGGGGGTGTTATAGTGTGCTCAATAACTCTAATGAATGCATAAATATAGTACACCATAAAGGAGGGACTGGATTACCAACTAGGTCTGATTGCCGAATAACTTATCTGTGTTTATTTTTCTGTGATATACAGCAGGAGACGTTTTTATGTGAGCTTTTTATGATTGTATTCATTATATTCCTTTTTTTAAAATGAAAATAATATAAATGAGCAACATTTTAATTCATATTATATATATATATATTTAGGTTTGTGCTTTCTTCTTACAGAAACAGTAATGATCATGTGAGGATATTGTGATGAGTGTAGTTTTTATATTTTCTTTGTGAATACCATCTTCCTTCCCTGTTAGCAGATGAATCCTTGATTAGTATGGTAAATATTTAATACCTTTTTTTCTAATGAAAACTGGAGCCAGACAGTACTAATGCACAACTCATTAGTAAAAGGATTTGATTGTAGTTCATGGTTTTGCTTTCACTCTGGGAATCCTAGACTTCCAACACTGAAGCCATTCATGTCAAATTAATGAAAAACTGGCTATGCTAGCTGTGCAACTTACACATTGTGCATCCATAGTGCATGCTTTATTTCTATGCATGGAGGTCAGATCAAGCAAGTAGGTAGGCCAATTTTTGCTTGTTGGGTATTTATTGGACTTCTCTGCACCTTAAGGAATATCTTGCATAAGATGCATTTACATTAAATTTTGGGTGTCCAGGACTTAAACTTGCATAGCTTAAGGGAAATGCTTTTAATTCCAACTACCGTTGTGAGGTAGCCATCACCACTTATTTGTGAGAAAGAATTCACCTGGATTTAGTGTACAGTATCATTCTCTGCCAGAAACAAAGGATGTAAATATAAGCCTTCTGCTTACTTTCAGTGGACTAGATTGGGGAGTTTATTAATTTTGGAAATCCCATTTCCTGACATTATCTTTTTCCCATTTTGTTGAGTATAGATCCTAAGTGCTGAAGAAAGAGGAAAGTAATGTTAAAATTGGATGTTAAAATACCGTTATAGAACTATGAGTTCAAGACTGATTAGCAATTGAAAAGAGAAAAGAAGGTGGTAGTTAGACTATTATCTTAAGTAAAAATTAGTGATACTCTATACTCCTCTTCAACCTCTCTCCAAAATTTCTTCTACTGTATAAATGACTCAGGATCTCTTTCCCCATTCTCTCTCTCTCTCTTGTAAATGGCCGTGCATCTTTCAAAAACTCTCTGTACAATAGTGATTCAAATCACCTCTAAACACTCCTCTTTTGAATAAAGTATTTGGTTCCTTGTCTTTCTGTACCTGATATATTTTCCAGCCATTACAGGCTCTTGCTTTCTCTGTACTTTCACCTGATTATTAGCACCTTCTTGAACTGTGTACACCAGAACAGAATACAACATTCCAATAATGGCTATTCCAGTGCCAAAAACATAGCTAATATCACATGTCCAGGCTTGCTAACATTTTACAGTTTGTACATCTAGAATCACTTTACCTCTTCTGGGCCAAACCCTAGTGTAACTGAGTTAATTCATATTCATCACATTAGTCATTAAAACTGTCAAATCCTTTCTTCAGAACAAAGGTCAGAGTTGTGCATTCTCTACTTTTGTTCTGTGTTGTTCTTCCTGGTTAATTAATTATTTGTATTTCAAATCATTAGTAGTACTATTTAATATTCCAGAGTCACAAGACCAAGCATACACAAGTAATAACTCCATTTCTTGTTTGACTTTTGAGGCAGTGACTTTTGAGGCCTGTGACTTCATTGAGCTTTTAGTCCATTTCTATGTATTTTTATGGATTTATATCTTGCTATTTAAATATATATATATATATACATTTTCCTTTCAAAGATCTTGTAAAAATAGATGTATTCCATCTATGTTATCAATCATACTTCAATCAGTCTACATCATGCTTTATTACACTAGTCTATGATGAATGAATAAAGTGCGTGTTAGTCAATATGTAGTTAATGGCACTGGTTCTTACCTTACACAGCATAAAATACACAGGAGAAAAACAAACAAACAAACAAACAAAAAAAAAACAGGAATACAGAGGGAGTACAACCTGATTAGTGTACCTTTTGCATGGAGGGGGGAACCAAAATCTTTAAACTGTCCTGAAATAGTAGGTCTTACTGTGTGAAAGAGAAACAATATTGTACAGTGCTTCCTAAAACATCTTTTCAAAATACAAGCCTATAATGCAAAAAGCATGGGAAAAAAAAAAAAAAAAAGTATCGTTTTAATATTTTCTTCTAATATAATTTTGTAGTGGTTCTTCTGAAGAATGTCAAAAATGAGACAGTGAATAATGAACTTAGATAATCAATTTCAGAGGATATATTTTAATTTTCATAAAGGACACATCTAGATAGCTTTGATTAAGTGTGATACAATGCAAATATATGAAATACAATGTTCAGTCACTCATGTTCCTGTGATAGTTAGGGAAGGGTGGATATTAATGGTCTGTACATTTCCATGTCAGTCACAAGAATGAATTTGTTGACATTTATGTCTTAAACAATATGCATGTATTTGCTGTCAAGTGTTATTTGGCTGTACAAATATTCATCTGCTGTAGCATTGACCATATTAGCATAATCTGACAAATAATCAATATTTGTCTGAAGCTTTAGAGTCCTGACAGCTAATCTTAAATAGCATAATTGGATGGAGAACCATTAAAAAGATTTACATGGTGTTTGACCTACTTCCAAAGTTCTGCATATGTTCTACAGAGTTTTCAAGATTGACAATTTCAAATTAACTGTTAGGATCCCAGAATTTCAACTGAACATTAATTAGTTCAAGTGGAAATTACTAAGTGGTAGGGGTACTTATTGCTAATGTAAACTTACAAATCCAAGATTCTGCATTTGAATGTCAATAAAAAAGCTCTCATTTTAAGAACATCTTGTGGATAAACGTGTTAAAGAAAATTTGTTCTAACAAGAAGGCTTTTAGGTCCAGAAGGAAATGGGGAAAGGGAAATTATGATGAGACAAAAAGATTCAGGTGTGAAAAGTGGGAGGAGGGAATGGAAAGGAGGAGTTGATTAGAATAAAGGTAGCATATGAAAATATTTAGCCAAATGGTTAAGGCAGTCACTTAAAATGATGGAGTAAAAGATCTCTTCCTTTCTCATTTAGATGAGAAATTCCATCCTGATAAACTTGTCCACACATCAATCACATTTCTTAGATTTTTATATTTATTTTAGAAAAGAGCTTTCTCCTATTTCACTGAAACCAGTTTTAGTAGTTATGATGAATTTCCCTTGGAATCAATATCTGAACAGTTCTGAAATATTGTGGAGTGTGGTAGTTCACAATTCCATCTCTATAATACAGGAACCAAACCCTTATGCCTTTAGACCTTTGAGCTGAGTTATTTTGAAATGCTATTTGAGGAAAAGATTTAAAATTCACATCTTTTGATCTTCCTTGCTGGAAAGATATATAACTTATTATTGTGGATTAAATCTGATCCAGAGGTAATTTTCTTCTTTTTATAACTACTAGAAATGTTAAATTAAAAAAATCTCCCTAAGTCTCACCCAGAAAATAGTTGAAGTCAAAATGAGTGTTTCTTATTGTGCATATGTATGATATTGCTTGGCCCAAAGGCTGTTCTGTAAATTATTTTCAAAATATCTTGTTAAAGTAAATGTCAGAGATTACAAATTGAATAACAAACAGGTATGCACATGTATACACTTGTAACAATTTGTCGGATTTAATAGAGACACAGCTAGACCAGAATTTGTATTACCTTAACCTTAAATTCACTTCTTTAACACTGAATCTAACTCAGTTTTCATTAACTTGAATTCTTAAATAAAGTATCTCATTACTGAGATCTTGCGGAAACAAAATAGTGTCAAGGTTGCTTTTGGATTTTATTTTCAAAACTTCTTTTATGAAACCAGTTGTGTCTTTTAACAGAGAGGAAAATAAAGTTCATCAGCTATTGATTAGAAGATTAAACTACTTTATTATGTCAGATAAATTTGGTCCAAAAAAAAATTAAAAGATTAAAAAATACCCAGTTCTTACTTGTATATTCTTTTTCCTGCCAAGCATCTTAGCTTAGCTGAGGTAGATACGAATTAAATCTTGAGGTCCTGACACCTTCTATTTTCAAAACTGTTGGGCACAAGTCATCAGTTTTGCATCTGAATTCTATCTTTTGTTTTTGTAAACTCTGAAGAAACAAAAAAAGGCCTAAACAAACCTCAGTTAAACCATAGCAATCCCTTAGTGGGACACAGCTCAAAGCTTATATTCCATCTCCAGTTTCATGTGCATATCACTTACCGTGGCTGACATAGTAACTTAAAGGGCAGTAACTTCAGACGCGAATTTACCCAAACTGATAATTCTGGACAATACCGTACTAGGCCTTACATCATACAGAACTCCAATAAATATAGTGGGACCACATGCTTCCCAAGCCAGGGCAGGATTTGGTATTCGCTGTCTATTGCAATATCTGTATTTTTAATAGCTTTCTTTTAATAGCGTTATCATTAAATAGGTTAAATTTATCTTAAGAGTGTTCCTTATCAATGCAGAGATCATTTTTTTCCAAGGTATTTAAGAAATTTTAAGATAACTCTCAGAGGTGCAAGAGTATTTATCTATTATTATTATTTCTCCATTTAGGTAATATTTGCATATATTTGTTACCTCAGGTAAGTCTCTTGTACCTTTTGAGTTAGGTGATGTGGTGAGGGCATTGCCTGGCCTCTTAACTATCAAGGGTTTATGCTGTGTTTGTCTTGAGGTATTTAACACTGTAGTTTGGGAGATGTAGTATTACAGAAGAAAATTAACTAGGAGACTAAGTCTATGCTCACTTGTATATTAATTCAGGATTTTTTTTTATGATATGCCAAAAGAGTCAAAAGAGATTGTGTCTGAACTTTGACTTAGTTGCTACCTGCCACCCTTTGTCTTTGAGTAAAATAGATAAGCACAATTAAAAATATATATATATATTGACAAATAGCACAAAAAAAAAAAAAAAGATACAAGTAAAAATATTTTTTTCTTGTTAAACACAATCAGAAGGTGTGGCTCATCTGTACAACAAATCTGTGCGTCTGTTCATGGATGTAACATTATGTAAAATGATGGAGAAACAGATGTATTGGGAGTATTATCAGATTAAAATAATTCTTCAAATATTCTGTGAGATTCTATTACTAGCTTTCTTTTGAGTAAAGTACTAAAATACATACTTAGGATTATATAGAAGAAGAGTTATTTTGATTTCCAAGGGGCCAGAAAATCATTCCACAGTCTGCTGAGATCTAGAAGACACATGTCCTCACCTAAGAAAACTAATGTGGAAGATAATCGCTGATGCTTACAGTAGTTATGTTGTACTTATTTTACAGATTTCTTTTAAGTTTTGTCTGAGGAGAACTTAAAATCTGTTTCTCCATAAACACAGATAGCATGATGGTAAGTAACGTTGCATCTTAGTACAATGTGCTAAAACACCCCTTCCAGTGAAATTATGAGAGAGTTGAAGTTTATATATGCTCACAGACAGGTGTTGCAGTGATCTTGCCCAATGGAAATGAAAATCTGTTCATAGCTTGTACAAGATAAGGATGACCGAAGTCTAAATAATCTACTAATGATAATATGAGATACCGAGAAGGTATCAAAAGTAATGTGCATGTTTTAATTCAAAATCCCCAAACAAATAAAATTCCTTACTGTGATCATAGGCACAATTCATCAACAGCAAACAAATGTGTGATAGCAACTTTACATTCACAGTCTTCTAAAAATTCATCCAAAATAGCATTGAATGTGTCTCATTTTTCACTTACAATGTAATATAACTGATGAAAATTTTTTCCTGTATAACCCTTCCTGTGTTTGGCTAATGTAAGGAAAGGCTATTTGGGAGAATTAGTTGTTACTCTAACTAATCATCCTTTTAAATTCTTCAGAAAAAATTTAAAACCTCCAGAATTACTTTGATGCAAAGCAGGTTCATTCACCAGGCTGTGAGAATATACTGTTCTTATCACTCGGGACAAGTTAGCTTCAGGAGCTTAACCCTGAATATATAGAGTAATTTATCTTCCTAAAGCCTCTGAAAGCAGCTGAAAGCTTTTATTTTTCTACATGTGCCCTCAGCCAATTCATAGACTGGATGGCAGGTCTTACCACCAGAGAAAGCTGTTACGATAATCTTCCATGACCTGCTGTGTGTTCAATCCTCACATAGTAATTTCCCTATCACAGTTTGTTAATATCAGAATTAGGTTTTTAGTTATAGCATATCTTTTTAGAGGAGTATATATTTTTTTCTCTGAAGTCTTTGAGTGATGGTCAGCCTATTTCTTACCCCATAAGGATGCTCCAGGGACTGATTCCACTAACTGTTTAAAACTTCTTGCCCAGGATTACTTTTTAAATTGAAGTACACAGCTATTCAGCTGTATTATGACCTCTTATGCTAAAACAAAAAGCTGTGGCGCAGTAAAAATGTGCTTATTTATAAGATCATAATTGCCACCATCTCCTGGAAAAAAAAAAAAAAAAGTAAACACCTGATTTTTTTTTTTTAATTTCTATTGCTCTCAGATCCCTTTTCAATTTTAATCTCCATTACAAGGTAAGAGCACTAGAACAAAGTACAATATTCTAGCAATAGTCCCACTATGTCACACAGAGAGATAATATTAGTGTCTTACTCCTACTTAATACTTCTTGTATATCCAAGCATCCCATTCAAACTGGAAATCAGTATAATTACACCCTACATAATTTTTTACTGCCATACAGTATTATCTAGTTTGTTGACAAAAGGATCTGGCTCATGTTGAACAGAAAATTGCACAAATTCTCTGGCCCTTTAAGCTTATTTTTGTTGCTGTTATATGTTATGCATTTTCTCTGAAACTTGTTGGCCTTTGGGTGAAAATGTGTGATTATTTTATGTGTTATATAGTTGTAATGCTACATACTTTAGATTATTCAAAGTACTTAAAGTATGTAACCAATTTGGAAATAAGGATATTGGGTTAGAGACTGTAAAGCCACGTCAAGCTTCAGGCTTCAGAACCTGAAGCTGCAAACCTAAAAATAACTCCACTCTTATAGCCTCCCAGAAAAATCATCTTTCTTTTAAATTGCAGAAATTTGCATTGCACACTAAATTTTGAAGTTTTACTAACTATCTATGAATCACAGATTTCCTTCCTCATTAAAAATTTTGTGCAAAAGATACGCAGTTAAAAAGCAAGTGAGTATATAACAAGTATGAATATTTTTGTAGCTGACATCATTTTATTTTGATAAAGCAAATTTACAGTAATTAGCTAGGGATTTACTCTTTGTAGTTTTTACTTATAGATAAATGGAGATCAATGATCATATAAATCACTGTGGCAAAAAGAATATTTGGAAGCTGTTTTTTACGTTTTATTTGGGGACATGGACAGAACAGTACCATTTACAATTTAGTTGTAATGCATAATAAACAATAAAATTATATCCCAGTAGAGGAGCTGAAAAATATTCCTCGTGGTTACATAAGTATTGATAAACTCTGTTCCTAATTTCAGTGAAGATTTATTTCCTAATTTAAAATGAATCTTGCTACAGTTTACTATGTTAATTTTATTATTAGTGTGCAGTTCTTCTCCCAGAGTTTAAATAGCAACAAATGGGGACTTCTAGTTTTTGTTGTTGTTGTTGTTGTTTGTTTGTTTCTTTGTTTTTCCCACAAAATTGTTCTTAGTCAGTCTTTTAGTCAACAGATATCTGATACTGTCAAAAACAGTTTTTAGCCTTATACTGTTTGGTGCAGATGAATGGTAAGAGAAAGTCTTTTGTGTATTTTAGGTCAAAAATTTAAACCAGCTGGTTTCTGTTTATAGTTTACTGGCTCATATTTCCTGATTAGTTGAAACAATTCTTCAAGAAGACTTCACCATATTCTGGTCTATGCCTCTATGATGCTAATGCACCTCATTAAATATGCATCTGTGTTGCTCTTAATGAAAATAAAATTAAAAAAAAAAAAAAGATTCTTGGTGTCAATTCATTACAAGTAATAGTACCAAAACCCCCACACAGTTTCTCTGAGTATAGAAAGAATTATGTCAAGGGAGACAATGGTTTTGTGCACAATTTCAGGTGCGTAGCAGCCCTGGTCTTTTCTGGTCTTGTCTCAGGTCTGCATATGCATATTCCTCCGTCTTTTCCTTCTCCTTTACTTTTTTTTTTTTTTTTCCAAATACACAATTACATCAGGAAAAAAAAAAAAAAAAGAGAGATGTTTCTGCCCTATTGTACTTTACAAATGTTTTTCTTGGCGGTGATACATATTTATATCTCTCACCTCTTTCTAGGGCTATTGCCAGTTATAACAGTATTTCAGATGAAACTATTCACTCATGTCCTCCACTGAATTCTGAGTACTCATTTGGCTCTTTCAAATCTAACTTCTATGCTTTAAAAAAACATATCACAAGACACAACAGCAACAAAACAGTGCTCTTTAGAGAAGGGTATGTTTGCCTGTGAGAAGACTGATTTTCAAAGTCACTTGAAATGTGAACATTTAGAAATTTTATGATTTGTATGGACTTGGGGAAAAAAAAAAAAAAAACTGAGGTTTTACCTAAACATTTTTTTTTTTTTTTAGTTTTGAAAGAGTTCTTAACTCTTTTAAAAAGAGTTTGCAACAGCTTTTCCAAGTCACCAATGTATAAATGATTACTTTTTTATGATGTGAAATAGATAATTTACGTGCAGGCACTAAAAGAACCCAGGGCATTGCACCCACCCAATTTTTTCAATATCTTGGGCTAGACACCCAATTTCTGGTAGTTCAGATTCTGGTAGAAATCTAACTGGAACTGTGATATCTTAAAAATAGAATCAGGTCCTTTTGTTCACACTATAATATTTTACCATTATTCTGTAAAGGGAAGTGGATTTTCTATAATAAAATATTCCAAAGATGTGGCTAAATTGCCTATCTATCCATGCCTTTTGAAGCTGGTATAGGCTTAAAAGGGAGTAAAGTGCAAGAGTGTGTTTATATGAATCTGTATATGTGTTTGTCATAATATTGGGATTCGTGGCTGTTCATGAACTCTTGCTTCTCTGACCTTCAAAGCAGCAGGGGGATATTTGCATTACCTATTGTCCCTCTTACACTGGCCTAAATAAGGTAGACAATTCAGATGTTGGGAGAATACTTGGCCTTTCAGAACAAACCTGAATATAAGGCACAGAAATCATTTAAATTCTACATTGATTACATGCTAGTTAATGGGGGGGGGGGGGGGGGGGGGGGCGAGGGGGGGAGAAAGGTGTTTTTTTCCCCTGATGCTACTCTGTTACTCCAAAGGCAGACAACTTTTACAGATGAGGTTTTCAATGGCACAGTCAATTCCTATATCCATGTTTCTTTCTCCTAGATTTTTCATTACGTAGATAGGTTAGTAGTTTTTCCCCCTTTTAAAGAATAGAAGTTCAGTGAGTTACTGTTAATGCATTAGTATGTAATTTGAGTGGGAACAGGATAGCTTTTATTTATGATTTCCATTATTATTTTTTTCACAAGATTTTCCTGAACTACATATCTAATAAGGAAAGATATCACCTCCATTGTGCAGATGTGAAGTTTTACTTTTTGAAAAAGTAACTGAGGTCTATTGGTTTGTATATATAAATGAGGATTAGTGAAGGCTGCTTCTAGTAAGTTTTTTTTTTTTCCATTTTTCATTTTTGACAGTGATGCCTCCTGCTTGTGTATGTCTATCATTCTGCTGCTGACATCCTTTAGTCAAGTATAAAGGTTTTACATGGAAGCTCTTCAATGAATGGCATCTCCTTTTATAAAGCAATTTCTATGCCTGGACCTTTGAGACATGAAATCTTGCAGCCGTAAGTTCTAACCAGAATTCACGCTATGGCTGTAATTTTATGTGTAACTCCAGCCAAGGCTATTAGCAGCTCATTTTAGTAAAACAGTCTACAGTGGTATGTGAATACGGCAACTGCAATTGTTACTGCTCTGGACATTTATCGTGAAACTTATATAAACACCAAAGATCTTAATTTCTCAGTCAACATTTATTCTAGAGCACTGTATATCTCTAACAACCAGTATTATTTCCAAAAATGTTAAATGTACTATCCATAATAAGGTGAACTTTGCTCATGGTGGACACTGGTTCATACTAGGTTTGAAAGGAGAAAAAAACTCATGCAGTAAAATCAGGCAAACAATTGTCCTTGTTAGAAAAACCTAATTCTAAATGAAAATATGTATTCTAATCATGGACACATGACTTCTGTGTTAACGTTTCCCCTCCTAAGTCATTGGTAGGATGGTGAGCTGCTGCATTGAACTTCTCCTTTTATTTATTTATTTATTTATTTATTTTTTTTTATTTTTTCAGTGTAACCCAGAAGGCCCAATTAAAGTATGTGTGTAATTGTGGAATTCTATTTACATAGTGACATATGTTCAAGATCTGAAAGAAATTTACTGTTTCTGGAATGAAGAAAAGATATACCCAAATTAAGAACTGATCCATCATTGGATTTGGCAAAACAGCCTTGAGATTTATTGATTTTTCCCCTCTTTTCTCTGCCAACTTTCATTTAAAATCTTTATTTTATTTTTTCCCCAGAGGATGTACAGTATGTCAGTTTATTGTGATAATTTATATTGGAAATTCTAGTCACAATTGGGGCATGTCTCAGGCCAGCTGCTACTGCGGTCCGGGCTGGGAGCAGTGCTGGGGAGCAGTCAGGCAAGGTTTGGCAGCCAGGGCCTGTCCCACTGCCCAAGCCAGGAGCTGGGCAGCAGGGAACACAAGAGTCAGACACAGCCCCAGGCTGGCTGAGCAGGGATGGGCTAAGTCCAGACCAGGAAATGGGCCTGCAGGTGGGCCTGGCATAGTGGGGCCCATGACTGGGCTGTGGAAATCTGGAAACTGTCCCTGCTGATGTCTTGGGGATTGACATGGCATCTTGGATCTTGAGCAGGGTAGGGGGAGCCCAGAGGGTCAGTCGAGGCTGTTAGTGCCCTCAGAGGCCTAGCAGTCATTCCATATTTTGGAGATGTAGCTGGTCAGTAGATGCCTTTGTAATGGTAAACTTTTCAGAACAGGACATAGCTGCCCAAAATACAGTGATGTATTGCAATACTCTATTTTACACTCCATAAGTCTTCTGTACTTTCACTTAAATTCTTTAATACTTTACATCTGACCTAGTGATAAAATTTGTTTGCATGAATAGAGGTAAAAACACAATTTGCAGCTCAGAAAACACAGGGCAGATCCCAAAATGTGATTGTTAAGTGGGAAAACATCAATTATCTAAACAAAAAATCAAACATCATTAAAAACAGCAGTACTCTAAGGGATAGTTCTTCCTTAGCACAGATAAATGTAATTGTAATAAAAATTATAGAGATTGTTGAAAATACTTGCTTTTAAAGTTAAACTAGTGGGATTCTAAACATTGAAAAGAATACATCATTAAAACTATGATTTGAATCATCTGGTTACTTGGTTGCAGTCTAAGATAATGGTTTTAATATAGCCACATGCAGAGCTATCTATATAAGAAATTTTATGGGAAGTCTGCCTTGAAAAGCAGTGACTCAGAGGTTTAATATTCTTTGGAGATAACTTCACCCATAACTGAGTGAATTGCTGTGGCACCAAGCACTAATGAAATCCTTATTAAAAGAGAAACAGGTAGTGGATGGAGAAAGCAATCTTACTTTTCCTTCTGCAACACTTGAAAGATGGCCTCTAAAATGCTGTGCCTGCTTCTGGTGGCAGCTCATTGAAATGAATGTGAAACTCTTGGAAAACAGTTATACTAGAAACATAGATACAATCCAATATTCACAGTGGAAGAAGTTGTATTATGTGAGACTTTGGGAGTGTGGTCTCTTTTTCTCTACTAAGTAGGGCTTAGAAAATTCCCCTGGTCACTCTGTATGTGTTTATATAATTCTGACAAAGATGCGGAAGATCTACAGTCTTGAGTTTGAAGTTAAAAAATATTTAACCTTGAAAAAAATGCAATTTCCTAAAAAGGATTATTGCTCAAGTAATACAAAATAGTTACTTTAGTTAAGCGTGTAATATCCATCATAGTAGACCTTGTCCCTTGCAGCTGTGGGGCTGAGCAAAGTGGAGCAGATATCCACGCTGCAGTCTGTGGAGGACCTAACATCACAGCATGTGGACATGCCCTAAAGCAAGCTGCAGCCCATGGAGAGGCCATGCTGGAGCAGACTCCTGGTAGGACATAAGGCCTGTGGAGAGGAGCCAGGCCATCCTGGATCAGATTGTCTGACAGGAACTGTGGCCTGTGTATTAACTATATTGGAGCAGTCTTCCTGAAGGACTCCAGCCCATGAAGAGGGCCTATGCTAAAGTAATTCTCGATGGACTGTAGTCTGTGGGAAGGGCCAGTCCTGGAACCTGGGAAAAGTGTGAGGAGGAAGGACCAGCAGAGAGAATCTATTATACCAACCTCCCATTCCCTATATCCTCTGGAGCCACTGGCGGCAGTGGAGGTAGGGGAGTCAGGAGTCAAGGAGTGAAACTGAGCCTCAGAGAAAAGGGTGTGGTTTAGCTTTTTCTTTGTCACCATTGTACTCTATTTTTAACTGGCAATACATTAAATTAATGTTCCCCAAGTTGAGTCTGTTTTCCCTGTGACAGCAATCAACCTCCATCTTTATCTCAACCCACTAGCTTATCTGTCTTATTTTGTCCCCTTGTCCAGCTAAGAAGGAGGAGTGAAAGAGCAGCTGAATAGGCTTCTGGTAGCTAGCCAACATCAACCCACCACAAGTATCCACCCAAACGGTCAGGAAAGACAATTTTCAGAAGCATATTGATTTGCGAATAAGATAACTGATTGCAGCTTACTAATTATTTGTTTTATTTTTCCTAATATAACTGTTACTGCAATCATGCTACATATCAATAGTATCTGGACAATTTTTCCTCTGTGTCTTTGTATCAGTAAAATATGGTAGAGATGGGTGTTCCGGCCATCCAGAAATATTATAAATAACATTAGCATCTTACCATAGTTGGGTTTTTGACAACTCTTAGAACCAAATCAGTGTTATTGGCCATCATAAAGTGATAGAAATCATTCATTACTACCTCTACAGATTATATCCGAACTGATTGTGCAATTTTTCAGCCTCTTTGTAAATTCTATTACCTCAAAATTACCAATAGCTTTATAAGTAAACTTAAACAAGTTTGACATTCAAAATTCTTGTTGTCCCTGCTGAATTCATGCAGATGCTGATGACTCACTCAAAAGAGTATTTTTTTGAGTTGTGATAAAAGTTTTGCACAAAGAATATGAACAAAGAGATTTTGTGAACAAGGAGCTTAATGAATTTAATTAAGTTGTGGGATATCAGGTTACTATACAGGTCATCTAAAAACTGAAACAAGACAAAGCCAAACAAAGTACTCCTCTCACTAAATATACTACAGTTTTTTATTATTATTTTCTAGTGTTCCATGATAGTAATATTTTAGTATTTATTTTTATTTTTTATTGCTTGTATTTTAATAACATAGTAATATTAAGTCCTTCAGTTTTCTTTTTTCTTTTTTCTTTTTTTTTGTCCTTCTTCATTTCTAAACTGGACAGTCCCTTTGCATGGAGTGCTATCATAGAAGTTGAAAGATATGTAGACTATTTTCACCATAAACGCATCTCTTGAAAGCCAGGTTTCCTTCAGTGTGAGAATGTAATTGCTTAATGAAAAAATTTCACATAATTTGAAATGTTTTGACTGCAGATTAAAATACATATAAGCAGGCAATGCATAATGATTTGCACGTGCTAACTTACCCTTTGTGTGCCACAAGATGCCTCAGAAAAACTGTACTAATATTTTCTTAATAGGCTTATTGGATAGGGTATCACCAGGGATGTTGAGAAATGTCATTAAAATATTCTGAAGAATATAGTTAAAGCAAAAAGCTCAGAGACCTTTTTTCATTCTGCTTTAGAAGCACGTTAATTGTCGCATTGTCCTGTCTCCTTAAAAGGCCCTCATACTTCAGCAGTTACAGCTGTTTCAATATTAGTGCAGTGAGCTAGAAGTTAAATTGTTTTTCACAGTTAAAGTGTTTTTCACAATGTTTTACAGTAGGTTCAATTTCCTAGTGTAGACACGGCTGTGGCTAGGGTTATTTATTGTTTTGTTTTGTTTTGTTTTAATGTTGTTTTGTTTTTCTGCTATAGATGAAATTTTACTCAATCTAAACTAGTTTGCTATTATCTACTAATCACCGTGGAATAATATGATAGTATGACATATTAGAATAAATTCACTTAATCAGAAGATTTTCCTCCATACCAGAAGATTAATTCTGAATTTGATCTTTTCACAGATAGTTGAGAATGATCAATATTCAGTCATTTCAATAAATTCTTAAGAAATATATGAACAAAACCTATGACACCGGATTATGAAAACAATTTTTCCTGTCAAAGACAGTAGATAAATTTGAACCAAATGTTTAAATTCAAGCCCATGCCTGAATTCAAATTCTCCCTAAAATATAGCTTACCTACAGTTAGATGCTCACTGTGCAGGCATTTCAAATGGAGCTCATAATTTCTTAGAGAGAAACTTGCATTTTTAGTCTGTGTCTGATTAGTTATAGACTCTGTTTTTGCAAGAAATTTCCCTCATTTTAGATCACAGAACCACAGAATCATCTAGGTTGGAAGGGACCTCCAAGATCAACTAGTCCAACTTCTGACCTTACACTAACAAGTCCTCCACTAAACCATATCACTAAGGGCTACATCTAAATGTCTTTTAAAGACCTTCAGGGATGGTGACTCAACCACTTGCCTGTACAGCCTATTCCAGTGCCTAACAACCCTTTCCATGAAGAATTTCTTCTTAATATCCAACCTAAACCTCCCCTGGAGCAACTTTAGCCCGTTCCCCCTCACCCTGTCACCAGGCACGTGGGAGAATAGACCAACCCCCATCTTGCTACAGCCTCCTTTTCACTTTATAAAGGAAATCTATGATGACTGTTGAAGTCATAGACATCTATGCTCCAGGAGTATATCCCTGTTCAAACTGTATAGATGCCAGTTTGCACTGAAGCATGAGCTCTAAACAAAATCTGGAGCATATCAAAATGAAAAGAGTTTGGGCCTGTTCTTTCCCTGAGGGTGAATCCAAGTACACCTAAGTAGTGTAGGGGGATAAGCCTACTTCCAGGACCATATAACTCTCTCCCTGTATTCAAAGACTGTCTTGCTTAAAAGAATTGTGATGGAAAATGTCTTCAGAAAAGGCATGGCACAGGCTGCTTTTAAATCAGCAAATCTATCTGCCATAATACAATTTTCCACTAATTCATGATACACGAAGGGTGGAATTCAGCTTGCTTAAACATAATTGTTTAGTGCTATTTGTGTTTAGTGCTATGTCCTAAGATGCCTAAAATATGCACAGAGAACTAGTAGATATGATGCAGAACCTAAGAGAAACCTGTTGCTATCTAGAGTAGCAGAAAGCACACTCCCACAGCAATAGCAGACTCCTCTTCCTCGAGGTGTATGAAGTTCCAGCTATTGTGATTCTAGCTTTGTTGGTGTTTTTTTTTTTTTGTTTGTTTGTTTTGTTTTTTTCCTCATTATTGGGTTAATTTGCACAGATTAAAAGCACCACCAAACTTAGATGATCAAGCTTTTTTCGTATATAAGGTGAAGGAATTGCACAGCATGTTTATGTATAATGTTTTTGTATCTAAGCCTGTGTACTTAGAATATTGAATGGTGTATAAGCCTGAGCTGAGACTGATTCTCAAGCTAGTGTAGGCTTCTCTGCACACCTTTACACATAACAGAGTTTTCTAGGAAAGAAGAAGTGCAGAGTGAAATTATGGGAAATTAGGATTTTCTCCCCATCAATGATAACAGAGTAGTTTAGTAGGAAACTTCACACATTCATGGGAAGAGCTGATTGATCTTTACTATTAAAATGTATATACTCTTAATTTAAAGATCTGCTCCATGTTAATACCATTAATGTACCATTGTAATGGTACCATTAGTATCATTATAATGTAGCTGTCATCCATTACTGGAACTCATCTGTACCCAGGAGAAATCAACATGAAAATATCATCAACTATTTATACCTAATGATATTGTAAGCATAACTGCAAAGATCATGAGTTCGTTTGATACCATAATTTTTTTTGATGTTCTATTATTCACAGTGGGCAAACTAAACTCATGTCACATTTGATGCACTGAAAACACACTTGAACAACTCTTTTAAGTTTCAAGTCATTAAACCTGTGACTGTGTTACATGAAGATACACTTCTAATAGGACTTGTATGAAGATAAAAAGCAATCTCTTAGAAAAGGAATAAGTATATTTTAATTAGAAAAAATAATAAGAATAACAGATAAAATATGTTGAGTCATGTCTTCTATACAGAAACTATTGAGACCATAAAAAAGTTTCAGTTAATTAATTTAATCAAGTCAGTGCTTGAACAGACGTAGGAGGTATTAGCATGGACAGAAACGAAAAATGAGAAAATGACCCGCTATATTTATCTGTACAAGAAGGTTTCAGATAAATGCATACAATTCACCAATGCCTTAATTGTTCAAACAGTATACCACTCAATTCTGTGGTTAAAAAAAAAGGAAGAAAAAAAAGTTTAATGAGCTGTTCCAGCAGTACCAGTAATTGCTTTCATTCTCATTAGAACTGATACATGTTAAATTCTGCTGGTCAGAGAAGGCAGAACTATACTGTATCAGCTATAAGTGGACAGTTAAAGTAGAACTGCAGCAGTAGGTTGTTTCTTCTTTTTTTTTTTTTTTTTTTTTTTTTTTTACAACACTGCTGATGTCTATTTTGTGTGTGTGTGTTTCTGGAAAAAAAAAAAAGGACATTATTATGGGATCTATAAGAAAAAAATAATTTTATTAATCAACTTTGTTGTTGGCTGTATTCTTCTTTTGTTCCTTTTTCTAAGCAAAAGGCTAGAACAATTTTATTTGTTAACAGCAATGCATAGGCTTTTTTTTTTTTTTTACTTTAGTATTAGATTTACATGTTTTTCATGGACTTTCTATCCCCCGTTAAAAGCCGTAGCCCATTTTCTCAGCTATTTAACTTCCGTGATTTGGAATGAGTATTATTAAAAACTTCATTTTATATGATAGTAAGTATGGTAAACTAATACTTTCTGACATGTATTTCCATTTCAAAATATTTTGTTTTCCTTCTTTGCTTGACAGATGTAAACCACATACATGTGCAATTGATCTTAGCTTGTGGAATCAGTCAGGAATTAAATGACCCATCAGTAGTGGGGTGGGCTGACCCATATGGGATGATGCCACTGGGATTCAAAATAATTTTTAGAAACTGAAGAAATCTCTGTAAAGATAAGACGTATTCAATTTTAGAAGTGTAATTTAAGAATAATCACATATATAAAGACAGGGAAAACTCTTGACTTCACAGCTTTCTCTAAAACAGGATAGAGAATGCGTACCCTGAGTAACTGTGATACTGCATCACTAATGTGATCCTGTTATGAAGCAGCGAAATGGTCAATATATGATTACTACATACTTCCTATGATTTTTCTATTTTAGCATTTATATGATTTCATGCATGCTACAAATTCCATTTTTTGTGTGCTGCAAATGTGACCAAGTTGAGAACTTGAGGGTTAAGAAAAATTGTCCGAGAACTAAATCTCATATCATATAGTGTCATGACTGAACTGAATGTAGAATCTTAGTCTAAAGACCTTCAGACTGAGAGCAGATGATCATGAAGTAAATGTAAAAAAGTAGAAAAAGTAAAAAAGAAGAAGTAAAAATTTACTCATGAAGTAAATGGGTGGTGCTAAGAAGAGGATAATCTGTTTATCATGTCTATTGTAGAGGAGGAGTGCTGAAAATGATTTTCAGAAAGATAGTTTCCAGCTAGAAGTTAAGAAAGAATTTATGAGAGTAAAGATAATAAAGCACTAGTATAGATTGCCTGGGGAAAGACTAAGGAATCCATCAGTGGGGGGTCTTTAAAAACATATTAAACAAACATCAGTCAGGAATTATTCCTCCTTGGGTGAGGGAATAAAACAGAAGACTTCTCAGGGTCCTTTCAAGACACATGTTTCTAACACATTGGTATGTATACTTGATTAAAATTACCTGATTGACCTCGAGAGGAGAATGTATCAAATTAGGGAAAAGAAGTAAGAAACAGATGGGAAATATGATTCTGCTTAGAGATGGAATTAGAATCCATGGTTTTATAGGTTTAATTTGAGGGATAAACTTTTGCTGTGATTCAATGAATATGTAAGTGTGAATTCTTATACTTTTTATGTTCGTTGTTCTAGTTCTATATATTGTGGTGATATATTTTTAAGCACAGTAAATTAAGACAGTTTGTTATTTTCATATCTGCTATGTATTCAATGCTATTTTTTTTTTAAATGAAAAGACCTACTTTTCAGTCTCCATTGCATTAACTCTTTGATTCTGTGAAAATATTAAAATATGATTTTAACTTGCTGTCTGTCCTTGTAGGGAAACAGTTGGATATAGCTGAATCTTACCAACCCAACAGCTTGAAGTGATACAGCTCTAGTGATACTAAGAAGCCAAAAAAAAAGCCTACACAAGTTCCGACATGAATTTTGTCACTGAATTAATATGGGAGTGCCTGCATGGCTCACACTTGGCAAATGGCCTGGATAACAAAACCCGCTGGGTTGCAGGTATAAATACTGCATGCAGATTCAATATAAAAAACTGTGTGGAGGATGTTTACCCAGAATGTACTGTCTTAATGTGAAAAAAAGATCCTGAATATTTTAGGTGGTCATGTTTAAAATATTTAATTAATTTTAAATGTAATTAATTTTCAGCCTTTTTATTGGGTGTAGGTGTCTAGGTGGTGGGCAGCCAAGCTAGTGGTGTGTCTGGGAAAGAATATTTAAGAAAGGATGAAACATTGCACAAGCAGTGAAGAGTAAGGGAAAAAATAAAATAATAAAAAAAATAATAATCTGTAAGAATGTGGTAGTTTTGCTCAGGTGGGCAGCCAAGCTCCACCAGCCGCTCTCTCACTCCCCCTCCTCAAAGGGCAAGGGGGAGAAAATACAATAAAAAGGGCTCAAGGGTTGAGATAAGGACAGGGAGATCGCTCAACAATTATCGTGATGGGCAAAACAGACTCAGAGTAGACAAATAATAAAATTTATTGCCTATTATTAACAAGCTAGAGAAGTGAGAAACAAAGGAAAGAAACAAAAAACACCATCCCCCCGTCCACCCTCTTCCACCTTCTCCCCCAGAGTGGCGCAGGGGAACAGGGAATGGGAGCTGCGGTCAGGCTCTGAAGTTTCACCTCTGCTGCTCCTTCTCAGTCACTCTCTTCCCCTGCTCCAATATGGGGTCCCTCCCATGGGATGCAGTCCTTCCCGAACTGATCCTGCGGTGGCTTCCCACAGGCAGCAGCTCTTCAAGAACTGCTCCAGCATGGGTCCTCCACGGGTGGCAGCTCCCCCCAGACCCCCTGCTCCTGCGTGGGCTCCTCTCCACAGGCTGCAGCTCCGGCCCGGGGCCTGCTCCTGCGGGGGCTCTCCATGGGCCGCAGCCTCCTCCAGGCCACATCCACCTGCTCCACCGGGGGCTCCTCCACGGGCTGCAGTGTGGAGATCTGCTCCGTGTGGGACCCATGGGCTGCAGGGGACAGCCTGCTCCACCAGGGGCCTCTTCATAGGCCACAGGGGAACTGCTGCTGCGTGCCTGGAGCACCTCCTCTCCCTCCTTCTTCACTGACCTTGGTGTCTGCAACACTGTTTCTCACTCCTCCCTGTCTCTCAGCAACTGTTCCCCAGCAGTTCTTTTTTTTTTTTTTTTTTTTTTTTCCTGTCTTAAATATGGTCTCCCAGAGGCGCAAATAACATTGTTTATTGTCTCGGCTCTGGCCAGCAGCAGGGCCCTTATCTAACATGGGGCAGCCTCTGGGTTCTAATCATAGAATCCACCACTATGGCCCCCTGCTACCAAAACCTTTCCACGTAAACCCACTACAGAGAAACAATGCTGCAGACATCAAAGTTATAGATGAAGAGAGGAGAGGAGGTGTTCTATGCGCTGGAGCCGATGTTCCCCTGCAGCCCATAGAAGAGACCACAGTTGAATGGGTGGATATTGCCTAGAGGAAACTGCAGCCCATGGAGATCCCTTGCTGGAGCAGCAAAAAACATGAAGATGAATGAGCAGCAGAGATGAAGTATTATGAACTGACCACAATTCCCATTCACCACCTACTCTATGCTGCTCAGGTGAGGAGAGGGTAGAGAAGTCCAAAATGAAGGAGTGAAGTTCCTGAATGAAGCTTGGAAAAGAGGGGTGGGAAGACAGGGAGATGAAGGACTTGTTTTGTCTTTGTTTCTCAACATCTAAATCTATTTAATTGTCAATAAATTAAAATATTTTTTATCAGTTTCAATCTTTTCTGGCTGTGACAATAATTTGGCTGTGACAGAGCTGAGTGCAGTACTCCAGGTGGGGGGAGTACTGTCACAAGGGTGGAGCAGAGGGAGAAAATCACCTCCCTCCACCTGCTGTCCACACTTCTTTTGATGCAGTCCAGGATATGATTGGCTTTCTGGGCTGCAAGTGCACATTACTGACTCATGTTAAGTTTTTCATCCACCAGCACCCTGAAGGCCTCTTCCACAGGCCTACTCTCAATCCATTCTTCCACCAGTCCATACTAATGTTTGGGTTCCTCTGACTCAGTTGGAGGGCCTTGCACATCAGCCTGTGGAATCCATAGCCTTGTTTGGGCCAGGTCCAGCAGTCCTATGGGGTGCAGGAGAAGCCTTCACCCAGCCAGTGACCCACAGCATGCGAGTGGAATGGGGGCACTCCTTTCCAAGGTGCAGGTGGGGCCACATGGGGCACCTGCCCATGGCTGGTGCTGTAGCTAAGCATAGGAAGTGGCAAAGGTGCATGGTCAGCTGGAGCACCCACATCTCCAGGATATATACGTGTGTGTTATATAGCATTTTGTATGTGTAAATTGCTTACCGTGTACTGGTTATATATGTGTACTGGTTATTGATATTGATCTGGGTTTACAGTTCATTGATTTCCAGTTAATTACATGTCATTGATAGATAGATGAATCAATCCTGATTAAATTTAAACTAAGTGAACTGAGCAGTTTTTCACAGCAACAACTTACTACTTGTCTTTTGGTAAAGCCTATGTTCAGATCCATAAAGTGTCTATTCATACAAACAGCACTTAGCAGTTTAAGTATTTTCCCAAAATTTTCCTTATGCACCAAAGTCAATAATTAATTTAATTAATTAATTAATTTATTTATTTATTTTTGTGAATATGTCTATTAATGGGGTATTTGATTGCCTAAAATAAGTGTTTATTGACAGACTCCAATGTCATGGTAGTTGACTAAACTCTGTTATAGTTAGTGGAATCTAATCAATATAGTTAACACTGACTACATTTCTAAAAAGAAATTCATTTGACTAGCTATTGTATACTTGATTATATAGGTATACTAATGCTATTTGAAATGACCCATGGTCTCCCAACTGTCTTCTAGCTGTCATTCCAGTAAGGCATGTTCTCACATAGGTTCTGTATAAATGCCTTAACAATATGAGTCTTACTTGGGAATAGATTTCTGTCTTTCAGCAACTGACTGAATCTATAGGTAGTTATTTTAGAGGGAGCTAAATTTTTGTGTTAACAAAGCATCAACTGACTCCACTGGACTTCTGGATATTCAGAACATGTATAGATACTTAAATGTAAACAACTAAAATTAGGTATTTCAATTTGTAACTAAATCCCACTTTTTGTGTCAAGCACTTAACAGCTACCTTAACTCATGGCAACTTTGGAATCTGTAAATTAAGCTCTGGTAATTTTTGTCTTCAGTCTTGTGAACATGAGCTTTGTAATCAGAGGTCTTCATGTATGAGTGTTTCAAATCCACAATTTCTACTTTACAAGAGGGGCTCCCGACTAACCTAACTTGACATCCGAACAAAAAATCATTCACATTGCTGGTATGTAGTATCAGGATATTTATTATTATTCACTTGCAACTCATGTGAATTTTGCATTTCCGTTGGCAGAGTGCTGTGCAACAACTAAAAAGAAGGAAAGTACTTGTATTCTAGCTTTACCTTTCATTAGAGCCCACTGATGGCTGTCAGTTCATATCTTTTCAGACTGAGAGAGTTTCCACTTTCCAGCAAAGTTCTGTAATCATGAGGCTCTTTTACAGAATGGAGGCAGCTCTTTCCAACAGGGATAGCAGTCATTGTCAGACAATTCTTTTGTTCCTATATGTTCAACTCTTATTTGCATGTTCTCATTTTTCATTCTGGGTTCTCTGAATCACACTCCACTATTTCTTACAGAATTCTAGTTCTGCACTGCTAAATGCCCTTCCAGAACTCAATTTATTTTTTAGATACTTTAGTGTTGCATGTCATAGTGCCTACATCCTTCTGACAGTTTGGTTCTTCATTTCTTCTGGCCAAATTCAGCTTTGTATAGACTGCTACAGTTTCAGCAAATTAAGCTTCTTGATTCCAAATCTTCATTCTGTACATCTGGAATGGAGAAATCAATTTTTAATTCCCAATATTACTTGGAAGATGGTTGCAGTGCTCTGAAGATTAAAAGATTACATGAGGGGGAGGTATTATCATATAAATGTTCTTCTGAGAACATAAGCTGTGTTTTAGTGGATGATTATAGATGATTAAAAAAAAAAGCTTTTGTTTTTGTTTTTGTAGTTAGTTGTGGGTTTTGTTGTTTTGTGCATGTTTTCTCTTTGTTTGTTTGTTTATTTTCCTCAGAGTAGAAATAGTTTTGCAGCATAATTGAATTTTCTATCAGCTAGAACAGAAGTGCTTCTACATAAATATAATTTTTTTTTTCCTAAGCCATATTAAATGCAACATTAGAAGTTGTCATCTTGTATTTATTACTATTATTAATTAATTAATTAATGTAGGAAAGGTAAATCCCTGTCTCTTGTCCACCATAGGTCAAACTAGTTTGAGACTCCTTTTCTGAGAGATTCATTTGGATGAATAAACTATATCCTTGTCACTTTGTGGAATGCATTTTCAAACAAAAATGGTTCTCACCAGATAAATGACATTTTATGAAATCACAAAATGTGCGTTAAACAGCATAATGGCTTTAAAGCATTTTAATTAGCTATTTGGCAAATCAGCAGATGTAGAGTATCATCAAGCATGCATAATTTATCTACTAACAATAGTGTCTGTACTTTTTAAGAGCTCGTAACACTGCCTTCTACTAGTGCTTTAATACACCATTGACTGTAATCCTAACACAACTTGTAAGAGCGTTAAACAGAAAACTCTCAAAACAATGAGTCTAAATAAAATTATGTACCCAGTTTTTCCTTAATCTACTAGCTATATAATGTGATTCATTGTTCTAGCTCTGCTTAAGAAGCTTCAGAAAAGCTATAATATTATTATCAGATTTGTTTATTCTGTAGTATTGAAAAATATATGAAAACTATTTAAATATTCTGATCACAGCATAGCATTTCCTTTTATCTGAGATCAAGAAGCAAAGCAGGAGCTTCACAAATCCTTCAAACAAGCACTTCCTGGAACTGTTAGGATTTAGATTAGATATTAGGAAGAAATTCTTTGCTCAGAGAGTGGCGAGGCACTGGCACAGGTTGCCCAGAGAAGTTGTGGATGCCCCGTCCCTGGAAGTTTTCAAGGCTAGGTTGAATGGGATTTTGAGCAAACTGATCTAGTGGAAGGTGTCCCTGCCCATGGCAGGGGGGTTGGAACTGAATAATATTTAAGGTCCCTTCCAAGCAAAACACTTCTGTGATTCTGTGATTCTGACACAATGATGCTCAAACCATTATCATCTGATACCATTTTTCTTTTCTTATTTATTTGTATGTTACCATAATTTGCTCCAGACCAACTTATAAGTCCTTTCCTTGAATTTGCTTTTTCTTCTTTTTGCTTAAGAGACTAAAGATAAAGGGGTCCTAAGCATCTAGTATCCCTTGAAATACTTAATGGTGTCTGAGAACCATGAGACAATGACAGATAGGACACAGGTTCTGATCAGATAAATTACCCTTTGAAGTGGCAATTGGAAGTTAGACAGGATACTGAAATGTTGCTACATGTCTGTTTTTAGACAGCTGAATTGCAAACAGTTTGGATTGAATTCAAGATTATAACATCCACATTTAGATTTCCATCTGTATGAAACTTCAGTGTGATCTAGATATATAAATGTCATTACAATCAATGCACAACTCTTCAGTGCTGACCATGGAACTTGGGAAGCATTTAGTTCATCTATTATAGGAAAATATTTCTATAATTATGGATTCAGTCATTGAGACACTGGCATTTGATGTCATTTGTAATGTCCCAGGCTGTCCTACCTGATCACCAGCTGATATTCCAGAATGTCTTGCATACTCTAGGATGTATCTGCTGGTACTAGGTCTCTGTGTTTGGGCAACTGAATCCTGCTTTCGTAAGTGATTATCAAAATAGTTCTTGCTGATTAGTGGAATAGATGAAACGTATTGATTAGAATTACTTTGACTGTAAAGGGAGTTGTGATACCTTGTTTATTCATAAACTCATATGGAGAGTCATTATATTATATGTCTTATTCTGGAGTAGGCACTATCCTGTAGCGGCTTTTTTTTTTTGGTGTGTGTGTTAAAAGAACACTCTGGATTGTAGCTTATAACTCAAATGAGTGTTATATCTACAGATGAGTAGTTGTATTAGAAAAAAAAAATCTACTGCATGTTTAAGGAAATCTATTTCACATTAGATGGTTAGCACTGACTGACATGAACTACCGCTACTGTTGTGCGTTAACTATTTCTGTCTTTTTAAGTTATTTACCCCACAGGGTATGGATACAGGAAATCACTGAAATGCTTCTGTGACTTGTTAATTCTCTCATGTAGTTTCAACCTTGGAACAATTTGGAGATTTGAATTGCTTCCACCACTGCTTACATTCTTTACCACCATGACCCTGAAGCTAAATCCTTGTGCAAAATTTCCATCCTCCACTTCCATTACTTGTTCTGTACAGGGTACAGATCAAATAAATCCCCAGGGATGATTTGTATACTGTCAGTGAGCAAACAGTATTACCTGTTGGTAGAAGTGTGAAGAAAAAATACTGAAAACCCCCTGGGGTTATAAACCTAAGCCAGCTTCTCAGCTTGAGACAGCAATTTTAAAATGGTCAGTTTTTGGACAATTCTGCTGCTCTGTTAAACAGCAAGAACAGGATATCCATATTTTCCACTCTTTCAGATTCTAAATATCCAATCATTTAGATCTTCCCAATGCTCCACAGGCAAAATTCCTTTCAGAATCAAAGCTGCAATAATTTTCATATCAACTTACATGCAAATTATACAAAACACACATGTAAACCAAAGACTTGAAGTTGGCTTTTCACTCATTGCTTCAGCTTCTGATTCTACGCCAATAGAATTGATTCATAGAATTACACATTTTGACTCTCAGGTGATCCTTTCCAGCACAGACATTAATCATTCATTCCTAACTGTGCTTCTTAGATTCCTTTTTCATGGAGAATGTAATAACAACAGAAACTTGTCCTGGTTTCAGCTAGCATAGAGTTAATTTTCTTCAGAATATCTTGTCTGGTACTGTGTTTTGGATTAAGGATGGGAATGATACTGATAACATGCTGATGTTTTAGTTTCTGTAGAGCAGTGCTTTCACTAAGTCAAGGACTTTTCAGCTTTTCACACTGGCCTGCTGGCAAGGAGGCTGGGAGTGCAGCAGGAGCTGGGAGGGGACAGAACCCAGACAGCTGACCCAAACTGGCCAAAAAGATAACCCATACCATATGATGTCATGGTGAATAATAATATTTGGGAGAAGTTGGGTGGTGGGGTTGGTGTTGCCTGGGGATGGGCTGAGCATTGATCAGCAGGTGGTGAGAAATTGCATTGTGCATCACTTGTTTTTGTTTTGGTTTGGTTTTATTCTTGTTTTCTTCCCTTTCTTATTAAACTGTCTTTATCTCAACTCACAAGTTCTTGCACTTTTTTAAGTTCTCTCCCCCATCTCACATAAAGGGAGTAAGCAAACATCCATCTGGTTCTTAGCTGTCTGCTGGATTAAACCACAAAAAAACAGCAAAGCTTGTATCTATTTATCCTCACTTGATGCTGTCTTTAAATAGGTGGCTGAATGTATTTGTCTAGGACATGGTTCTGGTGTTCAGTGAAATTTCAGAAATTTATCTATAGGACCTAAATCTGTGTCTCTTTGTTGAATAATAACATAATTTAATGCAAAAGATGTTGCAAACCAATTATGTGACAAACAAACAAACAAAAAAAAACCACACAAAACAATATGGAATGTCATTTATATTATATTTGTATTTATATATACATATATATATTGTATATTTGTATTATACTGTTTTGTGTTACAAGCCAATGTGTTGATGCTTAATTATTTATTGAACACAGGAAGGTGTATACTCAGTTAACTTTCTGTGTAAGTCTTCTGTACATATATATGTTACATTTTGAAGAGCTCATATTTTATGAATTTCAATTGCTATATCTTGTTCATGAAATATTTAAGTAGACATTCGTGTAACTACAGCCCCACCTCTGGAAATTATATTGCATGTTTCTGAGTCGTCCAGAAGTAAAACAGAAAATATAATACAAATTAAAAATACGTAGTTTGCTCATAATTACCTGCAGTTGTGCATAGCTGAGAACAAAAGCCACTTTTTTTTTTTTCTTTGTTTGCTTGCCTTTTTTGGGAAGTTTTTTATTTTTTTTTATTTTTAATGTCTACTGTAAAAGTGTGTAGAAGGAAAATGAAATTAGTAACTCATAAAATAAGTTCCCGGATACTTCATTCTTTGTCTTCACCATCTTCTGAATATAGAAGCTTTGAAAGGGTTTCAGTCTTCAGGATAATTCCCAAGTGATTACCCTGAATTTATGATTCTCTGTAAGACACATTAAATCATGGTACTGTAAGGAGAATTTTATGCATGGAAAATACTTTTTTTTTCCCTTTTTTTTTTTTTTTCAACTCTCATGGTGATCATCTCTGAAAAGAAATTACCTTCAAGTTATTATTTTAGAAAGAAAAAAAATGGAAAATTGTTTAAAGGAAATTTGATTAGGAAATATATGAAATGTGCATGTGATGGTTTATTTAATGGAGTACGATGATGTAGGTGATTGGTAGTAAGGGCAAAGCTTTTGTTCTTCTTTTAATTTATTCTCATAGACAGACTTATATTGGATAACTTTAAATTTGGTGCTGTGTGATGCATAGTTTGTTTGATATCAAACAAATCAGTAAAGAGTACCACTAGTCACCAAACAACAGTTCATGTATCACCCGCTAGAACTATGTTGCAATTAGTTTTGCAGCTCAGATACTTCTCCCATCTGTAAACTAGATATGACCCAGATGTTATTTTCTCACTGTGTACACTAGATTTTCCTGCGTACTGATATTTGTCACGCATATATCCTTCATCTTTTCATGAATATTGATTTTCTTTCTTTAAATGAAATAAAAGTGCCAACAGAAGAGAAAAACAAAATCCAAATAGTTGGTTCCATCTGTCTTTTGTCTAGCATGTGTACTTTTATGAGTTATCTGCGGGAAGCACATCATGAAATTTCTCATTCTGACTACATCATTGTACATGGGAACTCTGGGCATTGCTTACTGGCTCAGCGTCTGGGTACTGTGAAGTAGAACTGGAAGTTGTTTGGCTGTCTTTTTAGATTTCTCTCAGATCTTATTCTTAAGAAGCAAGCATATGATAAAAAGATGTCTTTATATTATATTAAATTATGGTCTTGGTCCATGTCATCATTTATATCTACAGTGGTCCTGCAGCTGTCTGTAAAATGGATGATTCTTGTCCTCTGACACAAACAGGCCATTTTGATATCCTTTCTTAAAAAGTCTTCTGTCTCTCTTTACAGTTTCGATTACTTATTTTTCCTTTAGATTTTGTCTTGTTGTTTAGACCAACTGGTTTTAGTAAATGAAAAGAAAACATTCCTAAGTCTTTCACATCCTCAGTTCTTGCAGTTTTGACTGTTGTCTCATTTATTTTTCACTCTGAGGCACCCAGTTTAGAACTGAATGAAGAGTTTCATCCCATGTTTGACTATTCCGTAGGATCTGTAGGTATGAATCCTAATTATGCCCAGCTTGATTGTGTCAAATCATCCATATAAAAACCTATTACATTTTATGAGCATTGAGATAGGGATCTATTTACATAGCTCCATTATCATGGCATGAAGATTTGCATGACTATTAGAAATTCTGCCTGTTTACACTTTGGATCAAACAAATAAAATGAAAAGTCAAATAATCAAAATCAATTTGAAATAGCTTAATTATTTCAGAACATAAGCTCTTTTTCTACTATGTTTGTACGTGCCAGTTATATTTTATAGTTACATTTTTTCTTTTCATTTTAAATTAATTTAAACATTCATTATGAGGTATTTAAGATCAATTGACATAAGTAATCTACAGATCAGATTGCATATGCAGCTTTTAATTTCCCAGGCTACAAACAAGAAATAACTTCTCAATTTCTGATATGCAATTTTATACACACTGCATCTTCCATTTCATCACAGGTTAAGGATTCACAAAAGTTATCTAACATATACTTAGTTCTAGGAAGAACTCAAAATTTGCTCTATCTGAAAATATAAAAGGAAATGCTTTTCTGTTGTATCCACATGAGCATTGCTGTTCTCATCTAGGAAGCTCCAACTCTTTTTACAAAACGAGCTACTACTTACTGAAGTCTGTAGATTCAGTTGGTCAGAATTTGTTAGTTAAGGATCATAGATGAGGAGATATGCTCAGATTTTAATTTTGCAGTAAAGAACTCTTCTCTTTCTTTAGCTGACTGTAAAAGCTTAGAGGTGGTAGTACTACTTTTCTTGGGGAAAGCCAGGAAGAGTAATGACATTGGAGTGGAGATGATTTTTCTTATTATGAACATGGACTGGTTAACAGCAGAACACAGTGATACAATAGGAAAAGACCAGAGGGTATCTGTCATAATAAAAAGTTACCAGAAAATGCTTCCCACTGAGTAAGGCTTAACTAGAAAACTGGAACATTAATTCTTTCTGGTTTTATATGTTTCCATGAAGTGATCTCAAAGCATGTTTGTTCTGAAGTTTCAGAATGCTCAGAGATTTGTAGTTTGGTGCTGACCTTGGGTATTTTATGACCGTCGTCAGTGGAAATATGATTTAATCCACAGAGAATGAGATGGAAAATAATTCTGTAAATAGCCTCCCCCACTCTTCATATTCTTAAAATTTCTTAATATAAAGCTTTAAGGGGGATCACAGAAAAATGGGAAAACAACTTAAAAACAAACCAAAACAACAAAAAAACTTTTCATCAGAACACTAGGTTATATAGCTTAGCATAGATTTTCATTCATTCACTTTCAGATGGGGAGAGGGAAGGAGGTGAACATAATTTATGTAAATATATTTGTGTGGATATCAGAGCTAAGACAGAAGAAACCTGTTGAATATAGTCACAAACACAAGTACACAATAATCCCAAATGGCATCCTCTGAAGTATCATCAAGTTGCATCACGTGAAACAATTATGAATCTGAACCAGTAAGTTTATTGACACAGCATAACACTAAAAAATATTAGAAATAGTGGGATAAAATGACATTAGGATTAGACAGTTTGTCTGTACAGCTCCATTTAACAACAAATTGGTGTTCCAGCTGTTCAGTACAAAGTAAAATTCACATAAAGTGTGTGCATCTGAGTACACGTGTATATGTATGTTGGCAAATAAACATACACATATGATATAGAAAATATCATATATTTTATAACTGTCTTTTTACTTCAGCTCACTCAACGTTTATGCTTGAGTTTTCACATGTCCAAATGTGTATGTCAGGTTGGAGGACTATAAATCCCATGGTGACTAGATAACAGTAGCAAACAAATCATGCTGGTGCCAATATTCATTATGTTATATTTAGGAAAAATAATTTAATAACAACAACAATTTACTGAGTTGATTGCAGGTAAGTTTTTAATTTCCCAGGCTACTGGAAATAAATGGTTCTGCTGTCAATCGTCATATTCACAATAAGCAAGTCTTATCTTCCTCTCCAATTCTAATCCTGTGACAGCAGAATCATAGTTTCTCTATACAATTGAATCACCTTGAGAACTCTCAAGTTTTTTTTTTTTTTGTTTTGTTTTTCCTTATTTACTTTTAACTTGTGGATATGTTTACTGTTAAATTTGTGCAGGTTTATTTAATGTTAGCCTGGGATAGTTATTAAACTTTGAATATATGTTTGAATATATTTTTTAACTTTTTTATTTTCATAAGGAGAAGCATGATTATTCTAATTAGGATGCTCTTAAAACAAAAATATCTCAAAGATTTTCATCTTATAAGTATTAACTAACTTCATAGTTAAAAATTAGGAAAAATATTTTCTTGGTTGTAATTATTGTGAATACAACCTAGGACATGATTCAACTAAATCCTTTAAAATGCTACTAGTTTCACAAAGCGAAAGGTTTCTTGATAGTTTAGCATATCAAAATCACAAAAATATCTCTATAAAGCATATAGAAATTCATCTAGTATCTTTGTTAATGAGAAAATGTTTCTCTGCATGTCTATTTACATTTCTATGTCTATCCATTTATAAGAATGTGTAACTACATTTACCCTAATTTATGTGTTACAAGGGATAATCCACAGAAATGTGTTCATAAAGGATCAAAACTCATTGCCTTTATTCAGTTGAATTAATTTTCTTTGGTCAAAGATTTTGAAAGTGTTGGCAAAAATGACAGACTTATGTAAAACAAGCCATTCCATTTAGCAGTTTTATTTAATTTTATGGCCTAATTCTTGGGGATAATGATGGACGAAAAACTTGACATGAGCTGGCAATGTGCTCTTATAGTCCCAAAAGGAAACCATATCCTGTGCTACATCAAAAGAACCATGGCCAGCAGGTCAAGGGAGGGGATTCTTCCCCTCTACTCCACCCTCATGAACCTTTTAGAACAGGTCCAGACAAGAGTCATAAAAATGATCAGAGGGTTGGAGCACCTCTCCTGTGAAGACAAGCTGAGGGAGTTGAGGTTGTTTAGCCTAGAGAAATGAAGGCTCTGGGAAGACCTTATTGCAACCTTCCAAGACTTACAGGGGGCTTATAACAAAGATGGGGAGAGACTCTTTACCAGACTATGGAGTTGTAGGACAATGGGTAACGGTTTTAAACTAAAAGAGGATAGAGTTAGAAGACGGTAGATATTAGGAAGAAAGAGGGCAGATATTAGGATATTAGGAAGATATTAGGATATTAGATATTAGGAAGAAATTCTTTACTGTGAGGGTGCTAAGGAAACAGGTGCACTGGAACAGGTTGCCCAGAGGGGCTGTGGATCCCCACTCCCTGGAAGTGTTCAAGGTCAGGTTGGATGAAACTTTGACCAACCTGATCTAGTGGAAAGTGTCCCTGCCCATGACAGTGGCATTGGAAATGGATGATCTTTAAGGTGCCTTCCAACACCAAATCATTCTATGATTCCATGATTCCATCATTCTATGATAATTTGATGATTCTCTGATTCTAATTCCGCTGTTGCTGGTATACAAATAAACTTTTAATTGAATCAGAACTGGATGTAAATATGCGGGTAAATAAGCCTTAGGGAATGTTTATTTTTCTTTCAATGTACTGTATAGATTAATGCATTCTCAAATCTAAAACAACATGGAAAGGATTACATGAGGATAAAGGAATATTCATATGTAATTTAAATTCTTAATAAAGGAACATTATGCGTATGGTTCACACAGTTTTCAGAAAGGAGTACTTCAATGTACAGTTTAGGAATTCATGTCCTTTTATAAATGGTTCTCAAAACTTCTGTAGTTAGGCTTAGATTAATTTAACATCTTATTAAATACATCATATTAAATTGTAATTAAAGGTAATCTAAACTGGGACCTAGGCTGTATGTGCAGTTGTGATAATCTGACTCTCAAAATCCTGTAGAATTTGAGAGTCAGATTTTTTTCTTAGAAATTTTTTCTAACTTCCATGCATGGAGTCTAGGCCGTGTATTTTTCCGGTTTTGGTGTTACATAAACTTAGCACACATAAATCTTTTTAAATGCTTCCTGTCTCCTCCTTCCTGGTCTGAACATTTATTATTCTTGAAGTAGGTTAACACAAAGGGCACAAATGCTAGGTCTTGTCAAAAGTACCTTGGGAAACAAATAGTGTTTTCTTCTCAGTTAGAAAAAATACATTTTAAATTTTGGCTAGGGTAATCACAACTTCCCATTACCTAGAAAAGGACTTCAGGAAGAATAAGTCAACAGAGAATACAGTTAACATTTGTAAGCAGTGAAAACAAAACAAAAAAAAAAGAAAACACACACAGAAAATAAAACGACACTTTTTTTGAAATAAAAGTGTTTTCAACTTCTATTTCTATAAAATATTCCAAGGGACATGGAATGTGCTCATCAGAAAAAGTGAACAGTATTCCAGTGTTTTATTCTAGTTTACAAAATGGTAAAAGTTTAATGCTTCCAGTGTCAAAAACTGTGGTGAAAACAAAATAAAATACAATTATATTTATTGTATTAGGATTAGTTGAAAATATGGATCAAGTAGTTGGGGTTAGAAGCTAAGTGTTACACATTGGAGATTCCAGAAGTAGCATGCTAAAAACAAGAGAGCACATACACTCAAATCTATTGGTGATATACAAAAGACCTAAGAGAAATAGTACCTTAGCATACAGTTTTCATTGTTGTTCATCAGTCTCTTCATGGATGCTTAAATGTGTTTCATAATTTATTAAGAACACATTAATATAACAATATACTTGATCTTGTCATAAGCATCTTTACCTCTGTGCTAAAAAGATTAATGATATCTACCTTTTGGTAATACAAAGTTTTGAAAGTGTTTTTTTTTTTAGAAGTTTTACTGTTTTAGAACCCATTTCATATACCTACATGGTACCTACTTATCTTCTGTTGCTTGAATGATCAATGAAAAGAAAATGACACTTGTAAAGGATGACTCACCTGATCTGTCCTCCACATGTATTTTAGAAAGATACTTTAAATCCTATGAAAATAGTTCTGGAAGTAGCTATTTCTCTTGAGTGGTACTTAGAAAAAACCTGTGTTGACTGGCTCAGAATTAAATGTCTATTTTTCACATGTCCCAGATTCTCATTTGGAATGATTAAATTAGCCTATATTTTATTCATACTGAAGTACTATAGCCACCCATCCAGCCACAGAAAAATAAATGAGATAATACTATAAAAGTAGCGAAAATAGTTCAATGTTTTAAAAAGGATCAATTTGCAGCAAAAATAATCAAGAGTTTATGTAGCACTTATATATGTACTTTGTAGAGTTTATGATTTCAGATGCTCGCAAGAAATCCCCTTCAAATTAGGAATACTCACTGAAGTTCTGAAAACTAAACGTATTATCCTGAGTAACATGCTAACATAATGAACATACAGAATATTATTTTTTAATCTTTATTTATACTGTCTCATATTTTGTGTTAGAAGTGTTAGAAGCATAATTTTCCATATTAACATTGTTTCCAGAAAATGAAGGTAGCTAAGACGTATGCCATAGTCTTTTCCCAACTGCTGAAATAACAAGACATGTACAGTGTTTTAGCTGAGTTATGACAACCTATGCCAGGTCTGAAGTCCATCTGTACTGTTTTTGGTGTCTACATTTCTGATAAAAGAGACAATATATCTGTGTTGGCATACAAAACTACTGGTTAGCTCAAGGTTAACAAGCACAGAAAATGATAAACAAGGGATAATCTTTAAAAAAAAAAAAAAGTTATGGAAGATTTCTTCCATATTAATATATATATATATATATATATATAAGAAGACCTATTTCCTTTGCCAGAATACCAAACAATTCCAAGAAAGACTCCTGTAGACAACAAGGGTATATCTGTTTTTTAAAGAAATGTACGTTGCAGGTATAATTTTTAGTATGTCGTTGACATATAAAGGAAGAGATATTTCTAGTCTATACTCAAGCTGTGAAACAAATACACTGTAAGTGCAGTCAGATATTTTAGTTTACCGACTACTTTCTAAGTGCTACTTCCCAAATCATCGAGGGGAAAAAAATAAACAAAGAAACAAAAAACATTCTAAAGAAAAAAAGAAGGCTGACAGTCCTCTTAGGAAATGTTGGTGAAAATGTGTTTCTCACAGGTTCACGTCTGCATTGTTATATATGGCAAAGAGCTAGCAGACACAGTTTCATGTCAAGGAAAGTATGGACAAGAAAGAAAAATTTAATTTTGTTCAGTCCTATAGACACTTCTTCAATGACAAAGTATATAGTAATGTACTGTTAGCTGGTTACATTTTTTTTTTTTTTTTTCCCCTTCTGTCTCGGTGTACTCTCCTGCTCTTAACTCTGTAGTACTGATTTGGATGAACCAAAAGGCTCTTTAAATTAGTATTCAAAAACTGCTTATCTACAGATGACATTATAGTCTGCATGCTACTGCAAGAGTGAAAGAACCTTGTTATGACTGTTATCAAATATTTGGCACAATAGGAGTGGATAGAAAGAGAAAGATGAAGCTGTTTTACACTAAACTAGATTTAATACGATCTCTCGAACCAAGAAAAAAACATGTTTTTATTGTAGCATGTAGTTCAATGCTGATCAGAAGACCAGTCATTGTTTTGAACCCTCGTGAAACTGTCATGTTTTGGGGTATTTTGTTTATGTCTGACGTAGCACTTCCAATTTTACTTCCTCCTATAGGAATCAATTTGTCTGCACAAAACATACTCTGCATACTGGGCAACACACTCAATAGGAAATATTGGGGGATTCACTTAAAAACCACATTATTCTAAATAAAATACTACTGTTAAAATCTGTATATATTATTTTTGCATCTCACCAAAAGAGAGTTTTTGTATATGTAAAGAATAGCTTATAAATTGAAAAAAGGAAGGATAAAAATTTTACTTTCCTTCATGGACTGTCTCACCCATTGCATCCATAAAACATGTAGAAGTCTTATATAGGTGAATTTTCATATATTAGCAGAAAAGTATCTACCTTAGAAAAATGAGAAAATATATGAAGAAAGTTTCCTGATTCTACTCTTGGATTTCAGTCTTCAGTCTTCAGTGCATTCTTTGGTCAGTTTAATACCCATTCAGCCTGAAGCTAGTATTCTCTCATTGATACAGCATTGAAGTTATCATAAATTTCATCATGAATGCTAAGGTCCATATGTTTATAGTAATAGATGATTATTTTTAAGTGTTGAAATGAAGGAAAAATCACATTACATTTTTCAAAGCTTTTCATGATTTTGATACCTAAATATTTAATGAAACTGCTGTTCTTATTTGTTTAGGAACTTCCTAAATAAATCTAAATGACAATATACCTCTTTATAAAATGTATTTTCAAAAAGTTTTTAAGATATTTCTAAAAGCAGAAGCTGCATTCCCCCCCACCCCTCATCAAAAGATTTATTTCTGATGGTGAAAAGTACTTTTGTCCTCAAACTACAGAGTTGGCAGCTTCTTAGTTGAATGCTTCTTTTTATTAATCGTAGACTATTTTTATCAATTTATTGCTCTTCATAATTAAATATAGAGATTAGAATATATTTTATATTACACTGCAGAGTTCTTTTCATATCCTCAAATGAGAATACAACAAAAACAAACAAGGGAAAACCATACCCAATTTTTCCACAATACTCTCTAAAATTTCACTTTAATTGAAACTATAACTTTTATTTCAGTTCACTTGCATCTGGTCCTTTAAAATAGTCCATATATAGCTTGTAGCCAAACAAGTTTTCCCATTCAGAGTGATAAAAAAGACCTCAGAATTAGAACTGAGATATGTTTGTTCCCATTTTAGGAAAGCTGACAGTTTTGAGGATTTTGTTTCTTCTGGGAAACTCCCAAGTCCACTTTACCTTCTGCAGCTTCACCTTTCTGAAGAGTTGAACTACATTTTGCCAGATTACTATCATAGTACTGTGCTCTGGAAAAAAAAAAAAAAAAAGAAAAGAAAAGAAAAAAAAGGAGAAGAAAAATAAGTTTCTAGAGGAACACAGAAGCTTTTCCCTAATTTAAATCTGAACAATGAGATTAATCTATTTGATGTACATTTTCATTCTCTCAGACACCCTTTGAAATCACTGAGAGAGATAGCACTGACTTTAACAGAGACGTGACTATGATTACATATACATAAAATTGTACACACAGTTAAGAAGTTTGCTAGACAGGCCATTGGTTATACTATAACACAGAGTGAGGGCTTTATTGACATTATTTTTAATAACTTTGTATCATTGCAGACAGTGGTAATGTCAGCAGTGACTTATTGTCAATAAAGTAGATACAGTTCCACAAAGAGATCATGCATACATGTTGGATTTGTGATAATAAAATCTCTAAATCCTGAATTGAAAAAAACAGTATTTATAACCATAAATATGACATGCATAAGTACTGCTCATATGCGACATTGTGGACCTAAGAGATAACTAAATATAATTCTTTAATATCTTTATATTTTATGCATCACTGATCTATCTCAGGCTAGTCTAGTGTCCAATGTAAGCAGCTTGAAATATAAAACTAAATAAAAAGCACATCCACTGTTATTTTGGTTTGGTTTGGTTTGGTTTGGTTTTTCTTTGTCAGCGGTATTTATCTATAAAATTTCCCAGAATTAAGATAAAAAACTGTGACATTGAATTCAAGAGCCATGATAATTTAAGGTATAAAGAAATCTCAGATCCCACAAAAGGAAAAAAGAAAAGACATGAGTTAATTTTAATAAATAAATAGACTGTGATTGAAGATTTCATAATATAGATGCAGAGCATGCTCACACAACAGCAACGGCAACCAAGCCCCTACTTTTAGTCTCAGCATTTCATTTAATTCCTTGCTCAGGAAAAAAAAAATTATAATTTCTACTTAAATAGAATTGTACCAAGCAGATAATAAATGGTTCATAGGTTTAAATCACCCATGAATAATTCACAAGATTCACTTCCACCTGCCAAATATTTGTATCATATGTTGTCTGTCTACAGTTACAGAAGGTACCCAGAATAAATTCTGTTGCAAAATGCCTAATGCCTGACATTACATTATTGTAACATGTTTGAATTAGCCTGTAAGCCTATAACATACTGATGTGCTAGTATAATGATTTTCAAATCAGACACCTTTTATCAAGTACATCATTAATATCCATCCTTAAATTCAGAGAGTGGACAGAAGTGAAGGGTAAATTCCAAAGTCTGCCATGCTTATGCATTTCAATTGTATGGTTGAGCAACACTCTGAATTTGGTTTGGCTGGTTAAGTATGCATTTTATTTCTCTGTTAATGGACAGGAATATACTGTGCAATTCTGGTTGTAGAAAATTGCACTATGATGGCTGATACTGTCAGTGGCATGGTGTTTATGGACTCTGATAACTAAGGAAGAGCATTTAACAGAAGAGAATATCTAGATCTCAATCAGTTTTTCTGGAAAAAAAAAATGAACATGATGGGCAATGGAAGATTCTTGTCATCTTTAAAAAGAAATTTGGCAGAAAAAAAAAAGTGGTCAGAGGAGACACGATGATGCCTCTACATTAGCTGGGAGGTTTAATAATCTGTAATAGTTACATTAGTCACAGTCATCTTGAATGCAAGATCACTCTTGGCACTGTTGCTTCAACGAACGCAAACATCATTCTATTTCCAATGTGTCTTTTATACTACAATACACCATTTAGGAGTTAAAACTATGTAATACTTTTTTATTGATATTATGGTTGCTTAGAAGTCATAAAAGTTGTGCATAAAAGTCTGTTAATAGAAAAATTAAAACAGATCTTCAATTGAAATCTTACTGCAATGTCCAGTTCACCCACTGCACCAAACAGACATTTAGAAAATCACATTTATAACTGTGCTCAAAGTTTTAGTCTATAATTCAAAAACCTTGAGTACTTTTGCTGAGCATCCAGGAGAAAAAGAGAGTTTATGTTTGGTGAAAGAAGGGGCAGGCAACTCAGGGAGAGTACAAGGAAGTTGCCAGCATATGTAGAGAAAAAATCAGGAAGGCCAGTATGAGATCAACCTAGCCACTATAGTTAAGGATAACAAAAAAAAAGGTTTTTATAAATATATTAATGGCAAGAGGAGGGCCAAATCTCCAGTCTTTGCTGGACACAGGGGGGAACATGACTACTGAGGATAAGAAAAGGGATGAGGTTCTTAATGTATTCCTTGTATCTGTCTTTACTAGCCAGACCACTTATCCTTGGAGTACTTAGTCTTCCCTTCCCTTCCCTTCCCTTCCCTTCCCTTCCCTTCCCTTCCCTTCCCTTCCCTTCCCTTCCCTTCCCTTCCCTTCCCTTCCCTTCCCTTCCCTTCCCTTCCCTTCCCTTCCCTTCCCTTCCCTTCCCCCTTCCCTTCCCTTCCCCCTTCCCTTCCCTTCCCTTCCCTTCCCTTCCCTTCCCTTCCCCCTTCCCTTCCCTTCCCTTCCCTTCCCTTCCCTTCCCTTCCCTTCCCTTCCCTTCCCTTCCCTTCCCTTCCCTTCCCTTCCCTTCCCTTCCCTTCCCTTCCCTTCCCTTCCCTTCCCTTCCCTTCCCTTCCCTTCCCTTCCCTTCCCTTCCCTTCCCTTCCCTTCCCTTCCCTTCCCTTCCCTTCCCTTCCCTTCCCTTCCCTTCCCTTCCCTTCCCTTCCCTTCCCTTCCCTTCCCTTCCCTTCCCTTCCCTTCCCTTCCCTTCCCTTCCCTTCCCTTCCCTTCCCTTCCCCTTCTCTCAGCTAGACTCTGTATTTTAATCTTTTCTGAAGTGGCCTCACAAAACTTACTCTTGACTTGGCTAACATCCCTACATTTTTTCTTTCTCCTTCTGTATCTGCTTTGCTTTGTTAATAAACAAATAAATTAAAAAAATAAAAATAAACAGAAATAGGAAACGATAATTAAAACAAACCACTTTGAGTGTGGAAGCACAAAAAAAAAATAGAGTATGAACAACAAATACAGTTTCTAAAGGCCTTATTAGGCTTTCTATTTTTTCAGACTTTTGTGGAGCATTTAGTAAGACTTTCTTTTTTAATTGTTTGAACTTCATTTAAGTACTTTTATCAATAGAAAATTATTGACACAAAAAAAAAAAAAAGAGCTATAATGAAGTAGAATTACCATTGCCTCCAAAATCAGATCAGATATAGTAAATGCAAGACTGTGGATAACTACACAGTGAGTCACCAGCTAGGGTGGCAGGACCCAAGTCAGTGGTATTCTTGGACTTAGAAATGATAGAGCACTCAGAATGTATTTTAGAACTTTTGTCAACAGCTAAGAGTGAAGGAACATTATCAAGAGAGTGAGTCAGTACCTACTGCTAACATTTCTTAGATTGTCGGGAAGGAGAAGGAAGGAGAAAAAATGAGAAAATGCTCATGAGCTACTAAGTATATTGCTGGAAACAATACTTTCAATTGGAAGAATTTTGTTCAGCCACATTTTTTGTAGGAAGTCCTCTGAAATCTTACAGATATAAATTCAGTCTTCAGTATTTACTATTTAGACAATGGCCATGCTAATAATGAGTGATCATTTAATAAAAATTTAAAAATCCTCATTTTGTTTGAAGTCTTCAAATCTTTCTGTGGATCCTATGGCTTCTTTATGCCTTATAATGTGTGACAATGTATCTCCAGTATAGAACTTCAATTTGTTAAATATATGTTCTTACTACGTTCAGGTGAAGTAATGGCAAAATAAATAGACTTTTTCTTCTATCTCCAGAAAAAAAAAAAAAAAAAAATGTTCTGTTTCTCCATCTTTTCCAGGCATAAAGGAAGACTTGACAAAGAAATTAATGTTTGTAACTTATCTTCTAATTTTATTTTTAATTTTTGTTGTCTTACCAAACTCAAGTACTGGTGAAAACTAAAAGAAGCTTCAATTGCTTGACATAAATTTTTGAAGGTACCTTTTAGAAAAAAGTACTGTTTGCAACATTGTCCTTCTAGAGTTAGACTCAGAGCTAGCATCACATTAAAAAAATAATAATTCAGGGTCTTTTATCAATGAAAGCATAAAATGATTATATGATTTTTACCTTCAATATGGCTGTTTGTAATGTGCAATGCCAAATGCCCGTGTGATTTGTGTTGCTGAGGATGTGGACAGCTCCATTTCTTGGTTGTTAGAATTTCAGAATGACAGTCAGTGTTAGTTCCAGGTAGACTATGTTGAAATAGCCTAGCCTAGATGCATTTAACTGTCCAACAGCATTAGTGGTGTACAACAGTCACTTTGTGAGGAAAGGTAAAATGCACAACGGTACAATTGTAATGGTTTATAAGAACCTTCTGTAGAGAGAAAAAAATTTCTAAGACTATTGGAGCAGAGAATATTCAGCTGTTGTGGAGGGCAAAAGGCTGCACAGTGGTTCACAGGATTGTGCATGAAGGGAATTTGGTGATGAAGTTGCTGCAAGAGAACTGTTTTGGTCATATTTATTTAACAAAGGAATTCTTTATGTTACTAGAGTGTAGTTATGAATCAGATACTGATATGATGTAGCACCCATGTTTATGCAGGTCTCAAGTACAAGTTAATCGTATAAATCTCTACTACTGTGATTATCAACATCTCTATGTCATAGTATAATCTAAGAAGTGGCTATCTCTAAAAAGGGAATTTTCTTCACACAAACATTTGGGAAAATGTTTCCAAGTGAATTTAAATTGTGTCTGAAGAGGATTAGGTAACTCACAAATTCATAGAAAAAGAATATTTCAGGTGGGAAGAGATCCACCGGAGACTTTTGCTCAACTTGCTCCAATGATTAATTATTTTTGTAGTTATTTTTTTGCCTCTATATTCAGTCTGAGCTTCTCCTGTTATGATTTATAACTATTGTGACCCATTCACCTACCGTGTAAATGGCCTGGCTCTGTCTTCTTAATGACCTCCCTTTAGGTATTGAAAGGCTTCTATTAGGTTCCTCTGAAGCATTTTCTGACCACTTCAAGTGACCAAACTCAGTCCAGTTTATTAATATTTTTCATGTGTTGTTGTTCCAAAACTGGATATTTCATTCCAGGCACAGCCAAGCACAGTCAAGCATGATTTATCTTCAGTGAGTCAATGCTGGCTATTCCCAACCTCTTTTAACCTTTCAGGAGAAAAGAGAAGGGGTGGTGGTGGTGGTGGTGGTGGTGGTGTGTGTGTGGTGAGAAACGAAGGGAGACACCAGAAATCACATTGTTTAAAAGAGAGAAAAAAAAAATTAAATATGGCAGCTTTCCAGCTCAGTTTCTATATTCATATCTGGTTGAAATAGGACCACTTTTAAGAAATCAGATTTCACATTTTCTCTTTACATAAAGAATAAAAGAAACTGAATACTGAGATACTGAACAGTATTTCCATTCCACTGAAGCCAAAAAGCAGGTATTAATCCTCACTGGGTGGTCAAAAAAAAAAAAGGGGGGGGGGGGGGGCAGGTATTAACACTCCCTGGGTGGTCAAATATTTGTCCTTTGTGCAACTGAAAGAAGGTGAATCTGACTCACGGACATAGCAGCAACATCCCAAATTCCTCAGTTCATGTTCATTTGAGAGAAAGCAACCCTGGCTCACTGACACTGGCACTTTTCTATACTATTTAGGTTCTACCAGGCTGTAATTTAATATTGATAAATGCTATGAGGAATATTGCCCAAATGTCCATAGGTAAGTGAAGGTATTATAATCTACAAGGAATTCTTGACTTTTAAAGTTCTCCTTTCCTTTCTCTTTTGGAAACACAAATTATATTCACAATGATATATCATTGTGGTAATCTTTATGATATTTTGCTTATACTTTGTTTATAATTGAAACAGCAGAGAAAACTCTCAGATAGTAATCTATAGCTCCTTTACTTTTTTTTTTTTTTTATGTGTCTTTTTAGGGGTATTTAAAACATCATTTAGTTGTCTTATAAACATAGTATCAAAGTAAGAATTTGCAGATCATACTGCTTGAGTACACAGGACAACTTCCTAATTCATCCCAGAATGAACAAGTCATATTGAGAGTGATGGATCACTCACAGGTCCTTTCTGGGACAGGGTAAAAGACATGTGAATTAATAGTCAGTAGACTGGCCAAAAACTAGTGGCAATTCAGTCATTAGGTTCATCCAAAACCCCTGCAACAAGCAGTGTGAAGAGAACTACACCAAATTTTCTTCCCTCCTCCAGCCTCAAGCTTTCAAAATTAGCCAGACAGGTCTTACATCCTCACAGATCCTTGCTATTCTCCCTTTTTAACTAGAAGTATCATATAGCCATAGCTAACATAGCCACAGCTAACACAGCCATTGCCAGTGAAATCCTATCTATGACAAAAGCCCATGTATTTTCTCTGTTCAAGGAAGAACATCCATTTCTGTCAAAAAGCCTTCACTGAAGGGAAAGCAAATGCAAAAACTGAAGAACTGAATACCTGTCATCTGTGCTCTGTCCACTCTCTTTTCTTGCTCCTTCTGCAGTTTTGCCTTTTTTAAGTGCTATGCCTTTTTGCCTTAAGTGCTTTGCCTTTTTTATGTGCTATGTTTCTATTTTATCTAAAGGAAAGAAAGTAAATAACAGCAGCCAAATCCTAAACTGTCTCTCCATGTCAAGTCCTGAATGCCATTACGAAGTCTGGAGATTTTACAATGCCTGTGGGTCCACTACAATTAAATTCAAGAAAATGAATCTTACCAGGTGATGATTCAGTTTCAGACTTTTCTGAATGCTTCTTTATAAAGATCTCAGAATTACCCATCAAGAGTGATTTTTTCCTACTTAAAACTGCAGAACATGTAGAAGTCATATATGTTTAAGTATATCTTTGACTATAGAAGAAGATATAAATAACCACAAAACTTTATTTGTAGGCTGATGAATTCAATTTACTATAATGCAGATAACTTAAATGGTAAAAATAAATATTTTGTTTTGTTTTATATGAGTAAAATGCAATTAAGTTGCTATTCTTAACAAAAGCTGGTCTAACATAAGAGGTCTATTACAAATAACAAGAATTCGTAATATTTCCTTTTGTCTTATTAGACACATTTTTACTTTTATCAATCACCTATTAAAGTCATTACAAGAAAGAACAGCATAAAGAATTTTAAGCAATGCTTTCATAAACATCTCACCAACTGAAGACTTGAACATCTCAGGACTGAGATGTTCTTGATAAGATCCTAGCATTGAAAAAGAACTGTATTGATATTTATTTCTTAAGGCTGATTGGTGTTTTCTTTGTCCCTTGCCTATTTCAGCTTCTTTCTTCTCTGAAAGGAAAGAGATGTAAAGGCTGAGTGGAGGCTTATGAGATGTCACCTGGGAGACAGGAACAGGGTACTAGTAGAGTTGCTTATTTGGGTCAGAGAGTTTTATATGCTCTCCTTTTAGTGGAAGAAGAAGAAATATGTTTTTTAAAGTTGGGCTTGACTGAAATTGACTTTTTTTTTTTTTTGGGGGGGGGGGATAGTTTTGGTTGCATTTTCAACTCGTAAATATGTAATATTTTAATAGAAATGAAAGAAAATATTAACTGTCTTTATAGAAAGAAGTCTAAAAACATCTTTACAATGTAGTGTGTAATCCTCTGTCTTATTTTTAGATATTATTTAATTTGTTGTGTTTATTGATAAGATGTGGAATGATGGAAAAAAGATTCCAAACTCTTTTTTTATACACATATAAAAGCTTTTCAGCATAAAAACAGTATTTTACATAATTCTCAAGAACACTATCCAAAGAAAAGATTGACAATATGAAAAAAATAATAATAATATAAAAAATGACAATAGGAAAATATTGTTTCTTTTCATGGTTTATTTTATTTAAATCTTTTTTGTTCTTTTATAATAAATAGTGAGAGATACATAATTAATTCTCCCATTAGAGCAAATATACTATACTGGGATCAATTAGTTACAATAGCAATAACAAACAATCTTGTTATAATTATAAATACACCCATTAACTACATATCAAAGATATAGAACAATCATATTTACAGGTAAATATTTCCATGAATTTCCTTGGATTACTCACTCACTACTTAAGAAAAGAAGAAGGGAAAACTATGTCCTACTTACTCCTCTTTTGAAGATTAAAATTTTTGAACTTTTAAAGGGAGGAAAAACTACAGTTAAATGGTCTGAATTTGGAAATATTGTAGTGCATTTATTTGCAGATTTTCCTTCTTAATCAAGGAAAGGAGACATGGAAGAAGAAACATGGAGGATCTTGGCTGTCTTCCTGATTTGGAAGACAAAGAAAAGATAGAGAACTTTCAGACAGTTTCTCCATAAATCATTTACTTGCCACTGCTTTATAATTATTTCATTCTTTGCTCTAGCTATTCTGTGTTTAGGAATACTATCATTTTTAATATTAACATTATTAATAATAATACGTTTCAGAAGGGACAGAGACTTCATCTACAGACCAGGAGGGATCTGAGCACATCTGAAGTAATGAAAATTGCCGAATCAAACTGAAAGATGGAAGGCAAGGAGAGACTGAATGCTGGGAATACTTACCTTTTAAATCTTACATTTGATTTGTTTTGTACAGCAAGTTCAAGTTTTACCTTGTTCAGGTTTCTGCTTTTTGTTCCAATACAACTAAGCATTATATTGTGAGAGATTTTTGAGGCCCTATCTGGTGTTAGCCCATATTGTATTATGTTATTGTTATGCTTATTATAAACATTTTACATATGTTTAAACGTTTACATGTCTACACGTCTACTTATTGCATATGTTTATAATACATTACAAAAATGTCTGGGTATTAGTATGTAAAGAAAATATAAAATTTTATAAATAAAAAATACTTAACAATTCTCACTATAAAAGGGAAAAAAAAAAAAGGCAAGCTTTTCGTATACTGTTCCAAAGCAGTACCCTTGTCAATATTCCTGTGAGATGTTTAGTCCTTAAAACCTTTTATTACATCAGTAAACTCAAGCACCTTCATGCCAAGATAGGACAAAAAGGTCATTGATAACATACCATACTACTTTTTTTTTGTTTTTTGTTTTTTTTTTTGAAGATCTATTTACACTGTTCCCTTTTCTAGACTGAACCACATACTGCTAGAAAGGAGGAATAAGAAGCAGCGAGGAAACAGGAGAACACTTCATCATACTGATTCAAGGTCTATTTTTGGTTTTATTCAGGATACATATATATATATATTAAAAAAAAAAAAAAAAAAAAGCTGAATGAGAACCTGTCTGAGAGTTTCTGGGTTTGCAGAGGGGAAAAAATTTCCCTAGAAAGATCTTAGAAAAGGTGATAAATGCAGAGTACTTATGTAGTACAGCTAGATTTACAGCTAGATCTTCAGCTTCCATTTGAAGTTTCTTCCAAATAAGATCAGAAATGGCCAAGATATTAATCACACTTTAAATATTTATAGCATAACAGCCAATTCAACTTCAACTATAGCATTACTACTATTATCCCTAAAGTAACATTATACTTATTTTGTGTTATATGATGTAATACATCAGTCTAAGAGCATAATGACATAATAAATAAAAACTGCAGGGGAGGTTGGGGGGGAGGGGGAAGAAACCTGAAGGAATTAATTAAAATAGCATTTACAAAAGATGAAACAAGATTTATAGTAAAATTTTAGGCCTCAATCCAGCAAATCTACCAATGTGAAATTAGTGTACTGAATAAAGGCCAGAATTCTCAAATTCGATGAAAGGATTATAAGATTTATAAGATTGAAATCTGGTTGAACAATACAGAAAAGCAAGGTCAAAGACGCACAAGAAATTCAACTATCAGAGTTAAGATAATAGAAAATTTGAACCATTAAAAAGGGAGTTTGAAATAATGAGTATAATAATCTGTAGGAGGAAAGAAAGAAAAGTAGGAAAGCATTACAGTGCAATAAGATGAATACTACCTATCAGGTAATCAAATGGGTTAAGCACTCCTTACAGCACCAAATAACTAGGCCAATAATAGCTATATAGACACATAATAAATATTCCTTTCTAATTGTTTTCAGGAGGATATATACACGAACTTATATTCCAAAAAGCTCCTTGTACTACTAAATAGATTTCTCCTTCACCCCCCTTTTCACTAGAACTATTAACCAGATACATTTCTTCAGAGGTATTTTTACTCAGTGAATAGTAGCAGAAAAATATAAATAAACACTTAACATTTTTGAACCAACATTTGTAAACACATATCTTGTGCATGTATATATTAACATTTAAGCATTTATACAGTAGGTCTAATATTTTTCAGTTTCTTCAGGCCAAATTCCCACCAAGACCTCTCAGCATGAATCCAACATGTTCCAAATGTTGCCAATTTATCTTGCAAATGAAGAGCATCTGTGCAGGGCACGTCCTTAGACTTACATTCAGTTCAAGATGCATATACACTATACTGTGCCTGTGGAAACATTTCTGTTTTGAAAATACCAGATAGAAGGATGAGAAGCAGGAAGTGAAAGAAAAGAACAGTCCAGGAGGGGTGGAGGTGGAGTGAGGGGGTTCAGATGTAAATCTAAATTTGTTTCTAGAACTTAATCTTTTTCATCTCTCTTTTTTTTTTTTTTTTTTTTGTATTGTCTTTGAATGTTTAGGTATAAGCACAAATACACAGCAAGCAACTTCCTCAGTCTCTGGGAGCAAGGAGACAAATCTTATAATCAACTGAAATAATGGATTGGACTTGGCTGTAAACTATCTTTTCTAAATCCAAGATTGGTGATTTAGGAAAACCAAACAAAACAAAACATAGCTATTTAGGTAGTAGCTAAAGAAGAAATGGGAAGGGAGGTTTCCCAACTTAGAGCTTAGGTCGTAGCTCAATGTAGCTATGGGGTATTGCTAAGTAAGCCTTCTCCATTGGTATTGTCAGGTAGCTGAATTTGGAGGAAAGACTGATCTTTGAGTACAACAATGACAAAAACAAACAAACAAACAAACAACACCTAGAGAAAAGACCTCTCTGGAAGGAAACAGGAGACCTGGCTACATGGTATAGTGAAAAGGCTGAGGTACAGAATGTCTTCTCTGCCTCAGTCTTCACCAGCAAGACTGGCCTTTAGGAATACCATGTCCCAAAGACCAGGCAGCAAGGCTGAAGCAAGGAAGATGTATCTTTGGTGGAAGAGGCTCAGGTCAACCTCCATTCCCCTGTTCCTCTGTGCCACTCAGGGGAAGGAGATGGAAGAGGGTAGATGGGTAGAAGGTGTTTTTAGTGTTTTTTTTTTCTTTTTTTTTCTTTTTTTTTCTTTTTTTTTTTTTTTCTGTAGCTTGTTAGTAATAGGCAATACATTTCATAAATCTCCCTATACTGAGTCTGTTTTGCCCATGACGATAATTGTTGAGCGGTCTCCCTGACCTTATCTCAACCCCCAGGAGCTTAGCTGTCCACCTGAGTAAAACCACCACACCTCCTTCAGGCCAGATCCACCTGCTCCACTGGGGGCTCCTCCACAGGCCGCATAAGAACTTTTGCTCTGGCACCTGGAGAACTTCCTGGCCTCCTTCACTGACCTTGGGGTTTTCAGGGCTGGTTCTCACTAGTTATGAGATAGTTGTGCAATACCAGCTGCTATTGCCCATCAGTTTTGTTGTTGTTTGTTTAGTTTTGTTTCTTCCTTTCTAAAATCGGCTCTCACGGAGGTGCAAACAACATCGCTTATTGTCTCGGCTCTGGCCAGCAGCAGGTCCCTTTGGATCCAGAAGAAACTGGCCCTTAACTTACATGGGGCAGCTTCTGGATTCTTCTCACAGAGGCCACCCCTGCAGCCCCCTGCTACCAAGATCTTGCCACATAAACCCAATACAACAAATTTCTTAAACAATCTAACCACATTAGTTGCTCTTCCAACTCCATGCAATTTGTTATTTTTCACTCCACTCCCTTTCTTTTCCAATCTGGTACTGAGATACTGAGAAATATATATAATATTCTACATGCAGTCTTAACAGACAAGGTAGACAGTGACTAATAATTTTATGATTGATTACTTGATATTGTGGCATATGATGCCAAAAACTGTGCTGACAGTGGATTATTTTTCCAGCCCTAAATATCACATTTAGAGTTGGAAAAGAAATGTCAATAGTCCCGCAAAATTTCAGAGTTGAGAGTTGAATATTTTCTTTTTTAAGAACTGAATCAAATAATTAAAAAAAAAAAAAAAAGAATATGAACTAATAAACCCCTTCAACTGTTCAAGTCAGTTCAAACATTTCACTTTGACATTTTCCAAATGCTACAATTTTAACTTTTTAAATGACAAGCCAGCTATAATTAGCTAACACTTTTTACACAGTTGAGTGTGTATGTGTGTGTGTGTGTAAAAAGGTCAAAATATGATATTTTAACAGTTCTGAAAGATTTAGGAAAAAAAAATAAGATGTTGAAAATCGTTTCTCCCCTGGAACATTGACAGTGTAAACAATTTGGCACATCAAAAAAAGAAAACAGTAAATTCACTGGAAAATTTCTGACCATCTTTAATGATACTGAGAGTTCATTTTTAATTCTAACTCTTAGATTTAACTTTAATCCAGGTGTCATCTTTCTACAGAATAATATATTACATTATTTTCTGATTAAACTCAAGTTAGGTTTTCTTAAAATGTTTCTGTTCTTTTTAGTTACATTTGTATTCTTTTTCATGGATGGTCACTACACTTTCAGTTGCAAATTTAATTAATACACTCTTTAGTCTCACTTTCAGATTGTTGATGATGATGTGCGATAGGAAAAGAGCTGATTCTGCTTCCTGTGACAGTGTATGACTCAATCTTGAAACTTTGTTCGCAGTTATTCTTATTGCCCCAGTCAATTTTTATCCACAAGTCTTCATATTTATTTTGATCTGAACTAAAAGTGTGAGATTTCTTCTAATATTGCCTCAAATACTTTATTGAAAATAAGCATATGTCTGTGGTGGTTTTACTTGGGTAGACAGCTGAGTTCCACCACGGCCGCTCTCACTCCCCCTCCTCAAAGAGGAAGGGGGAGAAAATACAATGCAAAGGGCTGAAGGGTTGAGATATGGATGGGGAAATCGCTCAACAGTTACTGTGATGGGCAAAATAGCCTCAGAGTAGGGAGGCAGTAAGATTTATTGTCTATTACTAACAAGCTAGAAGTGAGAAACAAAGGGGAAAAGAAAAAAAAAAAAACGCCTTCCCCCCATCCACCCTCTTCCATCTCCTCCCCCCCGAGCAGCGCAGGGGAATGGGGGAATGGGGTCAGTCTATAGCACTTCATCTCTGCTGCTCCTTCACGGTCACTCTCTGCCCCTGCTCCAACTTGCAGTCCCTCTCAGGGGATGCAGTCCTTCCTGAATCTGAATTGATCCTGCGTGGACTTCCCACAGCCAGCAGCTCTTCAAGAACTGCTCCAACATGGCTCCGTACCATGGGGTCCATCCATCAGGAGCAAATTGCTCCAGCACGGGTCCCCCATGGGCGGCAGCTCCCCACAGACCCCCCTGCTCCTGTCTGGGCTCCTCTCCATGGGCTGCAGCTCTGGCCCGGGGCCTGCTCCTGCGGGGGCTCTCCATGGGCCGCAGCCTCCTCCAGGCCACATCCACCTGCTCCACCGGGGGCTTCTCCACGGGGTGCAGCATGGAGATCTGCTCCACTGTGGTACACCATGGGCTTCAGGGGGACAGCTTACTTCACCATGGTCCTCACCAACGGCTGCAGGGGAACTTCATCTCTGGCGCCTGGAGCACCTCCTGCCCTCCTTCGGCACTGACCTTGGTGTCTGCAAGGCAGCTTCTCACTCGCAGGTTTTTTTTTTGTTTGTTTTTTTTTTTTTTTTTTTTTCCCCTTTCTTAAATCTGCTCTCACAGAGGTGCAAATAACATTGCTTATTGGCTCAGCTCTGGCCAGCAGCGGGGCCCTTATTTAACATGGGGCAGCTTCTGGATTCTTCTCACAGAAGCCACCCCTATAGCACCAGTGGTACCAAAACCTTGACACATAAACCCACTACAATGTCTAGTGTGTTCTCTCTCATTCTATTCTCATATTCTCATATTTTTTCTAAAAGAGTCCAATTTTCAGCACTGTATGCTGCTTGTTGATTTCACTGTTATTAATGTGCCACTTATGTAGGCAATGTCATTCCATGCACTTTCTATGACCCTAGAAATTATGCAAAAGACAGTTAGAAACATAATTGACTAGATAGGATGTGAGCAGAAGAGAATGGCACAAATCCAAAACTGCAATGAGAGCGCTCCTTATTTAGCAGTTGCTCAGACAGCCTAAATAGGTGCCTATCTCTTTGAGGGACATTCTCTGCAGCACTGATTCTGGCATAGGTACATATCCAGAACTTCTAGTGTGAATGGTTTATGTATATTCTTGTTAGGCCTTGGCTGCAATTAAAGTGAGGCTAAGAGATAGAAGGGGAACATAACTCCCCTGAAAGGCTCCTCTTGGCATCTTGTTTTAGCACAACCCTAGTATATTGTGGTGGTTTTACCGTGCTAGGCAGCTGAACACCACAACCGCTCTCTCACTCCCCCTCCTTAGATGAGGAGGGGAAGAAGTAAAGGAAAGAACAACTCACGGGTTGAGATAAGGATGATGTAATTAAAGGAAAAAAAGAAATAATTATTAAGGAAAGATTATTATTAATTAAACAATTTAACTAAACAACTAACAATTTAACTAAAGGGAAAAAAAAAAAGGAAAGGGAAAAGGGAGGGGGAAAGGGAAAACTAAACAAAACAATAAAGGCTATGTGGAAGTGCAGAGGAAATAAATTACTCTCTACTTCCCACAAATGAGCGATGCTTGACCACGTCCTTGAAGCAGGGCCTCAACGCACGTAGCCGGAGTTTGGGAGGAGGACAGACGTTTTCACAACGAGAGCCCACCCCTCCCCTCTTCTTCCTTTTTCCACCTTTTATTGCTGAGTGTGACATCATATGGTATGGAATATCCCTTTGGTTGGTTTAGGTCAGCTGCCCTGGTGATGTTTCTTTTCTCACATCTTTGCCCACCTCTAGGGGGGTTAGAGAGAGTCCTGATGCTCTGCCAGCACTGCTCAGCAGCAGACACAACACTGGTGTGATACCACTGCTGTTTTAGCTACAAGTGCAGAGCACATCACTGTATGGGCTGCTGCAGGGAAAGTTAACATCCCAGCCCAACCCAGTACATATATACATACCAAGCCAAGCTCTCTGAGAATAAAGTGTTGTTTGCTAGTTTAGTTTAGTTGAAGGATATAATCAAATATATCAAATATACATCAAATATTTCAAATAAATAATAATAATAATAATATTTCAAATATATCAAATAAAATCGTTCAAAAAATAGGAAATCCAAATTCAGTGGTGTCATTGTCTGGATTTCTAATTCCTAAATGTGACTGTATCAAGGAATATAAAAAATATGCTTTAGAAGAAGGATGATTTCATCACAAGAAATGACTGATGTTTGTGGCACTCTTCCGTCATCTGAGGGCCCAGACTACTAGCTGTAGTCTTTTGTTCTCCTTCCTTTATAGTGGACGTACTAACCAGTAGCTTCAGTTAGGGAATCTTTGTGAGAAGTGGCAGATCAGTGCCTACCAGGTACAAGAGACTCAGCAGATGTTTAACAGTTCTCGTGCAAAACCAACTTCGGTTGTTAGTATGATCTGAAGAGAAGAAAAGCAACTTTTTAACAAATGAGATGAATTTGCTCTGTCCTTCAGCAGAATAAATTTTTAAGAATTACCTTTAGAAAGGGAGCTAATGGCTATGAACTTCAAGTAGATGAAGGTATACGAAACAAATGTATTTAAAATGGATGTTTTACCACAAATTTAACTGCAATTTAAACATCTTTATCACTATTATTTTTTTTCCTTTGCAGGACTGGTGAAATACCTGCTTTTACATAATTCTGCAGAATTTATCTACCTTAGATAGATAATAGACAGATAGATAAATTTTTATCTACCGTAAATCATCACAGTTACTTTGGTCCCAAATGTCAACGAGTTTAAATCTGTAAGAACTCTTATTGAGACGTGAAAACATTTCAAAGGATCAGTTGTCTTGTTTGTTGGTTTGTTTGTGTTTGTTTAGTTGATTTTTCATTTTGATGGTTTTAACCTTTGATAGGAATTCAGAAAATTGTGAGTCAGAAAGCAAGACTGATTCACGCTAATTTAGTTCGGTGGCTTTTTTTAGTTAGAAAGGAACCAAGTAATATCTCGTTATTAATCTGATTCAGAATTGCCTTTTATTGTATTTTTTTTCAGTTATTTATTTTCTTAATTTCAGAAAATAGATTATTTGTTTTTTCTTCACTACTACAACAAACTTAAAATATACACATATCCATCTTTTTCCTCAAGCCTGAAATTATCCTGGAAGCTTCTGCTGTAAGATAATTAGAATTACTAATTGATAAAATTTACTAATTGATACAATTTATTTGCATCTGTTCTCTCAAAGGGGTCACCACAAGCACGTACATTAAATAAATTCTGAAAGAATTCTGTCTTTTTAAAAAATTTTTTTTTGTTGTTTTTGAGTTCAGTGAAGTTTCTTATAACAAAACATATCCGTAGCTTGCTCGGAGGTTTTGTAGAAACATTATTTTCTAATCTGTAGCTTTTGTTGTTGTTACTTTGTTTTTCACTGTGACGTATAGCAAAAAAACAGACAATGAGTACTGGGCTATCATTATCTTTATAAATATACTGGGGTATCATTATCTATATATCATTACTCGGCTATCATTATCTATATAAATACACACCAGTATGGCGTACTTACAGAGTATTGACTTTCACAGTAACCTGCAGAAATCTTCTGAAGATATAGTGTGGACTGTATTAGAAATGTAGCTTTTACATATTGGCGTTTCCTACTTTTTAATTTAATTGATTCCTTGTAGACTATCTTATGTGAGTCTCAAAGCTTATTTGCTGTACATATAAAATAATAATAATGATAACAATAAGAGAACATGTGGTAGAAAGACTTTATGGCAGATTATTGCAATTAATACTTGAATATTAGAGAAACAAAATTACACAAATTAATATTTCCAAGGGTTTTTTTTTTTTTTTTGTATGCTGCATTTCTCACTGTTTTGGGAGCTTTCTGAAGAAAGCTTTGTGCAAACTGTAGAAAAAGGAGTTGAATTTTCCTTTCTTTGGTGTAGTCAACCTTTCTGAAAACCTCAAAATGCCATATAATAAGACATTTAGAAGAATATTGAACTGCACAACAAAAGCTCTTTCCTAGAACAGATGATGTGTGTTTGAGTTATTATACTCAATTACTTACAGATGACAGAATAATGACATAAATTGATAAGAAAGAAAAACCAAATTCTGAACAAAGATCAAGAACCATTTCTTCACGCAGAGAATCTTAACTGTATTAGGGTTACATAATGGTTTTCAGCCTAGTTGGGCTGGAAAAAATAGAAAGGAAAGTCACTGAATAATCCATTGAATGATCCATTAGAATGCTCGCTGTGGAGCAAACAAGTTCAAAGAGGGAAAGGACCAACACTTCTGTACATTTCTGGTGGGAAACTTTCATGTAAATTGCTAATTTACTACATTTTTTCTGCAGTTTTGATCAACAATTCCTTAGTTTAAGTACCTATCCTTGGTGATAAAAAGTATAATAAAATTTAGTAATACCTACAAAGAAGTTTATATTTATAAAATATAAATAAAAATGGTTTAAATTCATCAAGGACACTGAAAAAATTTAATGCATCTTACATCTATATGTACCATCTCAACATCATATTGATATTGAGAGATCTGGTAACTCTAGTAATAATTGCCTAAAAAAAGTATTCTAATTGAAAATTATGTTAAATTATTGATTTTTATCTGGTCTGCAATCTGGGGACAGATTTTTTTTTTTCTTTGATACTTGTTAGGTTGTTGTATCTTTCCAGTGTAAGATCTTCAGGACACATCATATAGCAGTGTTGTGTAAACTGTTGTATTATAAACCAGATGTTCAACTGGAGTAAATCATCACTGTTTTACTAAAGTTTAGCTCTGGATTGCTAATTAACTGAAGATAATTAACATGTTTAAACTCTAGTCTGAATTTTCTTTTTGATAAGAATTATTTATTGTTTATTCTACTGATGAACCACACTATTTATATGAATAAAGTTCTCCTGTGAATTAGGATTTTATGAACACCCTGAAGAAATGCATCTGTTGTGCCTAACCCACCCTAACAGTTTGAAAGAAGCTTTTTAGTGCTTCCTACAGAAGTCCTGGACTCATGCTATTCAGAACACTTACAGCAGCCAAGTACAAGGACTTATCTTGTCTGCCCAAATATTTTTTTACTATACTATGTGTATATATATATATATTAATATCTATATTACTATAACAGAGATGTATGCATAGATATACATAACTATTAACATCAAATTAGCAACAATCAATGCAAAACCTGTTTCAGTGTTACAGATTAAGGGGTAAATTTTATGTTTAGTCAGTGTCTAGGCAGCATAGCAAAATCTAACTTAAAAACCCTATGCAAACTGTTTCTCTGTTTAGATTTGGGAACTGTCTTGGACAAGTGCTGGACAAGTCAGATGTGATTCCGTTCAGATGCATTTACCAAAACTGTAACACCGAAATCTGCGTTGTATGCAGAACTGACCATCATGAACACTCGTAGAGACCTTGCTTCCATGTTTGAAACACACAAACAAACAAAAAATGGCATCAAATTTCTGCCTTAAACTTCTGATTGGTTCAAAGGTACTGTTTGGTATTTAAGGCACTGCCATGTTTTCTGGCACTCATTTTACCTTTCTGACTTTAAAATGGTTTAAAATGGGAGAATTAATGAGATGATGCCTGTCTTGTCTTTTATGCCTAGTTCCTGTCATCAGTTCCTACACTAGACCTCTAGTCTATAAACCACCATCCATTTGATTTACTCTATGTACTATTAAAAATTAAGGTTTTTGTTCTGAATTAGTAAGATTGAACTATTTAAACTGTTTATCTGATTTATCCAAACAGCTCTTATGGAATAGTTACCAAATATCTGGACATGCTTTGGGAATCTTTTCTTTCTTTTGTTATTTTAAGCATAATCTCTGGTGATCAGATGCTATTGTATGTATTGGACAAAGCCTTAATTTACTGCTTAGATTTCTGAAAACAATGTGGTCCAAAGGTTTATTGAGGCACCATAAATAGATATTATATATGTTCAATTACAGTTAGAATTTTGTTATTCTGTTGTAGGTGCAGCTAAATTAATTTTCATTTCATCATTTCCAAATTTTGAAAATAAGACTTTGTAAGACTTGGTTGTGTAATACACCATATTCAGGTAAAAATATTCAGAATGATTCTGTAGAATTTCCATTGTTGAATTATCATTTTTCAATATTTAAGTTGGAATTAATAACTGGTATCTAATATCAAAGATAAATGTGTCCTGGAAAAGATTTCACAACATAAAATCCAGAACAAAGAAGTGTTTCCATTTGCTGTGTCTTTATTTAGAGCGAATACTATTTATTTCATGGTAAGATTATATGTTGTCTCAGTTCTCTACATTACTTACTGAGGTTACACTTTGCAAGTTTGTACATCAATATTTGGTGGCATCCCTGCCCATGGCAGGGGGGTTGGAACTAGATGATCTTTAAGGTCCTTTCCAAGCCAAGCCATTCTATGAGTCTATGACTCTATGGTGATCAAGGAATCTCTATAATTTTAAACTTTCAGAAAATGTGGCGTCATTTTTGCTATACGAGAGGTATTTTCTCACAACTGTAAATAAATGAATGAATACTAGGACATATTGGTCTGGAATAAATCACACCCATCATTCATGGCTGCCCTAAAAGTTGCTGTTCAATATAAGAAAGGTAATTCTTGATTGTTTCATTAACTTCATCAATTGGCCAGTCATGGAAGCACAAAACAAACCATGTGGTAAACGTAACAACAAATTTCAAACAATGATTAGATTATGTAACTAAATTCTGAAACTGTATGTGTTTCAAATAGAAAATATAACAAAAGTTTTATAGTAGTAAACATTGTCAACTGAATAATGACATATAAAATATAAAATCAGAAATTTAATTCCTAGAAATAGGCAAACTACTAATCTGTATTCCTATGGAGTTATAAATTATATTCACATGTTCTTAATGAATACAAAGAATTGCTTGAGGATTATTTTCAGTTATTTTTATTAAACACCTAACTTACAGATAAGAAACCATACAATTGAGGATGTGTTTCTTGCCATGAAAAGCCTCTTCATTTGGTTAAATTATGAGAAAACATTAATTAACACAGTCACAATGTTCATTTTTTATGCCTAGGAACTAAATTCACTGAATCCTTTTAAGGGATCTACTTCATTCATTCCATCTGTAAAAAGCATACTCCATTTTAGGACTATGAATTACTTTCGCACCCTATTATGATTGATCACCAAGATTGCTATTGTACAAGGTGCAGAATCTGAGAATTTATGAGGTTAGTATGTGAAGTGGCCAATGCTCTTTCTCTCCGTTCATTAGGCAAAAAGAGCAGAAAATGATTTTGAAATGTACAGGTTAATAATGCAGAACCTTAATTCAAAGAATGAGAAACAGAGAAGTAATAAAAGTGAGCATTAATCTGAGGAGTTAGGGTATGATGATGGGGTGAGACTGTTTAGACTGGTCCTTCGACTAGAAGATTCTACAACTGACAATAAAATGAATTGCTTATGCAGAGAAGCAGTGCACATTACCAAATGTCATATTTAAATAGAGACTTTTGTCTATAGATATCTTGTCCTTTTTTTTTCTTTTTTTTTTTTTTCTGATGTTGAAGTATGAATACTGAAAGAAATTGAAGTTTAAAGATGAAAAAAATGTTTTACGTCTAGATGACTTGAATTGCCTTCTCGTGCCCTTTCAGGGAATTTTTTTAACGTCTTGGCTACAGCCATCACAAGTAGAGTTGGGTAAATCACTGAAATCAACCTTTGCAGTATAAGTTTCTCACCATTTCACCACAGACAGAAGCATCAAATTGTTGTCATTTCACATTTAGACATCTGAGCTCTTCTGTAAAGAATCTCTCTGTCTTTTATGGAGTAAAACAGGCACTTGCAGCATTTGACATCTACTTTAAAATGATGTACCAGAACATCAATATTCTTTGAATATCAGATGATAAAATAGCAACAGATCATGGACTAAGTTTGATGGATTTTGTTACAACATCACACACTGATTACCAGTGTAATTAATCCTGAGCGAAATCAAGCAATCTAAGCACAAGCAAGAGGCAAAGGGAAAAGGCACTTGACATGTAGGCAAGGCACAATGCCATTAATGATCAGTCTTACCTGCTGATAAGCAACAGTCAGGAAAATTGTCAGCCTCTTATGTTCACCATCACCATGTTTGACGTCTCCTTATCCCAGCAGCAACCCTGGATGAGCCAGTGAGAGCTACTTCAAGTTCGAGTTGGGGACCTGCTCCTATAGGGTTGTAACTTTCAGTTGTCTGACTGACTGGGTGGTGCAAGAGTGCCAGGTGTGGTTCTAGAGGGCTGCTGGTCTATGAATAGCAGACTGTTGTCTGGTGAATCTATGAAGACTATCCATATCCATGAGAAGGATAGTCTAGATCATTCATGAGCTACTGAGAGGTCACCACAGCTGTGTATCATTTGTGTATAGTCCACTAAAATCTTTAAGAATGACAGCATGATAAATTACAGATTTCTTTGTATACATTGGTTATGCAAGCATGTCACATAAGCATTTTATTGCCTTATGGTCCATGCCATATGTGAGAAAAGGAGCAACTCACCACAGATGAGATGAGTCAAATCTTAAAACTCCCCCCATTGAATATAAAGGGAGTCAAGGATAACTAATCATCATCTACAATACAGACATCAGTATTTCTTCAGTCAATTCCTAGCCCTAGAACTTGTTTTTGCAGCTATGTGTAGCTCTTACTGCAACTGAAATTAATGAAACCTTATGTGTTGAATAAATGAAATTCTACAAAACTTGTCATCCTTCCTCTAAAAAAAAAAAAAAAAAAAAAAACGACCTTAGAAATCTCAAAATATCATAAGTTTCAGTTATGGATATCCCTGTGCCTCAGCTCCGAAGCTATTAAACAGGGATAATACCCTCTCATTTCTTAGGAGTTCTGTGAAGGTAAATTAATTACTGTTTGTGAAGCATTCAGATGTTATAAGGATGAATACCATAAAAAAATCCACAAAGAAGTTAATAATTCTATCTCCCTAGCAGCATTTGAATAGTGCCCTAAGGCTACTTGGTGAATAATGAGGAGAAAACAAAATATTAAATAGCCACTTATTTATTGAATACTATTCATGTGTGCTGAATGATGCAAGGGTCTCACGGAAAAAAAACAATACACGAGCATCTAATTCAAAACCGTATTATACTGCTTATGCACAGGATCACAAATTAATTAAAAAACCAGATTACTTAAAGTCTAGCCTTTTCTGACTTTTGAGTGCTTAACTTTTCAACTATAATGGTCTTTTACTGTAGTTTTAAAATATAAGTATCATTAAGCTTGAACGTGGAAAGCACTTTTGCAGTTTATTAATATTTTTGATGTTGTTTCCACACTCCTGTAAATAAAGTTATATCCATATACCCAGAAATTATATTTGAAAACTGTCCTGGTTTCAGCTAGGATAGAGTTAATTTTCCTCCTAGTAGGTGGTAGGATGCTGTGTTTGAGATTTAGGATGAGAAGAATGTTGATAACGTGCTGATGTTTTAATTGTTGCAGAGCAGTGCTTACAGTAAACCAAGGACTTTTCAGCTTCTCACACTGTCCTGCCAGGCTGAGGGTGCAGCAGGAGCTGGGAGGGGACAGACCCAGGACAGCTGACCCAAACTGGCCAAAGGGATATTCCATACCATCTGACGTCATGCTGAACAATTAATATGGGGGTGGCTGGCTGGGGTGGGGGGACCGGCTGCTCGGGGATAGGCTGAGCATCGGTCAGCGGGTGGTGAGCAATTGCATTGTGCATCACTTGTTTTGTACACATTATTATTAGAGGTACTATTAATATTATTATTATTACTTTCCTTTCTTTTCTGTCCTAATAAACCGTCTTTATCTCAACCCACAAGCTTTCACTTTTTTTCAATTCTCTCCCCCATCCCACAGAGGTGGGTAGGGGATGGATGATTGAACAGCTGTGTGGTGCTTAGCTGCCAGCCAGGATAAACCACAACAAAAACAGCAAAACAAGTAATATTAGCTACTATATATTTTTAATTTACCTTGTTATTGTGAATGTTAATAGGTGAAAGATCTATTTGCATGGATTAACATGCAAATTCAGGGCCCCAGTCACAGGAATAATTGTGAAAATTGATGAGATACTTGTCCATGTGACAAATAACATAAGCAATAGGTGAAATATTTGAAATATTTGTCTTTTCCAATTTGGAAAAAAAAATAAAAATGATACAATCCATTGCTGTATGAACCTTGCCACTTGATTCTATGAAGCATATTCCAAATATTTCAGTAGATTTTACTAAAATCCCAGTGAAACAGATCTTGGGAAATGAAACATATTTACCAGGAAAAAATCTGAACAAAATAATTTAACTCTTGGCTTTTTACAGAATTGACTGATTCTAGTCCTGAAACTACACAAAGGCCATGTGCTTTAAAACAGTATGTAGCCCTTCCCAGTACATGAAGGCCACGTCTTTTCTATAAACAAAAAGTGCTCATATCGGAATAATCATTTTGAAGCATTCTTGTATCTTCTGATTATTTAACTGTCAGAAAGACTCACCCCTCAAAAACTTGAGCATTTGCTTTACCCTGCATGAATAGAAACTGTGCAATAGTAAGTTAGGCTTTTATTTCCTTTTGTATTTCAGGCAACCACTTTACCTCTAAGTAGACTGATCCATACTCAGCATGCACTGTTGCACTGTTGTAATTTCTTAATGGATAGCTTTTTAATCACTCCAAAAGAAGTTTCAATATATTTTCTTGTCTTTTATGTAGTTGCTGCCAAGAGTTGCTGAAAGGTACCCTTCAAATGAAAACACAGTAGACATCATGTTGCATTTCAATTACGCCATTTTGTTTTTAAAATGTAAACATATGTTGACTGTGTTGCGTACTGTGGTCTTTTACATTTTGACAAACATTTGCATCAGAAAATAATGACAATCTCTGTAAATGTTTGAAAGCATTTCTGATATCAAAATGAAAATGCTTCATTCAATGTGTCTACTAAAACTTCTCTCTAACCTTTCTCTTCCTTTTATTTAGAAGCAAATTGAAATTAAATCGGTTTCATTCTCTGAAAATTTTACCTTCTTGTACAATCTTTACCTTCCCCAAAATACTACTGAACAAAACAAAACAAACCAGAATAAGCAGAAAGCACCAAATTTAAACAAGTGCTTCTACTTCTCATATCAGTCCAATGCCTTTCATCACAGTATTTGACCTGTAATTTCCAGACTTTCTTTTTGACACCTTATAATATGTCCTTCTCTTCCCAAACTGTAGATCAAATTGAATATAGAAAACATTACACGAAGGACAAGAGATTTCTTACTTTGCTTTTAGGAATTATAATTATTCTATGAGTTTTGAAAGAGCTGCTAAAAAAATAGGGAAGAACAATAGTCAGTAGTTAATAGTACTGGAATAGTACTTTAAAAAGTGTTTTCATTATGAATATACTGTAGGTAGAAAGACAAAGAACTGTATGTAATACCCATAAATAATAGTCAGTGTATATTCAAAACAGCTGTAGGAAGCCTGTTTCTTGTTTTTTTCTACGATTTGTTTAACAAAAACAACAACAAAACAAAACAAGAAAAAACATAATCAGGCAACAAAATCAACTTGCAGCTGACTACAGTACCCAGTAGTTTTGGAGTTGAGGTTCCTCTTTCCAAAGAGAACCGCAGTTCCTCTTTCAGGTCCTATGAAGCTTGCATTCATGTAATAGCTCAGCTTTGGCAGAAAATAAATAAATAAATAGATGCAATGATTTTCCTTGAAAAGAAGGGTTTTGTGTTCAAATCCCTTTACAATAAGAATAATGGAAGCTCAGGTTTCCTCTTTCGAGAATCTTATTAGCTCTTATGCAGAAGGAAGACCCTGCAACTTTTTCTTTTAGTGACTAATTATAGACTAGAGATCTATGTCTAAATACAGGTGAAAATTAGATTTTCAGGGACATTTCCCCTTCAACTTAGTATTCTGCTTAAAGTAGTTCCCATGCTTAGGCACTTTTCCTTTTTCAGTTGAGAATAAAAGTTATGAATTCCACTCTTGCAGAGAAAGGCATAACTTTTAGACCTTTCAGCTTTGAACATCACAATGTTTATGCATATTTTTTGACTTTTACCATTACACTTTGCATCAAAGGACATTTAAATGTAGTGAGTAATGTGCTTCCAAAAGCATTAATCAGTAAATATGCAGTTTAATTCCAGATATGACTTTCATTTTCTTATGAAGTTAGTTCTGTACTTTTCTAGCCATTTTCCCATTATTGTGCAAAAGTTACTTGTACCTCGTATGTGAATCAGCTCAATTTTTCCTATTACATTAATGGCAGCAAACCAGGCAGCATCTATCAGCCACTGTTAACCAAAAACACCCTTTTGCTTTCTCATAGTTGTAAGCACAGCAAATATTTTTACAGGAAACCTGTTCATTCTTTAGGTTATGGTTTTCTCCATAACATTTCAGGTAACTTTTTCAAAATATAAGACTTTTGACATTCTCAAACCTGTCTCTGGGATGTGCATACCCACAATAAACTTGGTATCTACAGATACATTCAAATTTCAACTGAGGTTTCTTTTAGGATTTAAGTGTTAAAACCTTGGCATTGAAGGGAAAAGTCTGTCCTTGCTGTGTCTGTGAATTCCATTTAACTAAGTACAGGCCAGATGAGATTGCTGTTTTCACGGTGGTGTAATGCCTTGTGCCTCCTTTATTTTATTTTATTTTTTTTAAACCAGGAAAAATGCGTGTAGTGGTTCCTCACAAAGCTATTATATTGCTTGGATGGGAACTATATAGAAGGTGTGAAAGAGTGTCACTGGTGCAACTGGTGTAACAATATCAATTACAAGATTCACAAGACCAGCAGTGGCACGAGCCCTGTGTCACTTCACATCCTTGGCAGAGAGATGACTTTTAACACTCCAGGTAAGTCATGTCATTGCACATGTTGTCAGGAGTCATAACAATGTAATATATTTAACTGACAAACCTCCAGCTCTGGAGTGAGCTCTTAAAAAGGGTGAATACAACAACTATGTCAGCAGGGAAAGCATCTGTCATTTGACAAACTTACTTTCCTAGCTGAAGAAGACATATGAAATGCATCAAAATGAACATTTGCTTCACACAATATATAGCTCTCCGAGACGGGTATAAAATGTGACTGTATTACGCTGTAGCTTTCCTGCTTGTTGTCTCCACCTCTCAGAACCAGGGTCACCTCTCTTTCCCAGATAGCACACCAAGATGTATTTTTCTTTCCTCTGTTAGGATTTAAACCCAACAGTAACAGGTCAACAGGAGCTCACAGAGGCTGACACTCTGTCAAAATCCTCCTGATCTGTTGATACACAACTATTTTGGCTCCATGTGATGCAAGATCTCCTGAATCCCCATAAGGTAGGTATTCAGGCATATATGTTTCAGAGAACGTTAATCTCATCTGTCATCCCTGTCTCAGCTGGCTGCTGCTCACTCAAATTCAGCAAATGAGTATAACGACTTTAATACTATGTTATCTATGTATTTTTACTGTAAAATAAGATTTTAAAATAAAATCCCCATAGGATGGTCATATCAGTTCAAAATAATTTCTAATATTAATTAATCTATTTATTTTTTTTACAATATGTTAAGTACCTTCTTCCATAGACTAATAACTTATGCTTTAAGATACACTTATACTTTAAGATATACAGTGATCCATTAAAGCTCTTTATAGTCTAGACAGTCTAGGCACTTATTCTGTAAAAACAAAACAAAACAACAACAACAAAAAAAACCAACAATGCCATATATATTTCTATGCATATCCTAAATACATATTTCTATGTATATCTTTGTATTTCCTTTCCTAACAGTGACCCAAATTATGCAATATCAAATAAAACGGTTCATCTATTTTATCCCTATATTTCAGTCAACCTGAAATGTAATTCTAATGTTTTGATTACAGACTGAGTAATATTATTCTACAAAGCACAATAACAAACACAGGCTACCCACAGCAGTGCTAATGCAATCACTTGGAAAAGAGGTGAAGAATTTGTATCAGTATATTTCCTGCAAGACACCTAAAGAAGAAGAAAACAGAAATAGATCTCCTTCTTGCTGAAATAGTTTCATACAATTTTATTAGAGAGCTTTTGGTTTCCAACAAGATATTTTTCCCAGTTAGTATCTTTTAAGGTGTATAAGTGTAGCTTCAAACCTCTCATGTCCCTGAGCTGTTGTCAGAATCTGCAGAAAAATAAACATTGTCAAGGGCAGAGGAACACTGATTTAGAGACTACTTAAACCAACTGGATTTGAGACCAAATGGGTTTCTCTGAGGGTGCTGAGGGAAATCGTCATTGTCATTGCAAGGTCTTCAACTATCCTTTTTGAAAGGTAACAGTAACTGGGGTGGTTCCTCATGACCTGAAAAAGAAAAATCTCACCTCTAACTTCAAGAAGGCCAGTAAGAATGAGTGGGAGAATTACAGGAATAACCTCAGTCTCTGGGAAGATGTAGGCAGAAAAACCCTCCTGTAAGTCATTTCTAAGACAATGAAAGATGTGAAGACTTTTGGGAACAGCCAGTATGGGTTTACCTAGGCCAAGTCAAGTCTAACCAATGTGGAAGCTTCACATGATGAGATGACTAGCTTGGTGGACAAGGGGAGCACATTAGATACTCTTTATCCTGATTTAAGCAAGGCTTTTCATCATGGTCTCCCACAATACTGTTATATCCAAACTGGTAAGATGTGGACTGTAAGCTGGGTAACAAAACTGGTTGGATCACTGGGCTCAGAAGTTTGTTATCAACATTACAGCTGGTAGCAAGTTCGGGATGTTAAAGTCTGTATTAGTGGTCTGGAAGTTAAGATCAAACATGCTATCACTGAGTCTTCAGATGATTCCAAATTGGGGGAAAGTAGCTAATATGCTGGAGACTGTGGCTGGAATCAAAGGAGTGTGGCTGGGATAAAAGGGATCAAACAGGTTGGCAAAGTGAACATTCCATCAAGATCTGTGGATTCTAATAACATGAAGATTTTCTTCATCACACATTTGCAAATAAGATATCATTTCTCAAATTAATTGTGCATGAAGGAGTGTTAACACCAGATTATCCTTTCCAATAATTAACGCCTCCAAGTGAAATATGCCTTCTTAAATAAGCATACAGGTAAACCAGAAATGTTTAAGAATTGTATACCCTGGAAAGAACAGAGATGGAGTAAAGTACTTTAGTAATCTCATGCAGGGGTAAGAAAGTGCCAAATTAATGAGCGCAAATTTTTGAGTTGTGGAAAATTTTTATTGCTAAAAAGGCATGTTTAAAATATTACCAATAAATATTTGGTGGCATGCTTAACATGCATTCAATTAATAATTGATCAGTTTTAAACAATCCAGATACATGATTGACTACAAAAATATGCAAATAGAAATTATATGCATATACATGTAAAATTTTGGGGAATTAAAATGTGTAGATGAGATATATAACTATTCATATGACTGTCTTCTAATTTCTCCTTAGCCCTCCACTGTCTCTGTCATCAGTCAGCTTGGTCAGTTAGCTTTCAGTGTAAATAAAAGCTACCTTATACATTTACAATTTCACTGTGTTGCATTACAGGTCAAATGATGAACTGCCACAACAAAGGTGAAAGAGCAAAAGAAGGCTGTACGAAACGACTTGAAGATTGATGTTGCATTATTGGAACCTAGAGTATTTCAGACGTAGCATTGCAGTGACATTAAATATTGCAGCTGTTGTTTCATTCAACTTATGCATCAATATATAACTGCAGTATTTATCTCAGAAAATGGTACAGTATTTTTGTTCTTCTCTCTTTCATGAAGATCTGGATTGCTAAATACTGCATCACTAAAAAATTTTAAATCCCAGCATATAAAATATGTTTACCATGCAGGATCCTTTTATTTAATTTATTACAATGTTAAAAGCACCAGTAATAATGGCTAATTAACTGACTTATGCCTTAGAGAGCCTCGAACATGATACGGAAGTAAAGATAAATGTGCTATATGCCATGTAGCTGTAACATATTCAAAGGATCTCTTCAACAGAGCCTTTTTTAAGAAGCCAGTATTTTCATTTTCTAAAACTTTTTAAATTGTTGTTGTTTTGTTTTGTTTTGGTAGTGGAGACTAATTTGAGGCACCTTTCTTAGAATGGAACAATGACATTTTTATATAGTCCCTGATAGCACAATGATTTATTTTCTTGAAAAGTGCCTATACCTTGGTGTAACCTGGTGAGTCTCTGGAACTAAAGGTTTTGTTTCTTTGTTCGTTTTCCCTATTTCTTTGTCTATTTCATATAAGTGATAATCTCCTGAAAAAATGGTAAATGAGTATAAAATCGCAGCTTGAAACTATGTGTAAAACAAACAAGCAAAAAGCAACAACAACAACAAAATACACATAATTTGTATGGCTAACATCATCAATTTTGATTTTCCTGCCTCACAGATGCATAAATCTCTTAGTAACTTCATGGTCCTCATCTGAATTAGGGTACTCTGCCTGGTATAAACAAGTTCACACCAGATGTTGTTGCTGCTTCATTAAAGATGGTTTGCACACATGGATTTGTAGGAGAAAGACAGACCTGAGGTCACAGATTGCGTATTTCTTAAATATTTCACAAATACATTTCTAGCCCACTAACACTTTTAATGTGGACATTTTACATATTTCACCTTTTTCAATACTTTCATTATTTTTCAGCATTTTATATTTAAAGCAAAAATTCGCTTTTCTAAGCCATGTCTCCAGATGCTCCTTCTTGCAAAGGGGAAAAACTAATGCTTATTATTTCAAAGGGGAATTAATAATTTTATTATCCCTGGATGACGTTCCCAAATTTCTGGTTGAAACATCTGTATTCAGACAAAGCTTGTTCCTCTGAGACTCTGCAGGCACTGCTATAGAATTTCCTGGAGATAGAAAGTATACAGTCTGAGTAACAAGCAGCTGTGAGAAAGAGATACTGCAGGATAAATTCATAGATGGTGTTCTGTCCAAGACAAAATGGAACACAAATTTCCTTGGAAGTTTTACCACTTCACAGACACAGGCACAGGTACTAGGCACTCTTGCTAAACTACTAATTCTAGTTATGTGTTAAATCTTACTACAAATACTTCCAAGGAAGAATATTTTTGATTCACATTTTACTACATGCAAAACCAAATATATTAGAAAGTCCATAACAATTCAACTTTAAACAAACCTGTCAAAACAATTCAACTATACACTAACCTCGAGTGAACAATAAGTGTTCTGTAAAGCCACTGTTGTAAAAAATGTGATTCATGGCAACTTTATGCTTACTTCATAAGCTTGTTTTCAAATTATACACTGAGCAAAGCACCATCTCCGCTGCCTGAGCTATCCAGAACAAAGACTATGGAAATTTGACTTTATGGTAAACATAGAGCGTTTGAAATGTATAATAAACCAGCAGTGCTGGTTAATAAACCAGTATTGCTTGACATGAATGCTATGGTCATTGTTTCTAGCATAATCCATGTTAACAGTGTATAAGGAACAAAACATTCTTCTGGTAAAACAAAAGGCAAAAAGCCTGGAATCATTCGGTTTTGGAAGGTAAATTTGGATTCTTAAGATGGAAAACCAGTTACTATGCATCTAAGATAGTTCACAGTTCTTCAACTCCAGAAAAGATAACAAGGATCTCATTGCAAACACCTTCTGGAAATGGTATCAGCTGAGGCAGGTGGATATATATAGGTCTGTGGGCTGTTTTCCATTTTAGGATATATGTTCACATTCAGACTATGTTTAGACTTCAGACTGGCAACTGGAGTTGGCAAGGATAGTTCATGTAGTGGGAGCTTGAAACCATTGCAACACATACTGTATAGCACAGATATTTGCAAATACTTCTCTACATATCTTAACCTCTGGTTAAGTAGTCCTTTTCCTTATGGGAGATTTCAACTTTCCAGAGAGAAACTGGGAGTATTATACTTCTGCGAAGTATGGCTGGGAAATTCCTGAAGCAGGAATTCCTGTTGAAGATAACTTCCTGTCACAAGCACTGAGTGAGCAGCCCTCCTAGGTATGGCTGAATGGGGAACCCTGCCTAAAACAAGGACAGAAAAAGAAAATATATGACCTCTGTAAGCAAGATCTGGCTTCACATGGAGAACTACAATTCACATCTGCAGGGAGAAAACAAGAAAAAACAAAGCCCAACTTGAGCTGACACTGGCCACTGTGGTGTCAGACAACAAAAAAGTCTACTTCAAGTATGTCAACAGCAAAAGGAGGTCAAAGAAAAGCATTGGACTGATGCTTAGAGCATCTAACAAATAAGGAGGAGGAAAAGACAGAGGCATTTTAATGTCTTTTTTTTTTTTTTTTTTTTTTTTTTTTTGACTCAGTATTTAATGGCAATGATAGACCTTGGGCTGCCCAGACCTCAGAGCTGGGGGACCATGACTGAGGGAGCAGTAATTTTCCATCTGTGGTCACCTAAGTTGTAAAGGAACAGCTGTATCAGCTCGATGTTCATAAGCCCATGGGCCAGATGGGATTCACCCCAGAATACTAAGGAATTGGCAGACACTGTAGCTGGATCTCTCTCAACAATTTACCAAAGGTCTTTGGAGTATGGGGAGGTCCCTCCTGACTGGAAGCCAGCCAGTACAATACTGATCTACAAGAAGGGCACAAGAGAAGACCCAGGGAATCACAGTCCTGTTAGTCCAATATCAGTACCAGGAAAAACATGAAGATTATCCTGAATGCTAATGAAAGACATTTAAAAATGAAGCTATTATCAGGCACAGTGAACAGGGATTCTTGTGGGTTCTGCCTTAGTAATTCAATAACCTTCTATGATAAGGTCCCCCACTTAATAGAGGAAAGGAAGGCAGTAGATGTAATCTTTCTGGATTTCAGCAAAGATTTCAATACTGTTTCTCACAGAATTCTTATGGACAAATTTTCTGTCTGTGAGATGAACATGTTCATGATGAACTGGCTCAATGGAAGAGCTCAAAAGGCTGGCAGTCACTAGCGGTGACCAGGGCTCAATTCTAGGGCCAGTCCTGTTCAACATTTTTATTAATGATCTGGATGCAGGAGTTGAATGCATCCTCAGCAAGTTTGCTGATAATACTAAACTGGGAGGTGCTGTTCACTCTCTGGAGGGATAAGAGACCTTGCAGAGAGATCTAGATATATTGGAACACTGGTCAGTTAGCAAGGGCATGAAATTCAGCAAAGGTAAGTACCGGGTTTTGCACGTGGGGTGGAGTAATGCCGGAATACACAGCTACAGACTGTAAGACAAGTGAATAGAGAGCAGCCCTGCAGAAAGGGATCTGGGGGTGCTGGTCAACGTAAGGCTCAACATGAGCCAGCAGCGTCCCCTGGCAGCCAAGACGGTAAACTGCGTGTTGGGGTACCTTGAACAAGTATAACCAGATGGCCGTGTGTAAATATCCAGCTATATTCAGCATAGCTGAATGAGCTGACACAGTCTCACCTTGAATATTGTGTGCAGTTCTGGGCTACACAATAAAAAAGAAAATGAAGATACCTTGAATGCATACAGAGGAGGGAAATAAAACTGGGAAAAGGGCTGGAAGATGTTCTATGAAGAAAGGCTGAGGACACTTGGTTTGTCTAGTTTGGAGAAAAGGAGGTTAACAGGTGACCTCATTGCTCTCTACAATTTCCTCATGAGGGGTTCCACCCTCTTCTCCCTGTTAACCAAAGATAGAACTCGAGGAAATGGCATAATGTTGCACCAGGAAAGGTTCAGACTAGATATTATGAAAAATTTCCTTACTGTGAGGGTGGTCATATACTGGAAGAAGCTTCCTAGCAGAGTGGTTGATGCCCCGTACCTGTTAATATTCAAAAGGCATTTGGATAATGCTCTTATTAATACACTTTAAATTTTGGTTAATCCTGAAGAGGTCAAGCAGTTGGACTTGATGATCTTTGTATGTCCCTTCCAACTAAACTATTTTGGTCTAGTCTAGTCTAGCCTAGCCTAGCCTAGCCTAGTTTAATTTTTAGTTTAATTTTTAGTTTAATTTAGTTTAATTTAGTTTAATTTTAAGTTTAATTTTAAATTTCTTATTGATAACTCCCATGTCAGAAATTGACTATATCTAGAAGAGCACATCATATTCAAGAACAACTGGATCAATACATTGAAGAACATTTCATATGCCTGTCTTACAGTCCAAGGAAAGAAACAATTTCCTAGGCTTATAACTGTATACTTTTTCTTTAGGACTAGGTGCACTTCAAGTATATACGTTTCTTTTTCTAATTTTTTTTTCTTTAAAATTTATTTTCACATAAAGTTCCTCCAACTTAAAGATTAACTTTGATCTGAATTATTTTTAGGCTGTTAGGACAGAATGCAGAGCACTTACCATTATCTTAACTATGGCTTGTGATAGAAAATATTTTTAGTTCTGGAAAGAAAATATACTATTTTAATGGAAAAAGGTATATATCTTTAAAGTCACAAACTGTCACTCACTGAGGGAAGGAATGCTGACTTCACATATTTATAATCCCTCACATAGGCATGAAAAATGAGTCCACTAGCTGACTGACATATTGCCTCTAAATAAAAGAGACTTAAGAAGATAGGTGTTCTTTACATGATTTGTTGACCTGTTTAATTTGTTTCTAGAAAAACTTTATAAGTGACTATAAGAAGCCTACCAAGTATGTTTGAATTAATGTTTTATTTCACTTCAAGTTGTCTTTTTTTTTTTTTTTTTTAACGTGGTAAAGAATTTACATTTGCCCAAGTAATACTACTATTTATTTATTTATTTATTCATTTATTCATTTATTTATTCTGCAATCCTTTTGAAGACAGTACAGTAACAGTAGAATTGGACTGGATGCCTTCATACTGTAGTACACTGACAGTACACCACTGCCAAACACCCTCAGTGGTACCACTGTAATATGTTCTAGTATAAATATCACACAATGGATATGAAACTTTATTTGAGTACTTTTAAGGAAACAAAAGTAGAATATTGCACTAGTGTGCATTTTCTTCCCATCTTCAAATGCATAAAGCACTGCAATGGCTGATAGCTTCTTGTGAAATAATTTGTCTGTATTTAAGACTCTTATTCATTTCTTATTTTATTGCAGCTATAGTAAAGAACATGATATTCATCATGTGCAACATCTTTCTGCATTATTGTTATATAGTCACACCTTTCCCGTGCAATGCATACTGGAACAACTATTGATCTTTAACTTTATATATCTTTCCATATTTTACAGTTTCCTTCCAGGAGGTCTCATTACTGAAACTTTTAGGTGAAAAAAGAATCAGAATAATACATTTCTTTCTAGGAACTTGTGAGTGGTGAAATGCAGTTGTCATTTTCTTATTTTAATTAGCCCTCACTTCTGAAAAAATAGAGAGGAAAAATCTATTGCATGTTCTCTCTTAGTCTTCTGCACAAGAATATGCTACCAAATCCAGATCTGATCTATCTCCCTTTATAGTAAATATACAGACAATCATTGATTTCAAAAGGAGTTGGACTGACCCAGTATTTGCAATGTGAAACTCTGGGTATAATCATTCCAAGCTAAAGTAGATAGAAATCTTTATTTTTCAAATCCAGTGTATCTTTGATCCTTGGTGGTTTTTTTTTGTTTTGTTTTGTTTGTTTGTTTCATCAACATAAATCTTTATAATTGTGGTCAAAGTTTTATATTAAATTAATAAAATGATTTTGAATAATATGGAGTTACTATATGTATATATATATAAATAATTAAATGAAATTTTAAATCATAGAATCATAGAATTCTTATGGTTGGAAAAGACCTCCAAGATCATCTGCTCCAAGAATTTGCTAGGAGTGGGGGTGCCATATGATTTTAAGGAGACTGTTCTTATAGATTCACTGCAGCAAACTCAATGTCTGTCAGAAAGTTTCATGCAAACTGCACTAGAACAGCCTATCAAATGTTTTTTGTACCTTAGACATTTATGAGATCCAGCTAATGCCAACATTATATGATTAAGCCCTGCACATACTATGCAGTAGAATTCTGAGTCATTTTAAAATTCCATTTTTGTTTTTATTTGACCAAAATTCTGTTTTTTATTTTGTTTTTATATAGATTTTATTGCATATTTATGTAGTAGTTAAAGGAGTTTTGATAATTAGAAAAAATTTAGTCTCCATATCCACAACTTAATTTATAAAGAAATACCTAAAAATGCCTAAGCTAAGTAACATAGATTCATGATTTTTTATTTTTTTTATTTTTCTTAACAAATTCATTCATTTCCGGTTTCCTACAAGTCACTAATAAAATACAGCATCCTAAGTCTAGGCATAGAAATTAACCTTAAGAAAAAAAAAATAATAACAACAACAAAACAGCAAAAACAATGCATTTGCATTCTGCTATTAAACTTTGTGAGTTGTAAAAGAGTTGCTAGATAATTTATTGTGGAGTGGCAGAAACTGGAAGAGGCAATAAACAGAATGAATGATTCATTTGTAAGTTTATGATAAAGGAGCTACATTTCAGCTGCTCTTCTCTACTGAGCTGATACTGACTTAATGTATTATCGATACTGAATGCTGAGATATGGAGATCAGTCATCTGAAAAAGAATGTATCTATTGTGATCAATGGGAATGTCACTGGTTATTGTAAACAGAGTATACGTTATGATTAGTAGTGGCCCATTCAGGATGAGAAATGTTCTGGTGCTCAGCTGTACCTCAACATCAGGAGGAAGATTAGTTTAATAGAAAATTATTAATCATTCCACTTTAACTCCCCTAATACTAAAGTAATTTAAAGTGACCAAAAATCGATAACATATTTGCTACGTAAATGATAACAAAATCTTGGAACCCTTATGTAAACAAAATGTTTACGTAATATTCAAACTAAATATATATATACACACATATATACGGTAACAGCATTGCACAGTAATACCTATTTTTCATTTAACCATTTATTTCTGAGAATAGTCTATTTTTAAACAAACAAACAAACAAAAATAAACGTGACATGAGTAGCTAAGAAAAAGCAAGTCTTCCAATAGCTTCTGATAAGAATCCAGTGACACAGAGGATGACTGACCACGTGATCTTCCCTCCTACTCACTCCCACGTTCCATAAGTAATATTACACAGTTGTTCAGTCAAACAGTCTACCCAAATTAAACATAATCAAAGCTTGGTAAGGATATGATTGTCTGTCTTAGGAATGTATAGAAATAGACTGTCTGCCAGTATTAAAAAGTACATTGCTCAGTTCTTCTAATCCAGATCCACAGAGCTTCTAAAATTAATCAGCCTGAAAGCCAAATGAATCCCTCGGTTTGATTGTTTCCATGTTGAAGATCCTTGATTTGATTCATGTCAGATTTTCATTTAATGGTTTGAAGGAATAAAAGAGAGAGACGCATCAGACAATGGACATCATTCATTGCTCTGACAAATTTAATTCCTGAAATAAATGAATGGCTTTTACATTGAACCTTGAAGCACCTGGCTGTATTTGACTTTGTATTGCCCTCCTGATGTTTAACAACGAAATCTGTCTTTCTTATATGGCTCATATTTTATAATAAAAATAAGATGACACTGAACACTTGTTTACTTTTAATTCTTTTTGCTATCTTGTTTAAGTTGTTCCAGAATTGATTGGCTGTTCCAGAAGTGATTTATTTTGTATTGATTAATAAAGCACTAGAATTCAGCAAAAGTATCATAAACTACTACTACTACTACTACTATTAATAATAATAATAATAATAAATTAATCACAGAATCATAGAATCACAGAATCGTCTAGGTTGGAAGAGACCTCCAAGATCACCCAGTCCAACCTCTGACCTAACACTAACAAGTCCTCCACTAAACCATATCACTAAGGGCTACATCTAAACGTCTCTTAAAGACCTCCAGGGATGGTGACTCAACCACTTCCCTGGGCAGCCCATTCCAATGCCTAACAACCCTTTCAGTAAAGAAGATCTTCCTAATATCCAACCTAAACCTCCCCTGGCGCAACTTTAGCCAATTCCCCCTCATCCTGTCACCAGGCACGTGGGAGAATAGACCAACCCCCACCTCTCTACAGCCTCCTTTAAGGTACCTGTAGAGAGCGATAAGGTCGCCCCTAAACCTCCTCTTCTCCAGGCTGAACAATCCCAGCTCCCTCCGCCGCTCCTCATAAGACTTGTTCTCCAGACCCCTCACCAGCTTCATCACCCTTCTCTGGACTCTCGAGCACCTCAATGTCCTTCTTGTAGCAAGGGGCCCAAAACTGAACACAGTACTCGAGGTGCGGCCTCACCAGAGCCGAGTACAGGGGCACAATCACTTCCCTAGACCTGCTGGCCACACTGCTTCTTATACAAGCCAGGATGCTGTTGGCCTTCTTGGCCACCTGAGCACACTGCTGGCTCATATTCAGCCGACTATCAACCAGTACTCCCAGGTCTTTCTCTGCCAGGCAGCTTTCCAACCACTCATCTTCCAGCCTGTAGCTCTGCTTGGGGTTGTTGTGCCCCAGGTGCAGGACCCGGCACTTGGCCTTGTTGAACTTCATACAGTTGACCTCAGCCCATCGGTCCAGCCTATCCAGATCCTCCTGCAGAGCCCTCCTACCCTTGAGCAGATCGACACACGCACCTAACTTGGTGTCATCTGCAAACTTACTGAGGGTGCACTCGATCCCCTCATCCAGGTCATCGATAAAGATATTAAAGAGGACTGGCCCCAGTACTGAGCCCTGGGGGACCCCAGTAGTGAATGGAAAAGTATATATAAAGTATATTTTCTCTCCTTTCAGGACTGTTTTTGTTATGTAAAGTTCTCAATTACACTTGCACTTTTTACAGAATGCTCAGCCATTGTGTAGCAATTCTTTGTTGCTTAGTGATATAATTTCCTAACTGCTAAAAAAGGGACATCCAACAACTGAACCAGGCACTCAATTCACATTATACCAATTATTTAAACTTTTTTAGCAGGTAGGCTGTGTAGGCTGATAGTTGTCTTCTATCTGTGTAGTAGGCTGATAATTGTCATCTTGCTTTGATAATATTTATTTAAAACCTGTTACTCTCCACCTTTCCTGGTAGTCCATTGTCTTTTTCTGTTTCTCCCCATGATGAACTTCACCAACATACAGAAAACCTGTAAAAATCCAGGTTTAAATTTGTTCCGTTAGTCTGTCTCACTTTCTGTTATCTTTGACTGATTCCTATTCAAATACTATGGCTTGTCTAAACATCCTATCCAAATTGGTTAACCAGGCTAATCTTGCTTAGGGCTTTGATCTCATTTTTGAAGTCTTTTCTTGGTAACACTTCTGATTCTATGGATGTGACAAATGTTATTGATTTTTTTTTTAACCAAGTTCATATTTTTCATTCTATATTTAAACTATGTACATCAAGGGTTTTATTATCTTGTCTTCTGACCAGTTTCAGCAGCAAAAATATTAAAACCGTGTATTTCTGATCTTTTTTTTTTCAGTTTTGACCACATATTTAATTGCTTAATATGAATTTTCTTATTATTTCAGATGCATTAGAAATACTAAATGAAATGGCCAAATTTTGTATTGTTTAGAAGAGCTGTCTGGCCATACATAATAGGCGTATGGAAAAAGATACATATTCTTCACACAGATCTGCATAAAACCTTATTTCAACAAAGTGACTAGCTCTATATAGTGTAGAAGATGCAATGGTGCTTCGAGTTACTTATCATCCCCAAAATCAGGAAAGATCTGAATCCATTCTGTCTAACCTTTGATACCTTGAAATCACTGTTTCCTTGTGTAGTGGAGAGAAAGAAACTAGGAGGTTTTCTATAACTAAAAACTTTTTAATTTGATTTTTTTTTTCTTTTTCCTCATAATACGACTTCACATTTAGGAACTACATACTGTCTGTGGTCTTCACTATAAAATATAGATTTAGAATTTTAGATGTATTTTCTTCTTAAATTCCTACTTTATATCATATTGAGGAACTTCATTCTGGGGTTCTCTTTAACATGGTGCCTAAGAGAATGAAGACTCTCTGAGAATTCTATATAATAATATTTTTTTATTTAAAATAATTACCCTAAGATAAGAAAGTTATTTGCATTATAAATAAGAATTAATCAGTTTCTAGTGCCAAAGCAATCATAATACAGTTTTGAACTAATGTATTCAAAAGAGAGGTGGAAGGAAATTCTTTCTTTCTGCATGCTGGGTATTCTCAGCTTTTGTATTGAAGTAAGCATAAATTGAATAAAAGGGTAACAAATGATTAAGCAATCAACTGTTACAATTTAAGTAATTTGTGATATACATTGAACTTAACTCTTGCTAGCAATTTACTCAACTAAAACAAATGTCATACAACAGGATGAATCCTATTATAAACTTCTCATTTTGAGTGGATTTGCTTTGGATTTTACTTCATTTGAGAGAATTCAACTATAAAATATAGCAGCATTTGTCTTCTATACAAAAGAAATACGACAGATACGTTGGCATTTTGTCTTAGGCATTTCCATATAATAATGAATTTAAGGCATCAATAAATAATAAATATCCATTATTTTAATGTTACATTAAAGCACATATTTTAATTAATCACAGAATCACAGAATGTGGGGTTGGAAGGGACCTCTGAAGACCATCTAGTCCAACCCCCCTGCCAAGCAGGATCACCAAGAGCACATTGCCCAGGTAGGCATCCAGACAGGCCTTGAATATCTCCAGAGAAAGAGACTCCACAACCTCTCTGGGCAACCTGTTCCAGTGCTCTGTCACCCTCACAGTAAAGAAGTGCCTTCTCATATTGAGCTAGAACCTCCTGTGTTTTAGTTAATGCCCGTTGCCTCTTGTCCTTTTGCTGGGCACAACTGAAAAGAGACCGGCTCCATCCTCTCGACACCCTACCCTCAGATATTTGTGTATATTAATGAGGTTTCTCCTCAGTCTTCTCTTTTCCAGCCTAAACAGGCCCAGTTCTCTCAGCCTGTCCTCATACAACAGGTGCTCCACTCTTCTAATCATCTTAGTAACACTCCTCTGAACTTGCTCCATGAGTAATGTGGTGTTTTGTTTGTTGTTGTTGTTGTTGTTGTTTGTGTTTGTTTTTGTTTTTGTTTTTCTGCAGACTCTTGTGCAAGGATATGTGAAAGTCACTATTCTGGCATATTGCAGCTTTACATTGCTTAAGAGGATAATCTTGCTGTCAGTATATACAACTGCCCAAAACAGTATAGCAACAAGTAACAAGTAACAAAAAATCATTAAAAAAAAAAAAAAGTATTAAGCATTCTTATCTTCATATATTGCTATATATATTTCAGTGATATGGCTAATGGCTGTATTTATGGACATATTTTATGGCTATATATATATATATATTTTGTGTGTGTGTGTGTGTGTCGATTATAGCTATACCTCAGCAAAACATTTGTGTAATATGAGCTTTCTAAGCACTGCATTTATCCATGTTCTCAATATTCTTAAAAATGTGAATTTCAGATCCCTCTTGATTCTTTCCTACTGAACTATGATATAAATCCTGAGGAATATATCATATAATCCCTTGGAATTCCAAGATGAAGATGAAAATGAAAAGGGTACACTTCTGTTATCCCCAAAGGAAAACCTCTGATAAGGACTTCTGTTACATCCCTTGTATCATATAATTTCATATTTCATAAAATATTTTGTTATTAGGAAAAAAAAATCCATAGTTTTTTTCACAATCCCTCGTACATCTTCCATTTTCTACCATCTTTAAGAGTCAACTGAAAGGTGTTATTCTTAAACAATATGGAAGCATATGTATGATCAATTGTAACTTCTCTTAGCAATAGAAAAAGAATAAATGATTTTAAAATAGATCTATATCTTCAGGTCCCTAGAGAAATAATGGAAAAAATATGTAAGGGCCCAAATTCAAACAGCTTTTAAAAATTATTTTTGCTAGTTGCTTTTTTCAGACTTTTCTTGGTGGTGTTCTGTGGCTCCATTTCAGCACTGACACATACACATACAAAAAACGTCTGAAAAACACCAGTACAGTAAATTATAAAACATATGGCAGCAGTGATTGAAAAATCATGACTATATTCTCTCTGTACATTGGGCAGTGAGCTTTCATTTCATACATCATTTATAACTTTATTCAGTGACTCCACAAAGTTGGTACAAATCTTTTACACAAAGAAAATCAGATGTATATCTTTGTTCTGACACTTAAAAACTCCCATTTATTTTTTAATTTGAGAATTTTAGTTAAAATTCCCAGCCTCTCTTTCTCTGACTTAAATATTTTTCAGGATTAGTCATCGCCTTAAAAAACACTTTACAGTGTGTGTATATTCAGTTTTCAGGAAGCCGAGCAAAATCTACTTTCCCATTGTTTGAGTTTAATGCCAGATATTGACATGCTGTTTTCCATGGTGAAAAAAGGGAGAGAAGACAATGATTTAAAGTTTTTTGTTTGTTTTGTAGACACATGTAAAAATAAACAAACCTTTCCAATTTTAAGACCCACTAGTCTACACTGCCACCTACACAGGAATCTAAGAAACCATTTTATCTCCAAAAAGCCTTGAATCTTTCCGCAAATTCGTCTTTTACTTGCACTACTTATCTTAACTCAAAAAAAAAAAAAAAAAAAAGCCTTGAAAAATTCCCCAAATTCATCTATTCATCTTCTAGTTGTATTTGCTTTAAGTTTCTCTTCCAGGTTTTCAAGTTCTCTCCTGACTGAAACCTTGCTTGTCATGCTGGCTTACAATGTTTCTCTCTATTCCAGCCTCAACAACATTAGTTACAGGATTTTCCAACCCCTCATTCCTCCTTTCTTGTTTCTATACATTTGTTGGATATTTTCCCACCTATTAACTAGTAAACTACTTTACTCTTGATGTTGCAATCCCACCCTAAGACTAGTTTGCCACCTGATTATCCTGTAGAGGCTTAGATTGTCACTTGGATATATACCGCCAGTTACAGAGTGCAAGCTGAAGCATTGGCATAGCAGAGCATTGAATTGTTAGCATAATTGCCAGTATCATTTTCGTTCCATCCAGCTAGCAGTCTCTCATACAATGCAACAGCATAGTTGGGGGGTTGGCATCATCCCTAGTGTCATTTTCACAGTTGTGATAGTAGTACCATAGAAAGAGGACTGGAAGAGACCTGTTAGAGAGAAGGGGAGTCTGCTCCAAAGCAGGATCAATTTTAGTGAAACAGAACCAAATAATTGTTTTTTTTCTAATCTATTTCTAAAAATCTTTAGCTATCATAATTCCGCAGACTGCCTAATTACCTCACTTGGAAGCCTAGCTATCTCCCAATCAGGAGGATTTCCTTTATGGACACTCTTAATCTTCCTTGCTGCAAAATAGCTCTAGTATTTCTTGTCTGTAAAAAAGTGTAAAAAAGTAATTATTTATCCACTTATTTGCCACAATCTTTCACATATCTGAGCGCTGTTATTGTGTACTGCTGAAATCTTTCTTGTTTTGTGTCAAATAACACTAGCTCTTTCAAAATTTCTTGTAGAACACATTTTCTAGTACGCAGTTATCTGGTTTTATATGCTTTTTGAAGTGTGGTGCCTAGATGTGGACAGAGTAAAAAGGAAGAGCTACATGGAAAATATGTCTCTATTAGTCAAATAAAGAAAGCCAGAGCTTATTCCATGACCTTAAGGTGAACAAGTAATAGTTTAGATATCCACACTATTTAATTCTCTAAGGCGACAGGGTGGCTAACAGAGCGACTACTGGGATTTGTCCCTGGCCCATGGTACCTCTCAAACTATGCCTGGGAGACAGCTAGTTGTACAAACTCATTGAGTTTCAGAGATGAGGTCTGTGACTTAGTCAGTTGACAGATCTTATCACAGAATCACAGAATTGTAGGGGTTGGAAGGGACATCCAGAGATCGTTGTGTCCAACCCCACAGCCAAAGCAGGTTCCCTGGAGCAAGTTGCTCAGGTGGGCGTCCAGATGGGCCTTGAATATCTCCGGAGAAGGAGACTCAACAACCTCCTTGGGCAGCCTGTTCCAGTGCTCCATCATCCTTACCGTGAAGAAGTTCTTTCTCATATTGGTGCGGAAAATCCTGTGCTCCATTTTGTGGCCATTGCCTCTTGTTCTGTCCCCACAAACCACTGAAAAGAGGTTGGCCAAATCCCTCCATCTCACACATTTAAGATATTTGTAAACATTGTTAAGATCCCCTCTCAGTCTTTTCTCAAGGCTGAACAGACCCAGGTCTCTCAGTCTTTCCTCATAGGCAAGATGCTCTAGGCCCTGTATCATCTTTGTGACCCTCCTCATGTCCCAAAACTATACAATACCATACTGTAACACTGGTTTGCCTCAAGCCAGATACGTGTACAGGTAAGTGTAGGAGGGGAAGCACACTAACAGTTTATACATTCATAAAAGGTTGTAGAAAAACAAACAAAGAAACCAAAAACAACAACAACAACATGTTCTTCAGGTCCATAATAGGAAAGAAAAGTGAAAAATGGGTTTAGATTGCAGAAAATAAAATAAAAATAATAATAAATAAAAAAGTAAACGTTAGATATTAGATGAACAGCTCTAAAAAGAAGGTTAGTGAAGCACCAGAGCAGATTCTCTGGAGGGGCTCGAGAGTCCTTATTACTCAAGGTCTTTAAGAAAAAACTAGACAAACAATGGTTAAGGATTACAAAGAATAATCTTCGCAGTGGGACAGGGATAGAACAGACTTCTTGGCCTCACCTGAGGCCATTCCCACCTTATTCTTTGGGAAAAAATCAAATTTATTTTGTGATCCACTGCAACTTTTCAATTACATTCTGCAGTGAAATCCAGTCCAGCCCACCATTTACCATTTTGAACATATACACAGATGAGTATTCCTACTTACATAAAACATTTTTTTACTTCCCTCTTCTGCAAGCCATTCCACCAATTTATCAACTGCATTATGTATTATAATCATGATTTCTAGACTTCTTTAGTAATTCATCTAGCTCAGGGATTTATCACAGATATAAGCACTCTTTTAATTCATGTTTCAGGTCATATTTTTGTGGTATTAAATCCAAGTACATGATTACTATAGGATCCAACACAGATTCACCTTACATAACCTCTCAGTCTGCACATATGTTGAGAGTTACCCAGCATAAGCTGAGATGCACTGGGAACCAGTGACTGCTGCCTCCCCTGCTTTAGTTTCAGTTCTGGGAATGGTTCAGCTGGAGAGGGGTTGGCAACGTCCAGACACTTTCTGACAGAAAATATCCCTTTGTGTGCATGGTGCTGGGGGGATTAGGGGACCATCTCCAGTCTGCATCTGGCAGCCTGGAAGAAGAAAGTGGGTTGTGACAGAGAAACCTGCAAAAGTGCACCAAGAGCCTAAACCTGAGGAGAAATAAGACTCAAGGGTGAGCTGTCTGTAGCTCGATGGGCCCATGAAACATCAGGAGCTGCTGCCCGTGGGGGATCCAGGTTGGAGCAGTTTGCTCCTGAGGGATGGACCCCGTGGTACGGACCCATATCTGGAGCAGTTCTTGAAGAGCTGTTGCCTGTGGGCAGCCCACGTCGCATCAGTTCAGCAAGGACTGCATCCCGTGGGAGGGACCCCACAGCACAGGGGACAAGAGAGACCGAGAAGGAGCGGCGGCAAAGAAGCGCTATAGACTGACCATAACCCCCGTTCCCCTGTGCTGCTCAGGGGGGAGGAGGTGGAAGAGGGTGGATGGGGGGGAAGGTGCTTTTGGTTTCTTTCCTTTGTTTCTCGCTTCTCTAGCTTGTTAGTATAGGCAATAAATCTTACTATCTCCCCATGCTGAGTCTGTTTTGCCCGTCACAATAATTACTGTGTGATCTCCCTGTCCTTATCTCAATCCTTGAGTCCTTTTCATCATATTTTCTCCCTGTTCCTCTCTGAGGAGGAGGAGTGAGAAAGGTGTTGTGGTGGAGCTCGGCCACCCACCCGAGTAAAACCACCACACACTTCTCTCTGTAAAGACCTGCAGTTGCTGACATGTCACCCATCCTTGAGAAGAGCTGAAGCATCAACTTTTGGGCCCACAGGGACACTGGAAAGATCGCCATTATACCAGTGGAAAGGCTGGGGTGATGGAAATATTAGGAATACTTTTTTTAAGAACAATTTTAACTGCATTAGTGATGAGACTTTTGCCTATAACTTGACATTGAGCATAACAACATGTCTTAGAATAATTTCATATTGTACATATCCTCCTCAGATCATAAATATTTAAATTAAATCAAGCAGAAATAACACTTCAAAACTGATAATCTTTTTCTGGTTCACTTCCAGTATTAAACTGTGAAGCTCTGTTATTTTTTACAGGCTGTTCTTCATGTTGTTGATATGTAAGTGGCAAATACAAAAAAAAAAAAAAAATCTAGATATTCCTGGATGATATGATAAATGCCCACTGCCTTATTCATTATGGAGTCATGAACTCTCAAAATCTGTGACCACCATTGACTCTTTAACAGGAAATTATATCTTCAGGGCAATTTAATCTAGTGAAATGCCTACTGTAAATTGATTATTTCACTCCCTTCTGTGTATGTGTTTAAACCTTGATGGAGGTCAGATGCTTGAATACAGTCTGGACTGATAAACTACTGAGTAGAAATCATATGGTAAGACAAAAATATATTCTTACTAAATGATTGCAATATCTATCCCAGGTTTAGTTATATGTTACATGTTGCTTAACTGAACATGTTGTCCACATGCATTGTTTAAGTGTGTACACATCCTCATATACACATACAAAGACATCTAACTCTCTTTTAAGGAAACATGGATGTGTACTGTGTATGTCTAGAATAGCCTACATAATAAACACCAGTGCATAAATGTTTCATCAAAGACTATTTGTCTCAACAACACTTGATACTCCTGTCCAGATATCATAGAATCGTGGAATAACTTAAGTTATAAGAGCCTCTAGAAGTCACCTAGTCCAGTCCCTTGCTCAAATGAAATTTGAAATTATTCCACGTTGCTCAGGGTCATTTGAGGGTTCATACATCTCCAGGAAAAGAAATCCTACCACTTCTCTGTGAAAACTGCTTGACTGCTTGCCCATATCCACACTGAAGATTTTTATTTTTTCCTAAAATTTCATTGGAATTTCCTTCAACTTCAACTTCTGTTCACTGCCTCTCATTCTCTTGTTGTCCATCTTTAAGAAAAGTTACTTTAAGAAAATACTTATCCCCTAATCTCCCTCTTCTTCAGGATAAACAAATTCAGTTTTCTCAGCCTCTCATACTTCTGGTTCTACTTCCTTGGTCATCTTGTCAGTCTTCCTTGAGGTTTATACAAGTCTGCCAATATCTTTCTTGTACTGCAGAGCTCCAGACTGGATGCAGAACTTCACATTTTATCTCATACACTCCAGACAGAAGTGAGCAATCCCTTCCCTTAAACTGCTGGCTACACTTTTAATAATACAGCCCCATATGTAGTTTTTATTCACCCCTGCACAGGTGAACTGCTGGTTTATGTTCAACTAAGAAACTGGGTCCTTTCCATCAAACTCGCTTTTTCTCTGTTTAGCGCCTAGCCTTTCCTGTTGTGTGACCTTATTCTATTCCAGGTGTAAGATTTCTCATTTACTTTTCTTGAATTTCATGGTGTTTCTTTCAGCCGACTTGTCCAAATTGCTGAGACTCATTTGAATGCTTTCTTCCCCATAGTGACTGCTTTTTATGATCAAATAAATTACTTTGCTGCCTTTACAAGAAATAACATATATATATATATTTACAACTACTGACCACAGATATTGGATACAAAACTGTACCTCATTTAAGATTCTAAATACAAATTCCATTAAATACTTTCTAATAATACTTGGCTAAACATGGAGACACGCTGTTGATACGTTACACAATAGAGAGAAAGAAATAAGCATATGAGTCTATAGCAAAACTGTATTCAAATTATGCTTCTTTTTTTTTTTTAATCATGAAATTATCTTTAACAAGTCAGTTTGCAGAAAGTTTTCATTGATAGTGACTATTGATTTATTCAGAAATTTTCGAGTCATAAACTACCAAACTCTGATATCTCTGACACTTGAAGTAACCAAAAAGCAAACAAACAAAAAAGGTGTTACAGGTCTTTAACACTTTAAGATCCTCATAATACTTCCTAGAATCTTTGGTAGTTCTCTTTCTTTCTGTCATTCTGATGCTCCCATTTTTTATCCTTCCTTTCTTAAGATTAAAAAAAAATCTATGGATGGTGACTTTACAAAAAACTTTTAAACTATGAATAGAACTTGTATTTTTCATAGAATATATGCCTGATTCCAAAACTTATTTATTTCTCTTCTGTTATTCATTCTCTTATGAATGAGCCTGATATTGTTCTAAATTATTAAGTGGTTAAAACAACATTACCAAATTCAAAACTGAAACACATTTCAGTTTACATTGAAAACTATTTTTTAACAGGAAGTCAAAATATTTTGTGTTAATGGATGAACAGATAGTATCTTTTAACATTTCCTTCCATGTCTCTTTTGTTCTCAAACGTTAATAGAAACCGTAAGTATGTGCTTATAGATGTGACTGTGTATACAGGAAGTGTATACATACCTTGACATGCCAATGCTACTGACTACATTTACCATCAAGAAGGATGACTAGGAAATATAGTACTCATATGCATTGTACCTTCCATAATTTTCATTCCCATTAATATATAAAAAGTCTACAGACACTTATGTCTGACTTAATTTACTACTGTACAAAGTCTACTTACTAATTACATCGAACTAGAGCTCATGCTGTTTTTACAGTTACAGCCTCTGGCCCAGACTTGTAAGAGATACTTAGTTGCCTAAATAAGCAGATAAGTACCTGGTATGATTTTCAGGATCTCCTTACTTTGATTTCTAGACCAGTAAGGCATTAGGCATAATGAAGATGCCACTGGGAGACAGTCTGCATTTCTAGGTAGCTAACTACCTTATGAATTCAAGTTCTTTCTTCTTTGCCTTTCTGCATATATTTCCCACTGGTGTTTTATGACATTTATTTTATTTTCTTCTTCTTCTTTTCTCTCCCCCCCCCCTCCCCCCCCCCAAATTCTTTCCATTTTCATTCACCAGAAACTTATAAGGTTCGTGCATAAAACACAGGACAAAGATGGAGCCCTGCAGTCACAGCTACCTGTTTGTTCAGCAACACCACGGTTCTTTAAGTACTTGCTTAACATTAAAGCATCACATTCAAATCTCCTCACCGCTTGTTTCAGACACGTAGCATGCCAGTCAAAGCATCCCAAGAAATCATTACTTCTCTCTTGCTGTAGTAGGAATTTCTTTCAGTCCCCTTTGTATCTGAAGTTATAACTTATAGAGAAGAGCTTGAACCCTCATTTTCAATATCTCTAGCAAGTATTACAGGCTGACTAAACTACAGAGTCAGTCCATCTGATATGGCCTTGTCCAATTAAAATTTAATAATACAATGCAAAATGAAACTGCTCCAAAAAACAAGACTAAAAGGGAAAAGCAAAAGCTCTTACCAGCATGTGCATTATGGAAGGATCTATTGCTGAAGTCCCTGATGAAATGTACATCTAATGTTAAGTAAAAGAGGGATACCTACTGACCAAGACAGTATCTTAGAAATAGAGATTATATTTTATCTGAGTGAGACAAATACTTTTTTTTTTTTTCTAAATTATTATTTATTTATTTATTCCTAGAAAACTGAACGTCTTACCAAAAGTCATCAGCTATTTTCAGTGGAAATCTTTATAAGTATGCAGGAATTTTGTTGTTTAACCCTGGTGGGCAGCTAAGCACCATACAGCTGCTTGCTCACTCCCCACACAGTGGGATGAGGGTGAGAATCAGAAAGATAAAAGTGAGAACACTCCTAGGTTCAGATAAAGACAGTTTACTAAGTAAAGTAAATCAGTGTATGCAAGCAAAACAAAACAAGAAATTAATTTGCTACATTGACAGGCAAATGTTCGGCAACTTCCAGGAAAACAGTGCTCATCATGCATAATGGTTCATTGGGAAGACAATTGCCATCATTCCAAGTGTCCACCTCCTTTTCCTTCTTTACCCCAGCTTTTTTACTCTTCTTTACCTCAGCTTTTATTGCTGAGAAGAACTTGACTTTCTTCAGAGAGAAAAACGAGAACATTTTTGTAAAATCATATATGATGATTGTACTGCTAAGCCATTTCCCTCTGTGGTGGATTGACCTTAGCTGGCTGCCAGACCGTCATCATGCTGTTCCGTCATCCTGCTCAACAGAACAGGGGGAGAAAAAAAGATGATAAAGTGGGTCAAGACAGACTGTCTCCTCTCTCTCACAAATGCAATACACCATTTTTAACCTTTCCTAAATCCTCTTTCCTTGAGGTGCCACCATCCTGGCTGCTGGGCCAGGCCTGCCCTGCAACGGGGCTGCTGGAGCCAGCTGGAACCAGGTGGGGCTGGCATGGGGCAGCCTCTGTGAGGAGAGGCCAGGGCTGCCCCAGCATTACACAGACAACAAGTACAACTTACCTTTCTTTTCCCTAAAACTAATAATCTGAATCAGAAAAACCTTGGGTCAGGAAATCACATCTGTTCCTCTCCTCCCCAATTCTCTGTTTTTAAGTAAGGTCTGGTGGATATTGTTGACTATAAAAATAAATTAAAGTGTTTCATAGTCAGACATGACTTGAAGATGTATTGGCCTGAAGACTTTGAAAAGAAGATAAACACTGATAAAGTAAAAATGCATCTAAGAGCTTTTTTCTTTCCCAGTTAGTAAAAAGAGGCTCCCTGCAGTGAAAGTAAGAAAATATTTATTAAAAGATATGTGTAAAGTAGGAATAGGATTATATTTGAGAATCAATTGTAAATATTTATACTAATATCTCCGTAATCCAGTTTGTGAACTAGAAATTCTTTCCAGCATTTTTAATGGGAAATAGCATGCAATTATATACTTCTAGAAGGAGGGAAGACTAGAAAAGGGAAGACTAGAAAAGGGTAATGGATGGTTTAGTGTGTTTTCTGCTCTTTTACTTACTCCATTTTACATTTTCATGTGCTGAAATGTGCAAATGACCTAGTACTCATGGCCTGACTTTTCTAATATAGAGGTCTACATGATAGGCAGATGTGTTCCCTAATCATATTCATAATTTTATTAGGATTTAAAATTGCTGTTTGTGTGTTTTGGTTTTTTTTTTCCCAAGCTATGTTTATAATAAATTAGCCCCAAAACCTCGTTCATGTTATGGCTAGATAAAAATGAATGAATCTGTGCTCTATGATATCACAACACACTTCCACAGAGCAGCAACTAGTAGTTATCTGTGATTCAAAATGTAAAACACTATCATTAATTTAATATCCTTTGTTTTTAAAAAGCTGAAGTGATGAGACTCATCTGTGTCTCCAGGATTGGTTTCTCACTGGTAAATAGCCCAAAGTTTATCCCAGAAGTTAACATGTTAGACTCTCAACCATCCTCAGTCTGAAGTGGTATGGGAACTTTTCTTCCACACCCAAATCAAAAAGAAATGCTTTCATGAATATATTTTATACCATTCCTACTGAAATTGTGAAGCCTGAAAGCAGAAACTCATGAAAAGAAGGTGGAAGACAGTCTATTTTTAACCTCAAAGGTAAGCATTTGTTTGTGTCCGTCCGTCCCCACCCCACCCCCCATTTTTTCTTTTTTCAAACTACCTTGATAGTGTTTTTGTGGAAAGTGCAACAATATAGGTTTTCCCTTATGTTATTTACAGGGAAGTGGTGGAGTCACCATCCCTGTGGGTGTTTAAGGAAAGGTTGGACTTGGTACTAAAGGGCATGGTTTAGCGGGTGACATTAGTAGTAGAATCATAGAATCATAGAATATCCTGAGTTGGAAGTGACCCACAAGGATCATCGAGTCCAACTCCTGGCACCACACAGGTCTACCCAAAAATTCAGACCATATGACTAAGATCACAGTCTAAATGCTTCTTAAACTCTGACAGGCTTGGTGCCGTGACTATGTCCCTGGGGAGCCTATTCCAGTGTGCGACAACCCTCTCAGTGAAGAACCTCTTCCTGATATCCAGCCTAAACCTTCCCTGTTGCAGCTTGACACCATTCTCTCTGGTCCTATCACTGGTGACTAAAGAGAATAGACTGGCGCCTGCCCTCCGCTCCCCCTCATAAGGAAGTTGTATACCGTGATGAGGTCTCCCCTCAGCCTCCTCTTTTCCAGGCTGAACAGGCCTAGAGACCTCAGCCGCTCCTCATACATCTTCCTGTCTAGACCCTTCACCATCTTAGTAGCCCTTCTCTGGACATTCTCCAATAGTTTCACATCCTTTTTGTGGATGCCCAGAACTGCACACAGTATTCAAGGTGAGGCTGCACCAGCACAGAGTAGAGTGGGACAATCACTTCCCTCGACCGACTAGCAATGCCATGCTTGACACATCCCAGGATACAGTTGGCCCTCCTGGCTGCCAGGGCACACTGCTGGCTCATATTCAACTTGCTATCAATCAAAACCCCCAGATCCCTCTCTGTGGGGCTGCTCTCCAGCATCTCATCACCCAGTCTGTAACCAGGGTTGCCCCATCCCAGGTGCAGGACCTGGCACTTGCTCTTGTTAAACTTCATGTGGTTGGTGATGGTAGGGTGATGGTTGGACCAGATGATCTTGAAGGTCTTTTCCAACCTTGATGATTCCATGATTGCCTTATCTGGCCTGAAATATTTAATGTGGATTAAGTAATTTTGGTCAAATAATTGCTGTGTTTCTGAATTTCAAAAGGGAGGTGTTGTGGTTTAACCCGGCTGGCAGCTAAACACCACACAGCCGTTCGCTCACCCTCCCCCCTCCCTCTCTGGGATGGGGAAGAGAAACGGGAAAGTGAAGCCTGTGAGTTGAGATAAAGACAGTTTATTAAGACAGGAAAATAATAATAACAATAATAATAATAATAGTGATAATGGTAATAGTATTAACAATAATAATGTGTAAGAAAACAAGTGATGCACAATGCAATTGCTCACCACCCGCTGACCGATGCCCAGCCTATTCCCGAGCAGCCGGCCCCCCACCCCGGCCAGCCACCCCTATATATTGTTTAGCATGACGTCAGATGGTATGGAATACCCCTTTGGCCAGTTTGGGTCAGCTGTCCTGGGTCTGTCCCCTCCCAGCTCCTGCTGCACCCCCAGCCTGCTCGCTGGCAGGACAGAGCAAGAAGCCGAAAAGTCCTTGGCCTGGTGTAAACACTGCTCTGCAACAATTAAAACATCAGCATGTTATCAGCGCTCTTCTCATCCTAATCCAAAACATAGCACCCTACCAGCTACTATGAGCTACTTAACTCTGTCCTAACTGGAACCAGGACAGATATCCACCCCTTATTCCATACCATTTATGTCATGCTCAGGTTACACTCTGTCCAATACATTCTAATTAATCACCATTTTCATCTATGATATATAGCAATCATGGTAGTGATGACATACATTATTATATAATAATTAACATACTACAATTCAACTCATGGGCTATTCTCACCCAGTATCAAATCCCCTTGAGGTACACACCGGACCTCCCCATTCTTTTGCATTACCCACCAAGTGCATCCAGGTCCCTGAGCAAAAGCAATTCCACGAATGGGTTTGCCTTTTCCTGAGGCAGGAGTAGCCCAGACTGTTTTACCCAGCATGTTTCTTACGTGCACTACAGGAACTTTATCCCCTTCTACAGTGCGTAACAGGTTTGATTGGGCAGGTCCAGCTCGGTTGGCAGATCCCCTGGTATTGACTAACCAGGTGGCCTTTGCCAAGTGTGTATCCCAATTTTTGAATGTCCCAGCACCCATTGCTTTCAGTGTAGTCTTCAACAGTCCATTGTATCGTTCAACTTTTCCAGAGGCTGGTGCATGATAGGGGATGTGATACACCCACTCAATACCATGTTCTTTGGCCCAAGTGTCTATAAGGTTGTTTCGGAAATGAGTCCCGTTGTCTGACTCAATTCTCTCTGGGGTGCCATGTCGCCATAAGACTTGCTTTTCAAGGCCCAGGATAGTGTTCCGGGCGGTGGCATGGGGCACAGGATATGTTTCCAGCCATCCGGTGGTTGCTTCCACCATTGTAAGTACGTGGCGCTTGCCGTTGCGGGTTTGAGGGAGTGTGATGTAATCAATCTGCCAGGCCTCTCCATATTTATATTTCAGCCATCGTCCTCCATACCAAAGAGGTTTTGACCGTTTGGCTTGCTTGATTGCAGCACATGTTTCACAGTCATGAATAACCTGTGCTATAGTGTCCATGGTCAGGTCCACCCCTCGATCACGAGCCCATCTGTAGGTTGCATCTCTACCTTGATGGCCTGAGGTGTCATGGGCCCATCGGGCTATAAATAATTCACCTTTATGTTGCCAGTCCAGGTCCACCTGAGCCACTTCAATCTTAGCAGCCTGATCCACCTGCTGGTTGTTTTGGTGTTCTTCAGTAGCCCGATTCTTGGGCACATGAGCATCTACATGGCGTACCTTTACAACCAGGTTCTCTACCCGGGCAGCAATATCTTGCCACAATGCCGCAGCCCAGATGGGCTTGCCCCTGCGCTGCCAGTTGTTCTGCTTCCATTGCTGTAACCACCCCCACAGGGCATTTGCTACCATCCATGAATCAGTATAGAGATAGAGAACTGGCCACTTTTCTCGTTCAGCAATATCTAAAGCCAGCTGAATGGCTTTTACTTCTGCAAACTGACTCGATTCACCTTCTCCCTCAGCAGCTTCTGCAACTCGTCGTGTAGGACTCCATACAGCAGCTTTCCATCTCCGATGCTTTCCCACAATACGACAGGACCCGTCAGTGAACAAGGCATATTTCTTCTCATTTTCTGGTAGCTTGTTGTACAGGGGGGCTTCTTCAGCACGAACCACCTCCTCCTCTGGTGATATCCCAAAGTATTTGCCTTCTGGCCAGTCCATAATCACCTCCAAGATTCCTGGGCGACTGGGGTTTCCTATTCGAGCCCGCTGAGTAATCAGTGCAACCCACTTGCTCCATGTAGCATCAGTTGCATGATGCGTAGAGGGGACCCTTCCTTTGAACATCCAGCCTAGTACCGGCAGTCGGGGTGCCACGAGGAGCTGCGCTTCAGTACCGACCACTTCCGAAGCAGATCGAACTCCTTCATATGCTGCCAATATCTCCTTTTCAGTTGGAGTATAGCGGGCTTCAGATCCTCTGTATCCCCGACTCCAAAACCCCAGGGGTCGACCTCGAGTTTCCCCAGGTTCTTTCTGCCAGAGGCTCCAGGTGGGACCATTCTCTCCGGCTGCGGTGTAGAGCACATTCTTTACATCTGGTCCTGTTCGGACTGGCCCGAGGGCTACTGCATGAACTATTTCCTGCTTAATTTGTTCAAAGGCTTGTCGTTGCTCAGGGCCCCATTCAAAAGCATTCTTCTTACGGGTTACTTGGTAGAGCGGGTTTACAATCAGACTGTAATTTGGAATATGCATTCTCCAAAACCCCACGACACCTAGGAAAGTTTGTGTTTCTTTTTTGCTAGTTGGTGGAGACATAGCTGTTATTTTGTTGATCACATCCATTGGGATTTGACGGCGTCCATCTTGCCATTTTATTCCTAAAAACTGGATCTCTCGTGCAGGTCCTTTAACTTTATTCTGTTTTATGGCAAAACCAGCCTTCAGAAGGATTTGGACTATTTTCTTCCCTTTCTCGAAAACTTCTTCTGCAGTGTCACCCCACACAATGATGTCATCGATGTACTGCAGGTGTTCAGGAGCTTCCCCCTGCTCCAGCGCAGACTGGATCAGTCCATGGCAAATGGTAGGGCTGTGTTTCCACCCCTGGGGCAGCCGATTCCAAGTATATTGGACTCCCCTCCAAGTGAAAGCAAACTGTGGCCTGCACTGTGCTGCTAGAGGGATGGAGAAAAATGCATTAGCGATATCAATTGTGGCATACCACTTGGCTGCCTTTGATTCCAGTTCATACTGGAGTTCTAGCATGTCCGGCACTGCAGCACTCAGTGGTGGCGTGACTTCGTTCAGGCCACGATAGTCCACTGTTAGTCTCCACTCACCATTAGACTTTCGCACTGGCCATATGGGACTATTAAAAGGTGAATGAGTCTTGCTGATCACTCCTTGGCTCTCCAGTTGACGAATTAGCTTATGGATGGGACTCAGGGAGTCTCGGTTGGTGCGATATTGCCGCCGGTGCACAGTTGTGGTAGCGATCGGCACTTGCTGTTCTTCAACCCTCAGCAACCCCACAACAGAAGGGTCCTCTGAGAGACCAGGCAAGGTAGACAACTGTTTAATGTCCTCTGTCTCCAAAGCAGCTATGCCAAAAGCCCAGCGGAACCCTTTTGGGTCCTTGAAATATCCTCTTCTAAGATAGTCTATGCCAAGGATGCACGGAGCATCTGGGCCAGTCACAATACGGTGCTTTTGCCACTCATTACCGGTTAGACTCACTTCAGCCTCCAATACAGTTAACTGCTGGGATCCCCCCGTCACACCATAAATACAGATGGGCTCTGGCCCTTTATAGCTTGATGGCATTACAGTACATTGTGCACCGGTGTCTACCAAAGCCTTATACTTCTGTGCGTCTGACGTGCCAGGCCATCGAATCCACACAGTCCAATAAACTCGATTGTCCCTTTCCTCCCCCTGGCTGGAGGCAGGGCCCCTCTAGTCCTGGTCAGAATCTTCATTTCTGTGTTTAAAGGACTGCCTGCTGGAAGTTGGAGCAGCAAACCTTTCAGAGAACTCCTTTTTCCCAATTGTTTTCCTTTGCAATTCACGTACCCGTGCCTCTAGGGTCGCAGTAGATTTTCCATCCCATTTTCTCATGTCCTCTCCATGGTCACGTAGGTAAAACCACAGGGTGGCGCGGTGTGTGTGCCCACCATATTGTCTTCCTTGCATAGATGAACGTTTACCCCTAATAGCTGAGACACTGGTTTGTACAGGTGGGGAGGAAAATAAACTCTCTTTAAGTTGGTGGATCTCTTCAGAAAGTTTCTCCAAGGTATTCTCTTTTAGCTGGTGGACACTGGTTCGTTCAGGTGAAGGGGAAGATAATCTTTCTTCAAGTTGGTGGATCTTTTCAGAAAGTTTCTCCAAAGCATTCTCTTTTAGCTGGTGGACACTGGTTCGTTCAGGTGAAGGGGAAGATAAATTCTCTTTAAGTTGGTGGACCTCTTCAGAGAGTTTCTCCACAGCTGAGACACAGGCCTTTAGGGAAGAGGAGAGATTTCCTTCGTACTGCCGGAGTATTTTAGTCACTTCATTCACTGTGGGATTCTCCTCCGTTTTCCAGGCTAGCATTGCCAATGAGCTGGCATATGATGATGGGGCACTCTGTACAAACTTCCGCCACATGGGTAGTGTACACCGGACTGCATCTGGATCTGCGGATGTTTGTGCGTCGTCTAGGTCCTTATAAATTACTTCCCGTACGGCCAATTCCCTCAGGTACTGAATTCCCTTCTCCATGGTGGTCCATTTGCTTGGTAAACATACAAGTTCTTCCTTGAAGAGATACCTTTCCTTCACAGCTGACAGGAGACGCCTCCAGAGGCTGCGAGATCGTGCTCCATCTCCAATTGCTTTGTCAATGCATGCGTCCCTAGCAAGGGATCCCAGCCGCCTGGCTTCCTTGCCCTCCAATTCCACATAATTGGCTCCCGTGTCCCAGCACCGGAGCAGCCAGGTGACAAGCTGCTCGCCTATACAGCGACCAAAATCTTTTCGCACATCTCGTAGCTCACGCTGGTATAGAGTCCGGGTAATTACTGTTGATTTTTCGACATCCTCATCCTCATCTTCAGTCTTCTGCACCTTTGATGGCCGGTGTAGAGTCCGGGTAGTTACTGTTGATTTTCCGACATCCTCATCCTCATCTTCAGTCTCCTGCACCTTTGATGGCTGGTATGGAGTCCGGGTAGTTACTGTTGATTTTTCGCCATCCTCATCCTCATCTTCAGTCTCCTGCACCTTTGATGGCCCAGCCTCGTCTTCACTACGCCCAGACTTAGCAGAAGACTGTCTGCGTTTTAAACGACCTGAGCCTCTATACCATTTTTTCACCTTGTCTACAGGGGCAACTTGCACTGCTACAGCTCGTTTCTCTGACCCAGCCACAGGGTCTGCCACAGGGGTTGGAATACCCTCTGCGGGGTCAACTTGCACTGCTACAGCTCGTTTCTCTGACCCAGACGCAGGGTCTGCCACAGGGGTTGGAATACCCTCTGCGGGGTCAACTTGCACTGCTACAGCTCGTTTCTCTGACCCAGCCACAGGAGTGGGAGCAGCTGCACGAGCTGGGGCAGCTGCAGGAGCTGGAGCAGCTGCAGGGGCTGGAGCTGGAGCGGCTGCAGGAGCTGGAGCCAGAACGGCTGCAGGAGCCGGAACGGCTGCAGGAGCTGGAGCTGGAGCGGCTGCAGGAGCTGGAGCTGGAGCGGCTGCAGGGGCTGGAGCGGCTGCAGGAGCTGGAGCGGCTGCAGGAGCTGGAGCTGGAGTGGCTGCAGGGGCTGGAGCTGGAGCGGCTGCAGGAGCTGGAGCTGGAGTGGCTGCAGGGGCTGGAGCTGGAGCGGCTGCAGGAGCCGGAACGGCTGCAGGAGCTGGAGCGGCTGCAGGAGCTGGAACTGGAACGGCTGCAGGAGCTGGAGCGGCTGCAGGAGCTGGAACTGGAACGGCTGCAGGAGCTGGAGCGGCTGCAGGAGCTGGAGCTGGAGTAGCTGCAGGAGCTGGAACTGGAGCGGCTGCAGGAGCTGGAGCTGGAGTAGCTGCAGGAGCTGGAACTGGAACGGCTGCAGGAGCTGGAGCTGGAGTAGCTGCAGGAGCTGGAACTGGAGCGGCTGCAGGAGCTGGAGCGGCTGCAGGAGCTGGAACTGGAGCGGCTGCAGGAGCTGGAGCTGGAGCGGCTGCAGGAGCTGCAGCTGGAACGGCTGCAGGAGCTGGAGCTAGGTTGCTAGTAGCGTCAATTGCAGCTCGATAGGCACAAGCCAGACCCCAGCACGCTACAGTGATTTGTGTCACTTTGGAACTGCCAGAGTCATGACACCTTTTTTTCAAGCATTCTGCCAGCTTTTTAGGATTTTGCAGTTGTTCAGGGGTGAATGTCCAAAACACTGGAGGTGACCACTGCTCTAGAAACCTGCCCATATCCTCCCACACTCCCTGCCACTCGCAACTATCCCGCCTCAAGACAGATCTCCGGATGAGATTCCTAAGTAGTTGTTTAACCCTCCACAAAATCTGAAGCGCATTCAGGAGACATAACAACAAGAGCAGGCTGGTCTGAGTATCCCAAGGATATTCAACATCTCGGAGAACCACCGTAACTAGCTCGGGGGATAAGAGGGTGGTGGTGAAGGAGAAAGGGAGAGTGAACAGGTAGGGAAACATGTCTTCCCCTGTCCCCTTCACAGATTGGCTCCCTAACGAAAACAGGCAATAGGTGTAATTGCTAATAGTTTCCGAGATATGGGTTCCAAAGTATAGAGTCGATGTCAGTGCTGAGTACAAATACCAGGTTAAAGTCATGACCAGATATCTCATCATTTCATAAGCCATTGCTACACCGCACAGTACCATAACAATCTTAAACCAGGGCCCGGAAAGGATAAACAGTGCAACAGGGAGCACATACAGAAAGTAACGCACCATAAAACTCAATTTGGAATACAGGTACAGCAGACTGGAGATTAAGGCAATCAACATCGTGACTAGCAACTATTAAGCAGGTCCAATACTTATACCAATTTTAGTTTAACACACTCTGGTCAGATTTGTCGATATCTCAACCCTTCGGGCCCCACGTTGGGCGCCAAAAAGACTGTTGTGGTTTAACCCGGCTGGCAGCTAAACACCACACAGCCGTTCGCTCACCCTCCCCCCTCCCTCTCTGGGATGGGGAAGAGAAACGGGAAAGTGAAGCCTGTGAGTTGAGATAAAGACAGTTTATTAAGACAGGAAAATAATAATAACAATAATAATAATAATAGTGATAATGGTAATAGTATTAACAATAATAATGTGTAAGAAAACAAGTGATGCACAATGCAATTGCTCACCACCCGCTGACCGATGCCCAGCCTATTCCCGAGCAGCCGGCCCCCCACCCCGGCCAGCCACCCCTATATATTGTTTAGCATGACGTCAGATGGTATGGAATACCCCTTTGGCCAGTTTGGGTCAGCTGTCCTGGGTCTGTCCCCTCCCAGCTCCTGCTGCACCCCCAGCCTGCTCGCTGGCAGGACAGAGCAAGAAGCCGAAAAGTCCTTGGCCTGGTGTAAACACTGCTCTGCAACAATTAAAACATCAGCATGTTATCAGCGCTCTTCTCATCCTAATCCAAAACATAGCACCCTACCAGCTACTATGAGCTACTTAACTCTGTCCTAACTGGAACCAGGACAAGAGGTAGAAGTTCAGAAAGCCAGTTTAAAGTGCATCTTGTTACAAAAGCTGATGCATTTGAGAAGCTTTTCACTGAAGAAAAAAAAAAAAAAAACTTTGAATAAGTCAGTTGGCCTTGAAAGGAGGGCATAACTGATGACAAATCACTGAGTTTCCCCATGGTCTAAGAAAAAGTAGTTTGTTAAGATGTTGTTTCTTGTCAATGCTCTCTGAGCTACATAACTCTTCTTAAGCGAGCACAGAATTCAAGTATCAGAAAACTGATAAACCCTGTCACATGTAGATGTGATTTGGGATCTAGAGTTAAGGGTATATTTATATAGCATAATTCAACACCATATAGATGTATCTGAGCTAACTTGAGCTCATAAGTACAGTACTGCCATGGTAACATTTTCCCCGGTACCAGAAATAACTAGGATATGTCTGCAGAGAACGACTTTGCATCATAAGCATGAGAGGATGTTGCCTAATCTAAATGAGAGGGCTTAATGGAGAAACTCTAGCCTTCTCCTTTTTCCCATGTGGCTGTTGAGGAGAAAAGATTATTCTGAGGGCAGCTAACAGGAGGCAGAGAGAAAGGAAGAGAGGGAAAACTGGGTACAGAAGACAAAAATATGTTAGATCTTATGTATTTCCTGAAGGTGCATTGCATGACCATTTATTCCTGAAAGGAATTTTCATCTTCTAGAGAATTCCTACGCTTTCTTACTTATTCAAGAGATATCATCATAGAAGAATAAATTTAGTCATGTTGATTGGTACTCTAAATACCAAGCTCTTATACTGAAATGTCTGGGTACCAGAGATTGGACTGCAGACATCATCTGGAATGTGGACAATCTCAAAAACTTTTCTGATTTTGAAAATACATGTTCGTTTGTTTCTTTTATCTGCTTCATTACTTATCCTTTCAAAGGTTTCAGATTACAGTTTGAATCTAAAGTATAAATACAGAAATATTTTGACAGTTAAGGACTTTAGCAAAATACCTTCAGATTCATACATGATGTACATTTTCTACAAATTTGAGGATACTATAAAACAGCTCGTAGAACAAGTTGTGCCTGAACAGTCCTCTTTGATTCATATCCATGAACAATGGATTTGGAAAAAAAAAAAAAAGAAAAAGAAAAAGAAAAAGAAAATTGTGAAAAATAAGTGTGAAAAGCTACACTGGTACTTGTATGAAAAGAAATAAAGATCATGCAATCAATAAAACTGTGATTAAATTAACTGATTGCTTATGGAAACCTCTGCACATTAATAATTGATAAAATACTATAATTAAAAAATAAATTCTGATAAAAATAATTTGATGAGATATAATACTTTCCTAAAAGCTTCTGAGTAGAAGTGAAAATGTACAATCACTGTTATTATCTGTTGCAAAGATAGCTATGGAAATATCATATTAGGACTTTTTTATGATCAGCACAGAAAAGAAAAAATAAGCAAATAAGGCAGTATCTGAATGAAATCAGTGCATAATTCAGAGCAAAATTACTGCATTCTTTTGATCATTGTTATAATTTGTGAATAATGAATTGTGTAATAGCTGCATGGAGAGTTCAATTTGGAAACTAGGGTGGGTTGAATACACTAGTTGTCAAGATATTCATGTATTCCTTTGCTTTGTTGTATCATAGGTTATGCATAAGCATAAATTGTTGAAAAATTATTTCCTGTAGATACTTAAATATTATTCAACCTACAAGAACAAGTTTGGTAAGAAAGGCATTCATCATGAAGCAAAGTTCTTATAAGTTGTATGGCTAACTGAGCAATGGAAATTTGTTAATTTACACTGAAATATATAGTTCATAATATGGAGCAAATACACACCAGGCTGGGTTCTCCAATGTGTGTAGCTTGATTTTATTATATTTTTAATTAATTTAAGCTTAGCCCTTTATCAAATCTTCTGATGACATCTCAGTTGCAGAAGCATTCCTTTCTGTCTTGCTGTGTGCTGCAGAACTTCTTTGTTTATCCACAGCAACTTCAGAATACTTCCCAGTCTCCATTATACTGTCTTTCAGGATAGCTTGCAGAATTTCTGTGGGAGTGTGCAATTATACTCTTTAGATACATTTCCACAATGAAAAGTCCCAGTTCTTTTTTTTTTTTTTTTTTCCTACTGATTTGGTATACCTATAGAAGGGAAATGCCTTAATGTTAATTTGAAATTGTACTTAACTTTAAAGGAAAAATGAAAATAAAACTTTTTATTTATACAAGATAAGAAATAAAACAAAACGTTTAATACATTTATAACAAAATTCAACCTAGAAGGTTTTTTGTTTGTCTGTTTGTTAGTTTTCCCTAACCAGTTTACTTTCTGTAGATGTTTACTTTACATGGTCTTTTCAGAAATTTTGGCTTTCTGTATATCTTGAAATTCAAATTCAATTAACTAAAATAACCTGCTCTGATAGAAAGATTACAATTCTTCCTCTCCTTGGATTTCTCTAGGGAATCTGGACAGACTAAATCTCCAGCTTTTCATCCCTGTGAAAACAAATAATAATGATTAAAACAAACAAACAAACAAACAAAATCAACAACAAAACCCCACCACAACTGTATTTCCCACAAGTGAATTCAGGTTAGAAGATCTGTAGTCTTTTATAACCAAATTAAGCATTTCCTCACTTCTTTTAAGTGGCAAATGTCACACTAGTCAGATAAGGAGATGTCCTCTGAAATTCTCTAGCCAGTTAAAACAATCTTTGATTCAATTTCTACCCTTTTATTGGCAGTTTATCTTTCTGTTTAAATGGTTTATCTTCATGAACTGAACTGTGTATTTTCTATTGACTCACAGATTAATAAATGAATCTGATACAAACACTTAATTTGAAGTGTTTCCAGCTCATTATTGACTGATAAATGATACAGCAGTGATCTATCATTTTGGAATTACTACAGGTTTCAGATGGAAGGTTCCAAAACCTTCCATTTAACAATACCATAGCAAGTTGACTTTTTTTTTTTTTTTTAAGATATTGTGACCAACTGAGTTAAAAATAGTGCTTGATAGTTGTTCCCTTGCTCCTGAGATTTACTGCAATATAGTTGACTAACAAAGACTAGTGCAAAGATGAGCAATACCAGAAGCTCACATCATCATAATTTCAAGTGCATCCTTCCTCATGTTGTTGCAATGTGTAGGTTGATGAGTGGACTGGGAAGTGCAATCAATGTACAAAGTATGTCATCCTTCTTTTAAGTGATGGATAGAACAATAGTGATTTATTTTGCTATAAGAAGTTCAAATCTTAAATTTGAGATACGTTAGAAGCCATAGCACTGGTAAAAATAATTTTGGTTTTATCTTTTCTATTAATACTTGCATTGTGACTGGAAGGTATTTTTCTTACATTATTCTCCAAATATGAACAGTTTGATTGTGGCTGTAAGTATCAAACTAAAGCTCCACAGGTGTGTTTCCTCATTTACCTCAAAATATAGTTCTCAAAATAATTCTGTGCTGAATACCTGAGGTAGCTGCAATTTCCAGAACGAGGTGTGGCTGCATTGTCAGAAACTGTCAGGGTAAAAAATAATCTTGTTAAAGCTTCTTAGGCCTTTTTGAATATTCATTTATTTATATCAAAAACATTACTGCAGAAATGTTGATAAGGAATCAACCTGAAAAGATAACAAAAAATCAATTTTTAACTTTTTTTTTTTCTGTCTCAGCTTATTGGTTTTCTTCTCTGTTTCTATTACTATTAGAGTTACATAGAAAAGAATATATATATTTATTCGTATATTCAATTCCTTGTGAATTTCAATGCCTTCCGAATTTTCATCTGAATTGCTGTTTCTGATGCAATAATCTTTTAAGTTTTGGCTGCTACAAATCTAAAACTATGCAAGGTGATTTTTATTTTATTTTTTGAGACTTCATGCTCACAATCTTATGTGGGTAGATAGAAAGAAAGAAAAAAAATGAAAATTTTTCCAATCAGCTACAAACACTCATCACCTGTGCAGATGGTGATTGTGAAGGGTGTGAAGAGACCTTTGATCCTAACCCTTTCTTTTGAATGGCAATTCTTGAAATCACTTTACCATATTTAAGCTGTAAAGCCATAAGTGATTTGGTTAATTTACTTCCATGTTTAAGAGTGAGTGCTTCTCAAGTACTTTGCTGAGTTGGGTCCTTACAGCACAACAAATCATTAATGTCACTACTGATGCTGGTAAAACAATTGAGAATAAAGATTTGAAAGAAGAATCAGATGGTATTTATTATCAAAAGTATGTTGTTGCTCATCAGAGCTAAGTTCTCTTGGTAGATTGGTAAGACTGAAATAGAATGATGTCATATTTCTCTTTTATAGGTCTATCAAACATTAACGAAAACTCTGAATGGAAAGATTATTTTTACTGGATATAGTGATGTTGATTCTGGGGCAAAATGTTCTTTTATATCAACAGTTACTTTAAAAAATATTTTAATAGTCTTTACATAGTTCTTTTTGTACTATGTTGCCTCATAAAACCATGAAAATAGAAAAAAAAGTCACCACCACATATTTAGATAAACCATTAATGTTTCTTTTTGGTTTCAGGGGAAGAAAAAAAAAAAAAGAAAGGGTACTTGAGCCATTTTTTTTTTGGGGGGGGGGGGGGGGCAGAGGGGGAACAGGAACACCAAATCAAAAGGCTTTTTTATAATTCCCCTAACCATATAACCTCTGAGTTACATGAAGTAACTGAACATCTGAAAATGTTATATACATGTCTAACTCAGAAGCGTATAATAAACAGATCTAGGATTATATGTTTTACCAGGCAATAACATATATGATATGTTATATGATATATACTGAAACTTAAGTTTCAGTAGTAATATTTGTTCTTTTACTGAAACAGTTTCTTCAAAAATAAAATTAGCCTATCATTGTGTGACAACTATACATTGAAGGCGTATACTAAATATTCAAATTCTGATAGATTTCATATTTAACAAAGAGAGTGTTGTGTTCCTCCATATGTTCAAAGATGGAATGACACACAGCATAAGAATATGTGAAAGAGTTCTTTGAGTAATATGAGTTTTCCATGGCAACAACATCTAAAGTTGATTAAACCAATCCTGTAGAGATGGTGCCCGAGTACACATCCATTTTAAGATGATAACAACCTTAATACTCACCAGTAGATGGAAACATGTCTCATTGTGCAGTCTACCTAAAGTCAAACAAATTTGGAGACTAGCCCAGTAGCTTGCTAACTGGTCCGAATGGATATGTCCAGTTCAATAATTGGAGAAATATACTTCATATTTTCCCCAGAAGGTACTGTTTTAACAGAAAACTGTCCTCTTTCTTACAGTTGTCTAAGCATAAACATAAAATGTTTTCTCATAATATCTTTCAAAGAGGTTGAAATCATAGAAATGTACTGAGAAAATATGAACTCTAGAATTTTGCAGCACTATATCTGGAACTGAAATACTAAACTGTTGCACTTCTATTCTAAAAAATGGTTATTCCTAGAATCAATGATAATCTTGCAAAAATGATAAATAATATTGTATGTTAAAATTTTTATGTCTTGAATTGAAATACTGTAGAATAAACTTCAGAGTTAATTCCTGTAGAAACCTGTTAGCTCTTTACACCAAAAGGAGAGAATGTTTTGCAGGAGCTGTAGTGACTATATTCATTGTGTTCATCCCAGTTACTTCAGACTGAGAAGAGGGGTGAAGTCAATGAAGAAAGGTAGCTCCTTCAGAGAAATGTAGGAAATGTAAATATAGAGTACTTTTGGAATACATTCCCTCTCATTCTATAAACTACACAGATTATAAAGTGTGATATAGACATACTATCAATAATTGTACAATAGATAAGTTCTCTTTCCTTTACCTGTATTTTAATACGTTAACTGCTTGATTGTAGCTATGCATATATGTAAAGTATCTTAATAAACCAGAAACTATCTACCCCCCAAAAATTGTCTTTTTGATTATTAAATAAAGCCTGTATAGATGTTGAAAAAAAAAGGGGGGGGGGGGGGGATTTCATAATACTGCTCCATAAAATCTATTGGAATATTTTGCTGTTTAACAGGATAAGACATTCTCAATTTTAGGACAGGAGACCGTTTTATTACCTTGCAAAGTTGTTTGTTTATTTCAGAGTAATCTCTTGTTACAGCATTTTGCCACAGTATTTGCCCATTTTAGAATCATAGAGTCATATAATCTTTTATGTTGGAAAAGACCCTTAAGACCATCAAGTCCAAACATCAACCTGACACTAGCATGTCCACCACTAAACAATGTCCCTCAGTGAATGTTCCCCCAATAACAGCACCTACTGTAGTGACTGAGGAGAGGTAGCTGGAGAGGTACCTTAATAGTTCTAACCTATAACCTATAACGCTATACCTGACTGGTGGAGGAGAGATCCAATTATAGATATCAATATCTCTGCATAAAATTTAAAGAGTAATATGTCAGTAAGGAAAAAAAAAAAGTCTATTTTTAAAAATTAGTCTATATAAACCAAACCAAAACAAAACAAAACCTGATAAGCAGACAATACCCTTTAAGTGGAAACAGCAGCAGTATTGAAGCACAAGTATTTCATTATAAAAGTAATAAATGTGAGGAATAAGTTGTCAGGTAAGCTCACTGAAGCACATAGTATAAATGAATTTAAGAGACAGCTAGAAGTTTTTATAGAGCTAGAGGGGAAATTAAAGATAGTGACAAAGCAGGAAGAATAGGCTGAACTAACACACATAAAAGACAAGTTTTCTGGTTCTTCTCTCCAGCATTTCTTTATGTTCATTACAGAGTGCACCTGGTACTTGTTATTTACGTTAGAGAAGGGCAGAAAAAAAGAAGTTGTTTCAAGTGCATTATCCCAAAAGTCCCAGAAACCTCACCTTCACTTCACTTACGGACAGGAAAAGTCAAAAAAAAAAAAAAAAAAAAAAGTAAAAGTTAAACCCTAGCTGTACCTAATTTGACATTTTGGGAAGCTAACACAGAACAAAGCACCACTGGTAGGTCATAAGGGAGAAAACATAGAGTATATGGCTGATTTTACCTCATCTGCACTGTGTTAAGAATCATATTCTGTGCACTGTTTTTATTCTCCCAAGCTGTTGGAGTCCTGAACTGCACCAATAGCTCTTCACATTGGGTCTGATCCAGCTCTCATTGAAGTCAGTAGGAAGACTTTCATTGACTCACCTGTGAGCTGAGTAACTTTCAGCATGCATCTATCATGTACAGGGCAAAAAAAAGTACTGGAGCTGGCATGTTTTGAACAAAATTGTTAGTATTATTTTTGCAAGAGAGGGGTGGAAACTGACGTTTACAATATTTTTCATTTATCTTAGCAGTGGAATGTTGTTTTTTTCTAATTATTTAGTGAAAACATGGAAGGAATATCAAAGTATTTTATTTACCAGAACCAACTATGCAAAAAGGGAACAAGTTTCAATTTAAATACTGATTATTTTTTTTTTTATAAAATTCATTTTGTAGGAGTTGGAATATAATAATAATTCTATTCTCTTTAGGTTTTGCTGCTGAAACTTGACACCTACAATGATTTTGAATATTTGGGATTTATATATCCACAAAAATGACTCGAGTGAAATTATTCATCTATATATAAATATACAGATGGAAAAATCTGAACACATCATTCTTAATACTTTTGACATGTCTGTCTCAACCTTGCTACATATAAAGTGCATGCATAAAGATCAGAATTTATGCTTATATGAATTTGTTCATATTTATTATAGTTTATATACTATGTGCAGTGGTAAATAGAACAAAATATAAAAATGCTGTTTCTCTGTACGGAATTAAAATTATATCTTTTGGGCTGTTTTTGTTGAAAGCTGAAGTGAACCATTCCACTGAATGTGTAAAAAAATGAATTGATATAATGGAATTTTTATGTGTTAATAAGCAGTAAAATGTTACCTTGAATCATGAACAGCAAGAAAGCTAAAGAGAAAGAAAATTTTGAAGTCTTATTTTGAGGTTTTATTACTCAGATTCAATAGACCTGCTTTTCTATCTGTGGTCAAAAGCACAGACTGGAAGTGCTGTAATAGTCATTTATAGCTGGATATTACACATCTCTAGACCTTATGATGTTACTTGATAGCTGTCTAACAGTATTTTGATGATTCTGTGTGATGCTGAAACACAGGATGGCTTAAGATAGTGGCAAAAGGGTCTAAAATGTCAGTGGGAATTGGCATAATTATGGGCCCTCCAAGGATTTTTGTAGATATTAACTCCACACTGGCAAAAATAAATAAATAAATAAATAAAATAAATGGTGAGACAGACCTTTGGAGACTCTATAATCCAGTCTCTGTGCAAAGCATCTTCATCATACTGGAGGATCTAATACAGGAAAGGAACTACCAACTGCTGTTTCAGCAAGTGAAAAATAATGTCATACAGTAGCCCTCTAGATACTACTTCAAAATTATAAGATAATCATAAAATTATTTTAATTAAACTCTTATTCCTGTACAATTTCCAATACTAATCATAGTATTATTGCCACACATATCTTGTTCAGAATTTAGCTTTTGGGGCATATTATCTCTTTTCAAGATTTTGATTATTCTAACTGATGATGACCATTTAATTTTGTGAGGACACAAATATTTACACATTTGACCAGGAAAAGTGACTATAGAAGTATGCTTTATCTCTCAGAATTCTGAAGGTTTACTATTTCATTTTTTCAGTGTACATGAATAAGTACACATTTGTGTACTTAGAATATACCTATTTATTAGTGTGCATATTTAATTTGCTTTTAAGAATATGTGCAAGACAAATACATATGTATGCATTTTGCAGATGGAGTGATATTTTTATAACTATCCTCTAAGCCCATCATAAAATGATAATATAACATAGTTAATATGAAAACTATTTGAAATTCAATTTTTAAATTTAAATTTTAATTTATGTCATTATTAGATAAATGACATAGAAAAGAAAGATAATTATAAAAAGATAACTATGCCATTGTCAATTTTGAACTAATGAAGTGGTAATCAACCAACGAACCAAATCAACCAAAAAAAAAAAAGGTCAAAAAAACTTGTTCCTTGGAATTGACTAAAACATGGTAAACTGAATGTGAAATCTAAACAAGCCATAACCAATTATCCCTACTATTTCTGATTGCTAGTGTCACAATTTACAGGCAGAGAGATGCAAAGAACTCAGGAAGGAAGGAAGGGAATCTAATTCTTTTAATTCTGGTGGCATGTTTTTAGGGTGAATTGGAAGGACTGTGACAGATTCATGATACTTAACACTTGATTAAATTAGGGGTTTTGTTTCAGCAGAAATCCTCTCAAATCTTTGAAAGAGCAAGAAAAGTGCACCTTTCCATGCTGTAGAGCTATTTATTAGAAACTGACAAACAGCAAGCTGAGAGGAGATATGAGCAGGTGCCTCTTTGTTATCTCCAGAGGCCTATTTAATTCCAGAGGAAGGTCTCAGGTGAGGTGTTATCTGCCTCTGGCTGGAAGGAAGCACCAGTCAAGTGAGGCTTGAGCTGGCAACATTTAAGCTAAGTGCCTTGTTCTAGCGTGGTGAATATATCCTAAATATCCATTCTGGATAAGTAGATTAGAACAATTTCTAAATATCACCAAAAATCTTTTTCAAATATTTGGAGCTTCTTTACTTTTGTTGTTAATTTGTTTTTAGACAAAATTTGAAGTTCTAGTAAATAAAACGGCCTGAGGGCTATCTCCCTTTCTTAGAAAACTTGTAAAAAGTTTCTCCTAGCATTGTAGGAGAATAAATAAATAACTTCAAAAAAGCCAAGAGATTTGTTTGTTTGTTTGTTTGTTTTAATAAACCTATTCTGAACATAAGTAAATACATTATGAAAACATGCTGCAGATCTTAGTTATGGGAACAAGTATAATACATGGTCATATTTATTTCTTGTGCAGGTGTGACCCCTGAATCAGTTGTGGCTACCTGCCTTAAATACTATTTAACTTCTGTGGGCCCACCATTGTCCTTACATACAGGTTTACCAAACATAAGTAACCATTACTTTGAAATCAAATTTTCTTTTTAAATCTCTTTACCATGATTTTCTGTGGTCCAAGGTCCCTGGTGGCACCCAGGCTGTTGAAACGTGTAAAGTCTGGTAACCATTTTAATATGTTCTTACCTCCAATGAATTGTTCAGTCTTTAGCAATTTAACTATACAGTTCATTCAAGCTACCACATATGTTACATGTATATATATATATATATGTGTATATATATATATGTTATATTATTTCTGGAAGTATTTCAGTTTTCACCTTATTTTGCTTTAAATTAGAACTATAAAATATGAGCAAAATTAAAAATGCACAGTAATTTAGAGCATGATGAATATCTAGTTAAATTTACTGGTAGAGGGTTTTTCTTTATTCTTTTTTCTTTTTGTACAATCTCATTTTAAAGTATATTATAACTTCTAGGCTTATGATTGTTTGCAATCCATTTTTAAAGCACTTAAAATTTAAAGTGAAACAGAGATGATAGAAAATCTGAATATGTGAAAACACATTGCTGACATTGAATTAACTTGATATACAACTGCTTAAACTTTTGGTACCCACTGTGGAGATAAATGATTATCTCTTTCAATTAGGAGATATGCATTACTAACATCTTGCAAATATATTATTTTGAATTTTATTTTATGATAAGTAATATAAATGTAGTAAGTCAAGCAAACAATAATAGATCATTAAAATAAGAAACAGTATGTACTTATATTTACATTCATATCTAAATGAATATTTGCATTCAGATAGAAATGTAATATAAAGTTAATAACAAAGTACAGAAAGAAAGAAAATTGTATGATGAAGTCCTATGAAACCTCTGCCAGAAGAGGTCATATTTCATGGTGTTGTCAAATGTAATTTCTGTAATGGTCATAAGGTCTGTGATATCCACTTACATAATTTTTTGCTAGCAAATAAAATTTCCGATTTGAATATCTATTACTTAAAACAATGCAATCAAGAGTTGGTTCTACAGTATCTATACAGAAAAGTATTGCCTATTCCAGTCTTAGAAGGGAAAGATCACTTCTACAACAACAACAAAAGAGTATTCCCTAAATACTCTCTTATTTTGCTGCATCATCATTTTTAATAATGGCAACAATCCAGACCCACATAGAATTTAAACAGGAAAGAGCATAGGTGTAGGAAAAAATAGCTTTTCAGAACACCATGGTTGTCCTTTGTCCCCAGGACAGCTGCATTGGAATTTTCAATTCACATACAGAGGAAAAAAAAATAAAAATAAAAAAGTACTAGAGCACATTAATCCAGAGAAAAACAATTTAGCAGTGACATCATCAAAGACATCCACCATGAGGGTGGTTCTAATTTCACATACCTCTGGTCATCTAACGATTAGACATCAGGCCACAGTTAGACCTCCAGGTTCCTCCTTGGTCTGAAGATAAACTGGTACCTGCAGTGATGATTCACTCCATCTGCCTCAGGATGTGAGACACGGAGCATAAATCTCTCTCTGCAGGTGCTTTTCTGTAACTGTTTGTTATAGAGACCGTGAAGACTAGTCTAGAGCACTAGCAAGTCCTGTAGTCCCAAAGGATTAAATCACATCAAATGTCTAATTTTACCAGGGGAAATTAAAGTGTTCCCCACAGAAAACAAAACAAAAAATAATTTTGAAAAAGAAGACTTAGATTCTTCAATCCTTCTAATATCTTTTGAAATAAATAAATAAATAAATCTTAAATATTCATATAAGCCTAGAGACAAGGTGTTGGGTTCAAATTTGCCAAAATTTTTGAAGCAACATTCAAGTAACCTGTATTTATAAATACCTGCTCTGTTTCACATGGTTATAATAGAATATGATTCTTAACACAAGGAGATTCTCAACACTTACTTAAAGTAACTCAAAACTACGTAAGATCCATTGTTTTGAAATGTCACAAAGCAGCTTAGTGTCATCACACAGAGGTATAATGTTTCTCTCCATGAAATATGATTAAAAGTGTATCTTGCTACTTACGTGTGTCTTCCTTTCTGTTTTGTGTCTCTTCGCAGTGGATTTAATGCATGTGTCAAGCCAGTAATGTAATGGAGTAATAATAGCTTCACACAAACTGACAGAGAACAGGAAGTTATATAAGGCAGTGAAAACAGAACTCTACTTACTCACCAAAACTACTTTAAAATAATGTTAATTGTTATTACACTATTTATTTTTTTGCCCAAGAGATAAGAGAGATAAGGTTTAGCTCTATAAAAATTCTACATTTTTGGGTCAGTTCAAAAAGCTTTTAAATGGACTATGTTGTGTAAGTCTATTTATTTGTGCTCACAATACCTTAGATTTTTTTTACGTTGTATAAATTCAAATGTTGCATTCAGTGTTCCAAGACAATGTTGTATTTTTGGAGCACCAGTTTAAATATCCTTACTTTTTATTTAATCTTCCCTCAAACATTCTGTACTCAACTTCATTATAGAAACACTGGTGTTAAATAGAATTAAGATAAATTTTATTTGCCATCATTTTTATAATTTTCCTGCAATACTTTCATATCTTTCCAAAACTTCCTAGTTTTAGAATGCTCCTTGCATGATTTGGACTGTCTTTGTTCATACAGTTATGCAATAGTTACTGAACTACATTCAGGCACATATATACAAATAAATCCAGCCTGGTTTTAAAAATCTCATGATCATGCTAAAACCCATACCTTGTTTAAAGAGAAGACTGTAGGAAACATCATGAGACATTTGGAGTTGTGCTGTTATTCTTAGCTGATTGAAGTATTCATCATGACATGTATTTGCTGAATGTAGCCCTTTATTCCGTCTCTCTGAACAGACGGAAATTTGCATACATTTTGTTTCTCCAAATTGCTCCACTAGTTACTGCAAATATATTCAAGCTTTGAGATTTTTATGAACTTTAGCAGAATATTCAGTCACTAGTATAATATTTGTAATTCACTATTTAAGCTTTGATTCGTCTCCAGACCAACTTTGTTCTTGCAATCCTAAATTTTCAGCCTAGAGGGACTATAATGATGTTTAGGCTCATCTGCTCACAAAAAGGACTCTCTTTACCCAGAGCAACATTAGAATTGATTTCAGGATGAGGAGAATGGATAAAAACTTATATGAAATGATAACTGTTTCTCTACTGCCTTTTGGTTTGCCTCTTTTTAAAAGATATCATTGTAAGTATACGTACAAGAGTGTCTGCTCCTTTAAGTGTACATGGTCAAGGGCCTTTTCCAAGTCAATAAGGGATAAAAAGAAAGGAAGAAAGTGGTGGGAACCAAGTCTGGTTGGTCACACTAATTTACAAGATTGTCTGAGAATGTGGGAATGTTGATTGCACCAGGGTTATCTGACTGAGGACTTCTAGGCTGGAAGACAATCACAGGAAACAAACTTCCAAGTTGCACTAATTGGTAGGCTAACAAGCCACAGATGTACTTCCAGAAAGGATGAACCTTGCAGCTGAGAATATTGTGAACCAGGGGACACAGACTGGTTGGGTCCCAAACCTGTAGAGTTCTGCAAATTCATTGGTGGTGTGCAGGGGGAAGGGAGAGGAGGAGGAAAAAGAGAGGGAAGATAGGTAGAAAAGGATAGAAAAGGGATGGTTGTGTGTAAAATGGGACAGGACAGTACACTTATCTGGCTAAGGTCTGGACCTGACCTTGGCCTGTCACGTTGTCTTATATGTCCTTGTTAATTTACTTGACTCTTTCTCTGCATACTCACACTCTCTATCCCATGTGTGTGTGCTGTGAGGACTAACTGCCAGATACTGGCAAGAATTATGTGTGAGTGAAACTGATGCTAGCTACTGGAGTCAGGCCAGGGCTGTGGGTACCCATGGTCTGTGGTGCCAGCTGCTGGAGTGAGTGGGGGCCTTAGCATCAGTCATTGGAGAGTCCATAGCTCTCTTGATCTACTGAAGGTCCTATAGTCTTTATGCCTGGAGTGCTAACTCCTGGGGAGCTGGCCTGAGTGAAATGGATGCCAGCTACTGAAGTCGGACTGGCAGGGTGGGCAGCCCTGGCCTGTGGTGCCAGCTACTGGAATGAGTCGGAGGTCTCAATACCAGCTTCTAGAGAGAGTAGGAGTCTTTTACTCCCAGCCACTGGAGCTGTGTTCCCAAACCAGCTACTGAGGGGGGACCAGTGGTCTTGTACATGACTTGGAAGGATTAAGCTGTGGTGCCAGCTACTGGGGGTTTAGTATAAGTCGAATTCAGTACCAGCTACCGGAGTCAGGCCCAGGGAGTGCATACCTTTTCATCTCTTGCTTCCTTTACACATGTCACTATGGGAGAATACTTATTATGGGAGAATCCTTATACTTATTTGTATGCTGTACGTGAGTGAAGCAACCCAGACTATTTACGGTCCACCGTGCAGTTTAACCCAGACACTTGACTTTAAACACAGGCTGCCTGAATCCAACATGAATTTGTAAATGAAACTGAGTTTGACAGGTTACTTTGTGAAATTTACCCTTCTTTATGCCTGTGCAAATAAATTTGCTGTCAAGTAAGCCAGCGTGCACCATTTATGAAATTGAATTGATTTCTCTTTTGCTAATATTCTGCTTGGTTGCTGCTTTTATAGAATCATAGAATCATTAGGGTTGGAAAAGACCTCCAAGATCATCTGGTCAAACCATCACCCTACTACCAGTGCCACACACTAAACCATGTCCCTAGGTACCAGGTCCTTAAACACCACTAAAGACGGTGACTCCACCACTTCCCTGGGCAGCCCCTCCCAATGCCTGACTACGCTTTCTGAGATGAAATGTCTCCTCATTTCCAATCTAAAACTCTACTGGCGCAACTTGAGGCCATTCCATCTAGTCCTATCACCAGTTATTTGCGAGAAAAGGCTGACCCCCAGCTCTCCACAACTTCCTTTCAGGTAGTTGTAGAGAGCAATAATAAATTACCTAAGTTGGACCTCATCCCACTGACCTCTGCCCATAGACCCATCCTGTACAGGTCCTTCTGCAGGGCCTTCCTACCCTCCAGCAGATGGACACTTCCCCCAACCTTGTTGTCATCTGCAAGCTTACTGAGGGTGCACTTAATTCCCTCATCCAAATCATCAATAAATACATTAAAGAGGAGAGGCCCCAACACCAACCCCTGGGGACCCCACTGGTGACTGGTCACCAGCTGGATTTCACTCTGTTCACCACCGCTCTCTGGGCCCGGCCGTCCAGGCAGTTTTTAACCCAGCAAAGACTGTACCTGTCCAAGCCATGGGATGCCAGTTTCTCCAGGAGAATATTGTCGGAGACTGTGTCAAAGGCCTTGCTGAAGTCTAGGTAGACTACATCAACAGGCTTTCCCTCATTCACCAGGCGGGTCACCCAGTCATAGAAGGAGAGAAGGTGGGTGAGGCCTGATTTGCCTTTCATGAACTCATGCTGACTGGGCCTGATCCCCCCGTTGTCCTGCCCATGCTGTGTGATTGCATTCAAGATGATCTGTTCTACCCCCTTTCCTGGCACTGAAGTCAGGCTGACAGGCCTGTAGTTCCCTGGGTCCTCCTTACAACCCTTCTTAAAGATGGGTGTCACATTAGCAGGTCTCCAGTCACCCAGAACCTCTCTGGATGACCATGACCACTGATGATGGAAAGCGGCCCAGCAATCACATCTGCCAACTCTCTCAGCACCCTCAGGTGGATCCCATCTGGCCCCATGGATTTGTGACAGACCAGGTGGAGTAGCAGGTCTCTAACTGTTTCCACCTGAACTATGGGGGGTTTCTTCTGATTCCCATCCCAGATTTCCAGGTTGGGAGGCTGAGTACTGTGAGGATAAGTGGTCTGGCTAGTAAAGACAGATCTAAAGAAGGCTTTAAGAACCTCAGCCTTTTTCTTATCCTCAGTAGTCATGTTCCCCCTTGTGTCCAGCAAAGAATGGAGATTCTCCTTGGCCCTCCTTTTGCCGTTAATATATTTATAAAAACATATATTTATTTTTTTATCTTTAATCATAGTGGCCAGGTTGAATTCATGCTGGGCTTTGGTCTTCTTGATTTTTCTCTGCATATGCTGGCAAATTCCTTCTACTCTTCCTGAGTTGCCTGCCTCTTCTTCCACCAGACAGATATTATATGTGGCAACAATTATATGTTTTTTACAACAACCATTACAAGAGCGTATTTGAATATGTTCTCCAGCTGATAGCTACTGGTAAATTTTCATTACTGTTAATAGTAGTATTTCTTTTTAATGAAACATCCACATTAAAAAATCTAATTTGTTTCAAAACAACCACTGAAGAATTTTTAAATGCAAAAATAATAATAATAACTAAAAAAATAAGAATCCAAAGATTGCAGGCTTCATAGAACATATTATAGACTTCATGCCTAAATCTAGTGACAGGTTTTCATTATCACAACAATATCTAAGGGAATCAAGCTATAAGTGGCTATATTATACAAAGTGCTACATAAATACAAGAAGATCGATTCTAGAAAAACTAGCTGTCTATGAGATGCTTCACAAATTATAAAGGTGTATTTTTATCTAATTTTGAAATTTCTTATAAAGCATAATGAAATGAAGTTAGTTATCTCTGGATGAAAGCTATCTAATGAAAAAAATAAACAGTAAAAATGTTGGTAATTTGTTTAAAAAAAAAAAAAAAAAGAAAGAAAGACCGAGTGATCCTTCTAACTTAGCTTAAATAGTAAAATTTCTGTTAGAGTTAATGTTACAAATCAGAGCCCATTTCTTCTTATTTAGGTACTAAAGATGACCACTTGTGAAACATATATAAAGTTTCTGTAACCCCATTTGTATAGTTGGCATTTCAGACTGTGGGAATAAAGGTACTTTAGTAAAACATATTAGTCATTCACACTCTTTTATCACAAGTTTTGCACCCTGGAAAGTGAAAACTCTGATGTCCTTGAAAGTTTTCTTGGAAGCCTAAAACTCAGTGCTATACTCACTCAGATACAACCCCTGTCAGTATCTTTCTTTCTGAAACCAAGATTAGAGACCACACAAGAAATGGACAAGAAAGCTGCCCTTTTGATGGTTTATGATTTATTTATTTTTTCTAGTGCATGACTCCATTTATCTTTGAGGTTTGTCAAAAATGTTTAGTTAGCCACTAGCATTCTAGACTAGACAGTTTCTTTTTTTATCATTTTGAGCATCAGCTGTGTCTCATGTAGACATGCAAAAAAGAATAAATGACAGGTTATTTTTCTTGTAGAATTTGAACAATTGAACATTATAGTTATTGTTTCTCTGCTTCAAATGATGACAAATGCTTTTAATGATAACTACTATTTTGGGTGCTTCATTAATTCTGATATGTAAAAATTTCTTTATTTGGAAGTCTTTAGCTTTGTACAGAATGATTAAACTTGCAAACAAAAGCTTTCTAAGGTTTCATTTTTGTTTTCAATAGTAATGTATCTTTTATAGTTTTGGACTTCTGATGCCTTTTTATAAATTAGAGTGAATATGAATATATACATATATTTTTCCAAAATCATATCTGGTATAGATTTCAATAATACTAAAAAATAAGTAGCTGTAGAATTAGGGTAGCAAATCAAACAAACATAAAACAAAAGACGAATAATATAAATCTTAGACAAGGTAACATCACAAAGGATTAAGGCGTAAAAATTTCTTAAACACACTAACCACGAAATTAGAATATCAGTCTAAGCACTTTTTTTTAAGAAGACCTTGGTTGTTCAGGTCTTCTCAGCCCAAGTCCTTTAGAAATGTAAAGAAGGAATAATTTCTCTGAGTATTTATTCCATATTCACTTGTTTCCCTACAGGACTCTTAAAAATTAAAACTCTTTTTTTTTTTTTTTTTTTTTTTTTTTAATAAAAACCATTAAAGGCTTTTTTTTGTTTAAAACTTAAATGTTTGGGTTCCTACCACTTATTCAGTCTTCAGGAGAAAACTTCAGTTAGTTACCGAAAGACTAGATTCCATATTTGCTGATAAATTTTTTCGACAGCAGAATTAAACACAGAATTTTTATAGTAAATATGGCATGGGCAAATGCAGTGTGTCTTGCTCATATCTTTATTGTTTCATCATCAATTATCTTGAAAGTGCCTTGGCTTTTTCTTTTCCTGCAAAAGTCCTATCTAAAAATGTTAGTATATTTTATGGAACATTTAGTACTTGATCTGGCTGCTAAAACTGCCACAGGCATGAACATTGTGATGTGGACAACTTCTCAGCAGGAACTGAAATTCCAAATAATTTCATGTCTGTTAATGAAGAGGTCAATGTATAGTGTCAATGTTCTGCAAAAAGACCTCATAGACCATTAGCAGTTCCTGAAACCAGTCATGCTAAAAGACAGAGCTTTTGAAATCAGATGAATACTTTGAATCTTCAGTCATTGACAAATATTTTATTCTTAACACTTTCTTACCTGTGTAGTTTATTATTATTATTATTATTATTATTATTATTATTATTATTATTATTATTATTATTTGTATGCTGATAACCTGGGACTAGTAGAGAGTGACTTCCAAATAATGTTGCTGTAAAATAGAATGAAACAATAACAATATTGACTAAGTGATTACATATATTTGTGTGTGTGTGTATTGAAGTCCAGCTTCTGTGATGTTTGAGAAGGACTATAGCCTAATTCCTTCATGTTGCAAAAAATAACAAATTTAATATATATATTTTTTGTATCTTAGTTTTATATGTTGAAATTGATATTTATTAATATTTATTCATATTTAGAAGTCAATTGTAGCTACATCTGTTTAAAACTTTCCTTTTTTATCTAACTGGGTTGTGATTCCAAAATACAAAGACATAAAAATCTTATCTCAAACATATTTCACCTGTTTTAATTGAATAGAAAGGAGGGTATAATCTTTCATACAGATATGTAATTTTCAATCTTCACATAGTCTCCTAATCAAGAAGATTTATTAGTATGAAAATTATTTGCAGTATATTAGTGATCTCAAATATGTAATTCACAAGAATACAGAAGATATGTACAAAGCAAAGAGCTTTAAATTGGAAATAAAGGAGTCCCAAGAGAATGGTTCTAAAAGGCACAAATAGACACCCTAGTGTCTCATGTTTATTCAGATTATGCAGTAATTATAACACTGCTTTGCTAAGTTAGGACTTAGTTTGCTAAAATGCCCCAGATTTCTATTTGCTTCTTATTCCTGTACAATCTGTCTCCTTCCAGCCCTGTTATCATGACTGTCTGAAATCCTAAGTGAGACAAGAAGGATTCAAGAGTGGTTAAGAGAAGGCAGGAAATGAATGTAAAGTAAACACAAAATAAGAAAAGACAAAGCTAGGGGAAACTGATATGTAAAGTATGTTCTGAACATTAGCATAAAACAGATTGACACTGCAATATACTGTATTTATAATACGGCAATAATTACAGTAAAGACACTGTTATTATACTTCAAGAAGTTCCTAATGTGACTTTGCAATCACTTCCTCAGCAAATGATTTTTTTTACTTTGACAAATGAAAAATACTTGAACAATTGAAATGTAATCTTTGGCCTTATTTAGTGTAAGTATTCAAACTGTAGATATTTTATTTCTATTATTACTACTATTTTCACAAAAACAAGTAAAGATATAGTTCTCAACACAGAAGTTCTATCTTAGAGAATGTATTAGAACTATATGTTCTAATAGAGATTTACAGATTAAATTAAACATAAGAGATGTACTCCAAATTATAAAAAGTAAAAGAGAAAAGATGTGGAAGACCAATAACCTGAATAACAAAATATTCATTCAAATGTTTCTTGTTCAAGTTAATTTTGTACTAATAAAAATGGACATTTTCATGTATTCAATCACTTCCCATTTCTGTGGCTCAGAACAGAGATTTTTATTTTTATTTTATTTATTTATTTATTTTGTAAGTATGGGGAGCATCTTGCACAGAAAGTATATCTTCAAAGTGGCCTTTTGAGTGGCTTGTTTCTGTCATGGAAGAAAATCATGCCAGGCTGCATTAAAGATGTCTCAATTTTCCCATGCTCTTTTATAAATTTGGATTGAAGTACAAAGGTTAATAGCCTTTCTGGAATCATTTTTCCTTGAAGCCACAGTAGCGTTTGCCTCTGTTATAAAGGATCAGTCTTAACCTTTCAGCAACACAGAGGCAAGGACAAACCGGGTTAAATTCCACCTTTTAGTTAGATACACATAAGCTGATAGACTGTCCTTTTTGTTTACTTGCTATGAATAAAAAGAATCTCTATCATCTCATGTATGCAGCAGCAAACAAAGCTTAAACTATCAGGGAATCAATGCTTGTCCTTTTCACAATTATGAAATTAGGTTACCGTTTCCATGCATTTTTCTTCTTGGGGATTTATTTTGTCCTAGTAACTAAACTTGTTTGTTCTATAGACTGGAAACAAGATCATTGCTACATTTTTATGGTATTTTATCTACTCATGTGGCTAATAGAGCATTTTTAAAGGCATAAGGAGTGTCTTGACATATTTCTTTAATAAACCCTGGGAGAAAATGCATTCATAATTTTGATGTCTCAAACATAAACAGATTTGATTCTAATTCACCCTTGGGAGTGCAGATAGTGGGTATGTGTTGGATAAGTAATACTAACACCATGTATGTTGCCCAAGTGATTACTGGGGAAGGAAGAGTTTAAAAATAAAATGGTCTCCTCGTGTTTGGTTACATGTCTGGGAGAGTGCATGCATTCCAGCAGCTGCTCAAAAAAGCTTACAAACATTGCACCTCAAGCACAGAATCAGTGACTGATTCCGTAGGCCGTTATAGGAAACAACTTGTACATTAAAGCTAACTTCCTAAGTATGCAAGCTAAAATGTTACCCTGAAGACATTATAAACATTCAAAGCAGTTAAAATTTTAGCAGATTACTAAAAGTATTACAATATCAACTTGTCATATGGGATATATGGGATCAGTATTTTTTTTCCCCAGAAGCTACAGAAAAAAGCAGAATATATATATATATATTTCTTTCCATAGGTATTTGTCTTGACAGTACAGCTGCGGCAAAAATGTTCATTAAGGTATTGCTCATAATAAAGTTAGGTTGCTATCTTCTTGCTTGGACAATTACCCAATTTTAAACAATTCATATTTATATAGTTAACACGATACTTGGAGAACAACAAATTTTATTATTATAGTAAAATATATATTACGAATAGTCAGATTAAGTCAGATGTTTTGGGATAACTGAAGGGGGGTAACTGTTAAAAAAAAAAAAAGAATTCTCACTCATCTTAGAAAAGAATGCTCATTCTTAAATAATATATTTATTTGTTCTTCTACATCACGTGTCTTTACTTAACAGCTTCCAAGGAACCCAGTCTGTCTTTCTGGTTTCATATTTATTGCTCATTCTCTTCTCTCTCCGATGACTACAATAAGAAGCTTTCAGTTGTTTCAGCTGTCAAAAATGCCTCATACAAATAATCATTTCCCTTTAAATAGCATCTTTTAAACCATTTGCATTTCCTGCTAGGGATTTTCTATACATCCGATCCCATATATAGCACACAGATAAAAAAAATATTGTCTTCTGAATTACATTTATCTTGTTACACTAGGTGGGGACCCTTTTAAGTACAAAATCTGAAATTTTACTTCCTTATTTTCTGTGTTTATCACTGTTTAGGTAGTGACAAAGTTGCCAAGCCTCAATCCTTTAACTGACTGCCATTTTTTATCTTTGTTTATCCCTTTGGCTGCCAGACCCTGCTAATGGCAGTAGAGTTCTGTGTGCTCACAAGCAATCCTCTGCGGAGGAGAGATTGCAGATTTTGTTTTCTAAGTGCCTCAGTACATGTCTGCTGCACTAAGTTTCCTAAGAGGGCTACTGAGCTGAAGCACTGAAGCTGCCTCTTTAAGTGAAATACTAATTTAATTATCAGTGGTGCCATGTTATTGCTTAGCTTTTTGATCTTTAAGCTGCAAATTACATTTCCATCCCATCAACTCATTGCTTTTAGAAACAGTTAGTCCACCAACTGCATTATACAAAGAATATGAACACTCTTTACAAAGAATTCTACAATTTATCACTGTTTTACACTTCATTAAACAGAAAAATGAAACAAATTATATTTGAGACAGAATATGGTTTTTAATGGAGAAAATTTTATACAGTATATAGTCATTTAAAATGTTCTCATACACATCTGCCAAAGATGTTAAGTAGCTGATCATAATTTCCCCCCTCCACTATATAATAATGTTATGATATAATGTGTCTTCAGAAATGTTTGTAGGAAGTAGTCCGCAATAAACTTAAAAGTTGAAAGGTGTGAATTTACCAGATGATATTTCTGTACTTCTTTCTTGATGGTGCAAGAGAAACATGAGGTTATTATGTAGTTTTTGCTTTTTATTTGTTCTTTTATCTTTTGTCCAGGTCATGCAACTTGCACTTAAAGCTGTCAATTGTGTCCTGGCACCTGGCTGTACATTTGAATATTTGCTGTGCTTTGTGTCACAGAGGTTTTAAGTTTTCTCTTTCTCCCTTTTGCCCTATGCAGATAATATTCATACATAATTAAGAGCTTCTTGAGAAAGTTTGCATATCTTTTATTTTTCTGGACTAGTAACTTCTGAGTTTTAATATGGTGTTAGCCTGTTCTGATTTTTTTTTTTTCATGGCAGATAGGAAACCTAGCCCTACAAAAATGTAATTAACCAAATAGAAATAAATATTATCTGACACTAGCTCAAAAAAAAAAAAAAAGGAAAAAAAAGAAAAAGAAAAAAGAAAGAACCTCTTGGGAGAAAACTATATATCAGCATAAACAGGCATAAAGAAAGTACTATGTTTATGGCACATTAATCATATGTATACATACATATGCGTTTTAGCATGTATTTCCATAAATACTTGGACAACACTTGGACAAGAAATTTAATAGCAGGTTTTAAAAGTGACATTTCAGAACATTTTTTAATTCTCCTGACATTGCAATTAAAATCATTTTTACATATATGGACTTTATTATGCTAATAGTGATGATAAAATTATTAATATTTAAGATTTTAAAAGTCTGGATAAGAAGTTTATCCAAATTAAAAAGAACATTACTTTTGACTAAAAGCAGACTTTAATTGTTTCCTACCCTTTCCTTCCTACTGAGCTAAGGTAATATTGAATGTGCCACACCTGCAGGTTCCGCTAAGAACAATCTCTCCATATTGTCACATATTCTGAATCACAAAAGAACTAAAAGAATGTGATTCACAGAAGATCTTAATAAATCACATTTCTGAGTGCCCTATTTAGGAAAGAAATTCACACACACACACAAAAACAAAAACAAAACCTAACCAAACAACAACAATGACAACAACCAGAACAACAACAACGAGTTTGGCATATCCAGTAAGAAATAGTGATTTCATATATGGAAATAGACTTTTTTTTTTTTTTTCCTGCTGAACTCAAAGAAGGGAAAGATTACACATTACTCAGAGTGAAGATTTATTACTTGACTATTATTTATTCTTCAGACTGGTTAGTCTCTAGTTCTGAAAAGTGTAAAGGGTATCAAATGCTTTCATTAGCTGAGAGAGAGAATTAAGACGACCTCATAGAATAATTTTAACACATTTAGATTTCAAGCCATGTAAACTGAGAAAACAAGCAAAAACACGGAGAAAAAAAAAAAGGAAAACAACAACAACAACAAACAGGAACAACTTCATGATCACAAGATCATAGAGTAATTAAGGTTGGAAGAGACCTCAGGAAGTCTCTAGTTCAACATGCTGCACAAAGGAGGATCAGACCAAGTTGCGTATGTATTTATCCACTTGGGTGTTGAAAACTTCTAAGGATGGAGACTGCACAGCTTCTCTGGGAGAGGCTGCTTCACTTCTGGACCATCTTCAGGGGATTTTTTTTTCCTTAAATCCAGCATGAATTTCTCTTTTTTTCAAGTTACGCCTGTTTTCTTTCATCCTCCCACCATATTCTACGGTGAAGACCCTGGATCCATCTCCTCAACACTCTCCCTGTAAATACTGGAGAGCTATAACAAGAGCTACCGTCAGAGGTGTCTCTTCTACACCCTCTCCTCACAAGGAAGTGCTCGAGACCTTGATCATCTTGGTGGATCTCCAACTGACTTCCTTAGTTTATCACTATCTTTCTGGTATTGCATGTCTCAAAAGTGGCATGCAAGAGAGGAGACTGAGGACAAGGCTCCCCAGTCAGGTGAAAGTAAAATTGCTTGGTAACTGTTCTAATTTCTGAAGAAGCTCTCACTCAGAAGCAGCTGAAAATCTTACCCAGACTTTTTGGTACATGTACGATCATTGAATGAACATGGATTCAGCAAAGAGATGGCTTTACTTCTTAAAGTGTAGGCAAAGGTCATAGACATATATGCCTATGAAATATTTCCATGAGATTGCTTTACTGTTCAAGCACCTTTGCTCATAACTCATAACCCAGGTTCAACGTGGCTGAAACCAGAAGACAAAGGAAGGATCTCAACTGGACCTCTGATGCACACACACAAAACCAACAACAACAACCAACCAACCAGCCAAACAAAAGAATATGGAAAGGGAATTCTTTGCCATCATTCTGAGCACTATAGCCGTATTGCAATGGTATCCTACATCAAGATATGTCTATAGTTATTGAAGAGAGGTACAGATCTCCAGAGCTGAATTTTTATATTTTACGATGTGAGTCTAAATCAAAGAAGACCAAGTGGGATTTGGAGGTATCTATCCTTCCTTAGTCATAGAAGAATCTTACAACAGGTGTGTAACTTTTACATGACAAAAAGTATTTATATACAGTAAACAATTGAGTCTACTATGATATAACTAAAGTATTTAAATGTTATAATGTATTAAAATGTTATAAATGCAGCTCCCACAACCCCTCACCTTCCCCAGCCCCCCCCCCCCCCCCAAAAAAAAAAAAGAAATTCCTTAAGAAATGATAAATTTCAAGTGGATATATATCTGTTATTTTTACTTTGCTTTACATAGGTTTTTGTTGTTGAGGATAGCATAGTAGGATTTTCAGTGCCCAATTTGATGTCACTCACTTGCCACATGATTTTGATTTTTATTAAACAGAAGAGAAATATTTTTTTTAAAGAAAATTCAGGTGCTTAAAAGGTATGGCTTACAAAATTCCCTTACAAACTGAAGACTGTGATTCAGTGATCAATCATATTAAATAATAGTAACAGTAATAGTAGTAGTAATAATAATAATTATTATTATTATTATAATTATTATTATTATCTATTTGGTGTTTCCTCTGCGTCTGAAGAACTCATATAGCATCAAGCTGCACTCTCAAGCTTACTGGATTATCAGGTCTGTCCAAATCCAGCATAGGTATGTCTAGGATTTTCATCCAAAAATCATCCAGCATTGCCATTTTATGCATACAGCTGTACCACTGGAGCACCCCAGGCTAATTTCTATTCAAATAGATTTTCAATGTGTTTCACAAATATCTCATATATAAAACAATATTATATATATTGTATATATAATATACATTATATATATAATATATATTATCTCAGATATAAAACAAAATGAAAACAGAATAAAGTAATAAGTGGTCTAATACCAGCCTAACTCAGACATTTTGGTGCAAATGGCTTTAAAGATATAACAGAATACCTCTGGGACAGGCATTGCAAACTATTGCATGCTATACAAATCTTGTCATAGAGGGAATGACATGAACATGCCCAAGCAACAAAAGAAATATGTCAAAGATTGTATATAAAATGCTGTAGATATTATGGCTTTTGTATCCGTGTCATAGAAGATTTAGAAATGTAACTGAAAGTATTTCCTTGGTTTTCGAAGTTAAATGAATGTTGTTTGAGATGAAGAGAAAGAATTGGCTTAAAAGGACCTTTCTGATCAATATTTTTTGCACCTGTTCCAATTATACCACCTCTTCTAGAAAATATGCCATAATAGACACAATTTCATGCTTTGCATATGGCCTACAAATTTTCTGAACATATATAATATTCAACATTTTTTCTGTCTGGCATAACTGAATTGGTTTGGAAGTATATTGTGACATTCACAGTCAGATGACCTGAAAAGTTAAAAAGAGCTTAACTTACACTGCTGAAGTTTAAAGCTTATCAGTATGATGAATGAGAACTAAAAATAACAGAGAGTATTTTAGAGACCTGCCTAAAGCCTTAAAAGATAGCTTCAGTAAATATAAAATATCACTAAAACTGTGTAGCTTGCTTTTCAGTAAGGCCAGAATCAACACCTCAATTTCCTTGTTAAGTCTTATGCCTTTTTTTTTTTTTTTTTTTCTTTTTAAATAAGGGCAAAAGGTATATGGTTTCTGTAGTGGTTTTATTTTTAATATCCTTTATTTATTGTCCATGGACGGATTTGGCTATGCATTTGAATTACAGCTTTTGTCAGCAATAGGTATGGGTGTAAAATATAAAATTGTGCAAGCTCTGCAATTCCTATACTGGATCTTATCTCCAAGAAACTCATACTCCAAGCTCACAAACTCTGCACACATAAAAAAGAAAATTATGGTACAGCTTCCTGAAATATGTTTCACAGCATCAGGCTATGAAGGGGGGGAGAGAGGAGAATGGTAAAGGAGTCCAAGGAATGCAAGTAAATAATTTTACTCCATTTTTTATCTTAAGTAATACTAAACTTGCCAAGCAGAGCTTTGGCCTAAGAAATCATTACTCATGATATGAGATCAAAGACAGCAAAGCTGCTAATTGAAATAAAATTTCCGAGATGTATCAATATTTTCTTGACCTGGAGTTCAGAAAACCTCATGAAGCAAAGAGATAATATTAGGGAAAATACTCTTTTATGTGAGGAGGAGAGGGAAAGTCAGGAGAGACTGAGTACTTCTTCAGCATGTGCACAGAAGGGATTGTGGGGAAAAATGGACAGTGCACAACAATGGTAAAGAGATGCTTGTTCCTCACAAAGCCTTGCTTCTTGAAGGATCACAGAGTCAGAGTTACACCAGAGGAGAAGTAAAATGGAGCAAAACTACTCTGATGGTGGTGGTACGGTTGGTATTTTACCTTTCCAATTCTAGGTTTTCTTTGGAAATCAAACAGAGATATAAAACGAATAGACTAATAGAATAAGAAGGTATGTTTAATGCAAAGTGTGGGGATTTCTTGCAGTCAACACACTCCATAGAGATATAGTGTGGCAGTCCAAATAGTAAAGAGGAATGTGTAAAACACATGAATTACATAAGGAGGCTAAACAACCAATTCCACCCCCCCAAACAAACAAACAAACAAACAAACAAAATTTTAAACCTAGGAAGCACTGTGTATTTTGCACTCCCATTCCTTTAATTCCATGAATATAGTTTTTGGCATTAAAAACGTTCAGTAATTAGTTTTTTGTATGATCAGAAAGGAAGCAGTTTTTCAGTATTACAGAGTATATGGCAATAATTTCTCAAATGTACATATAATATACATCAGTGATAGCACCTTGCTGCTTTGTAAAATAGGAAACAAAAAAAAATTGTGGTGGTAAAATATATATATATATATTAAGTACAGAATTTCTGCATCTGTTATTGATATGGCAGAAAACTATGTGAAATTCATAGATAGTATAAAATGTCACGGCTTTGTTGAAACAAATGAAGTGACGTTGATCTATTTAGCTGGGGATCTGTTGCAAAACCCTAGCCATTTTTTTAACAACAAATATGAATCAGTTTATTTTTGTTAAATGTTCTTCCGGGTATACAGACTATAAACACAATTTGTGTAATCATCCATCTGGTATGACAAATGGTGGACATAATCAAGGACTGCAACGAAACATTCCAGTTATGTCTCTCAAGCAAGATAAATATTTAATAATTAATAGCTTAAATACAACTGGTGCTCTAATCGAGTTTTCTAGTTAGACTCTGATACCCTTGCAGAAAAAGAAAGCAGTAAACTATTTTATTTTTTCTAAGAAAAATTGCTTTATCAGTATCTCATATACCTTAGAAGCATCAATAATTTATACTAATAATTAGAAGATATATGAAATAGACATAACAATAATACCTTAAATTCTTCATAACATACTTGAAGGTAAAGAGGAGCAGATATGAGCAGATTCACAGAAATGGTGATTCATGAATGAGCTTTCAGAAAAATCATTTACATGTAAGTCAGTCTGTGAATAATTACATTCCTTCACCCAAACCACAAGGAACTGTTTCACAGTCAGTTCTGTACATGCTGATAGGACCACAGCAGAACTGTTCCTTCCTCTGTCCAGTGCTCTATCAACCTTTCACATGTTTTGAGAAGACACCTGAGTACCTCCTCTTCATCCCCAATACAAGCAGAACTCCTGCTTTGGATGATATGGTGCGATTGCAGGGCTAATTTTTATTTTAATGTAGAGGAACTTGTATTTCCTCTTGGGCCAAGTGATGGAAGAGGAGACAGCCCTCCTGTTCACACAGAATCACAGAATTACAGAATATTAGGGATTGGAAGGGACCTTGAAAGATCATCTAGTCCACTACCCCTGCTGGAGGAGGAACACCTCAGTCATGTCACACAGGAATGCATCCAGGCAGGTTTTGAATGTCTCCAGAGAAGGAGACTCCACCACCCCCCTGGGCAGCCTGTTCCAATGCTCTGTCACCCTCACCATAACAGAGTTTTATCTCATATTTAAGTAGAATCTTCTATGTTCCAGCTTGCACCCATTGCCCCTTGTCCTATCATTGGATGTCACCAAGAAGAGCCTGGCTCCGTCTTCCTGACACTCACCCTTTACATATTTATAAACATTAATATGGTCACCCCTCAGTCTCCTCTTCTCCAAGCTAAAGAGACCTATCTCCCTCAGCCTTTCCTTGTAAGGAAGATGTTCCACTCCCTTAATCATCCTTGTGGCTCTGCGCTGGACTGTCTCAAGCAATTCCTTGTCCTTCTTGAACTGAGCGGCCCAGAACTGGACACAATATTCCAGAGGCAGACTCACCAGGGCAGAGTAGAGGGGGAGCAGAACCTCTCTTGACCTGCTATCCACACCCCTTCTAATACACCCCAGGATGCCATTGGCCTTCTTGGCCACAAGGGTACAGTGATGGCTCATGGTCATATCGCTGTCCACCAGGACAGTCCCCAACTTATACTGGTGCCTGGGGTTTTTCTTGCCCAGATGCAGGACTCTACACTTGCTCTCATTATATTTCATTAAATTTCTCCCCGCCCAATTCTCCAACCTGTCGAGGTCCCGCTGGATGGCAGCACAGCCTTCCAGCGTGTCAGCCACTCCTCCCCGTTTAGTGTCATCAGCAAACTTTGTGACAGCGCACTCCATTCCCTCATCCAAGTCATTGATTAATATGTTGAACAACGATGGTCCCAGTACCATCCCTTGAGGGACTCCACTAGATACAGGCCTCCAACACGACTCCATCCCATTGACCACAACCCTCTGGCTTCTTCCCTTAAGCCAGTTTACAGTCCACCTCACTACCCAATCATCCAGACCACACTTCCTCAGTTCAGCTGTGAGGATGCTGTGGGAAACGGTGCCAAAGGCTTTATTGAAATCAAGATACACCGTGTCCACTGCCTTTCCATCATCTATCCACCTGGTTATATCCTCTTAAAAGACTTGGCTGGTCAAGTACGACTTCCCCTTGGTGAAGCCATGTTGACTGTCCATAATGACCCTTTTGTCCTTGACATGAATAGAGACAGCAAAAGGGGAAAGTCAAAGTAGACTGATACCACTACCTGTAGCAGAGAACTGGAGTCCATTTTGGCATAGCTGTAAATACAAGAGAAGTTCAAAGAAACAGTTTGGCAGATGGGATGTATGAACTCTGCTAGGAAGAAAAACAGTGAAAATGGGAGCAAAATTCCCTTTTCAACTTTTTGCAAATAAGAGGCAAATATTAGGATGTTCTTGTAGTCCAACAGTCCCTGAACAATGTAGGATATGACTGGCAAAACTATTTTTCTGATTACACAACATGAATAAAATATGTAATAAGTTGTTGTGGTTTAACCCTCTGGGCAGCTAAGCAGCACAAAGCTGTTCACTCCTCCTCCCTGCCCCCTCCTCGTCCTTCCCCCTCCCCCCCCCCCCCCCCCCCCCCAATGGAATGGGAGAGAGAATGAGAGAATTTGGTGGAATAAAAAGGTAAAAGTACACAGACTGAGATAAAGACAGTTTAACAGGACAGGAAAGGAAATGAAATAATAACAGTAAAGATTAAAATAAGAATCTACAAAGGAAGTGATGCACAACGCTCACCAGAGCCCAGCCCATCTCTGAACAGTGGTCCTGCTGGCCAGCCACCCCATATTTATTGTTCAGCATGACATCATGTGGGATGGAATATCCCTTTGGCCAACTTGGGTCAGCTGCTCTGCTTCCATTCCCTCCCAGCCTCTTCTCTGGCAGGGTAGTATAATAAGCTGAAAAATCCTTGGCTTAGCATAAGCATTGCTCTGCAACAACTAAAACTTCCATGTGTTATCAGCATTATTCTCATCCTAAATCCAAAACATAACACCATATCAGCTACTAGAAGGAAAACCCAGCTGAAAACTAGGTGAAACTTCATACATAAGTACAAATAAGAGTGAGTAGGGAAACAATACTAATCATATGTGGTAAATCAGGACCTGAGGTGGGTGAAGAAAAAAAAGGACAGAACAATTACAACACACCATAAATAAGGACTTTGTCAATATATAAATATTTTCTTACCTGCTCATAAAGTATTACAAGATTTTGTTTTACATGACAAAGTGTGGCCTTATCTGTACTTTTGATATCATCTCCATTAACTTATATATTTTAGGGCAACTGAAAGAATAAACCTTTTTTTTTTTTTTTTTGAATGCAAGTCTGTGTATAAATATGCAAGCAACATGCTTTGATTTAAAATAAAGATGACTTAGAAGTAATAGTGATTTGGAAAATAGTTTATTAAAATAATTATGAAGGGAAAACGAAACAAAATGAAATGAAATACAAGTCAGCTATATTAGATTGATTACTATAAACCACAATCTATACAATAACGAGGCACTGTGAACACTGAGCACTGACATTTTCATAGTGTTGAATTTTCCTCTCTGAATCTAACCCTGGCATATTTCATGTTTCATTGTATGAAATCTCAGTTAGATGGATGTTTTAAAGTTACTTTCTCATACAAAGCAAAGTTCCTAGATGAATAATTCATTTCAAACTATCTGATTGTTTTTGAAAACAAGCAAGCAAACAACAACAAAAAAAAATAGGCGATTTGGTTATAATAATATCTGCTGTTCTAATATTAAAATTTAAGGACAACTTGTGATAGCGCCATAGCACCATTGCATTTCCACTTATGTTCTTCACTTAGTATCTACAAATGTTTGTTGACAGAACATTAAACTGATAATCGTATTTTGAAATTAAGAACCTGATTCAGCATTTCATAAGAATTTTGATTGTATGTCAAATCAACAGTTCCTTGTTTTCAGTTTTTTATACACTAACACAATTTAGCTTACTTTCCCTTCTTTATTTACTAACACTAATGTTAATAATAACAGAATAACAACAACAACAACAAAGTGAAGTAGCAAAGATTATAACATCAAATTCCTACAAAGACTTACATCTGCCCCATCACAGCATGAATAAGCTTGGGTGACAATGTCTTACTCAGAAATTCAGGACTGGGAAATTTGGGTATATGTAATATGGCTTTGGATTACTTTTTCAGAACTGAATTTTCCCTTTCTGAGATAATAATTCCCTTCAGCACATAATAATGTATGACCAACAAAATTAAAACCTGATTTGCATAAGGTATTATCACTATAATTATTTAACTTATTATTTTAATAAATAAGGATTGAATTTCATATTTTAAAATATGAAAGAAGATATATAGACCTTTCTGATTAATCTGATTTTAATGTGTGCTTAGATGAAGTACAGAATATCCTATGAGAGCCTCATCAATCTTAATAGATTGCTGATTATGTAGGTGACAATCATTAGATGAACCTATTTGACCTATTTCAGTCTGCCATTTGCTGCTAGAAGATGAGCCTCTATTCCATTAATGTCCATGGTTAAAATTCCTGCAACTTCCGTGCTGCAGTATCAGATCCTTTGTTAATTAGCACATTATGGGACATGCACATACGGACATGCATATAGGACAGAAATTTACAGAACTGTAAACCAAGATTTTCAAAATAGCTCTCTGAAGTCAGCCTGAAATTTGATACTAGAGGAAGCACTCAAAGTTCTCAGGTTTGTAAAAGCTAAGCTACCAATTTCAGTGTTCATACATAGCTTTTTAAGGGAACCTTAAGAAATTCAGTTCTGAAAATCTCAGACTTCTGCTCTTGTCCTTAATAACATTAGTCAGACATTAATTTGACAGAAAGACCACCTAAAAACCTGTCACAAGATCGACAAATATGAATTTGCTTCTTTAATTTCTTCCATTTTCATTTTTGTGGCTAATGCTATCCTCCCCAAATACCATTCCCTCTTAGCTTCTCAGGGAATTAAATCAATTGAACTCCCCAAACCTGTCAATAAGCTACCATGGCTTGCTGGATGCTTTCTTCCTCCTGCAAGAGCAGAAATGCAGTGCTTAGTTCCTTGGTATGGAGGCTTACAGGTAGATACCAAAGAGCACATCACTTACTTCCAGCCCTTTCACTTTGAGATTTTTCCTCAGTTGTTGAGGGGACTCACTATTCACATAGTTTCACCCCTTCACTATTACAGAATCCAGTGTAAAATGAAAGTATCAGTAAGGCATGCATATGCTTTGCAAGGCTGACGAGGCTGTAGGATAGTACTTGGAGGAACTCTTTTGCCATTGCTAAAATCTGGGAATAAAGCCACAAATAGAACATTGTTGTCTCCTAGACCTGGAGTTTTGCTACCTTGCCATTAATTGCCCCTATATGCAATGGCTCATTTTTTTCTATTTTTACCTTAAGACTGTCTTGTTTTGCTGATCTGCAACTTCAGAGGAAACCCTCAGTACTAGTATTTAAAACATTAAATATGTTTTGATATTTAGGACATATCAATTCATTTAAAATTCCAATTAATATGAACTGTATAGGCTCTGTTTTCTTTTAGATCAGGGTGTTTTTATATGCCCAATTTCAGAGGTTTTGCAGCTGTACTGCTTTCACACAGACACACATAGAGTGACTGAGGTTGGAAAGGACCTCTGAAGGTCATCTGGTACAACCCCCTTGCCCAACAGGGTCACCTAGAGCAGGTTGTCCATGACCATATCTAGATTGCTTTTGAGTATCTCCAAGGAGGGAGACTCCCCAGATTTTCTTTGGTCTTATCACATGATGTGAGAAAACACCTGTCTCTGGACAGTGTTCTGAGAGGAAACAGCACCATAATAATTTCACATTTTTTAAAAAATACTTCACAACATCCATTTCCAGGCACATGAGTCTAAAGCTGATGTCTGAGTGTGAACCTTATTCCAAAGAGCTTTGCTGATGAAACATATGAAATGCATAAAACAATGAAGTTCTAAAGAATGGAAACACAAAGATCTGTTGATATAGGTTATTGGCACCTTATGTAAAATATAGGTATATTATTTTAAAAGTTATATTGTCAAAACACAGAAGACATGAAAAATGAAACCAAGGAATCCTGCCCTCATTGCACACCGACATAAAATAAATCATGTGATTTCATTTCTGAGAATAATCCAGTAACTGCTTCTAAACTCATTATTGACTCCATGCCAGTGGTCAAGAATCAGTTACAATCACAATGAGTTGCATGTATCAGAGAATTGTGTAATTCTTTGCCAAAAATACCAAACGTGATGTATTTCCCCTTTTCAAAATATATCTCCTGATACTTATCATGCAGTTCTTGTGCAAAAAAACATCCTTTACATGGTAAAGGAAGTGAAGAGGTTATTTCTAACAGAGATATACCCAAACAGATTTTTGAAATGAGATTCCAGTCCTACATTTAATACTCAACGTGTTCTGCCAAATTAGCCACGATACTTTGGGAAGAAAAGAAGGTTTTAGAAGGCTTTACTTGTTGATGATAAACTCAGGATGTTTAAGAGTAAGTACTGCATTGTTTCCTGGATAGTACTTATTCCACAGTAATACTCATTTTATTCTATTTTTTCTAAGAAGTTCATGACAGTAAGGTCAGTAAAATTTAAAATGAAAACTGAAGACTTGCTGATGAAGGTAGAGAATATTTATATACGAAATCAGTGTCAGGGAAGTGATGACTCATGCTATTAAATGATCTTACATTTTTAACAACAAAAAAAAATGCAGACAATTTCATTAAATATGAAACATTAGATTAATGGATTCAGAATCTTAAAGATCTCCTATAGCAATTACCCTTATCTATAACCTAATTGGACAATCATATATTATGCCTAGTCATAGATATTTTTTCTGATAAAGATGACCCTGTATTCAACTCATATAATGCTGATACTTGTTAAAACTGTATATTGCTGTGTGTTAATTTAAACTAGTTATTTACAAAGTGACCAAACCTATCCTATAATTTTTACTACATGCAACAAACACAAATGATTCATTTATAGTGTAATATTAGACACAGAACTCACCAATGACAGCAGATGGAGGAACAGTAGGTGAAAAGATAACATGGTTTACAGCTGAGATTGTAGGATGGCTTTCTTATTTCTTCTCTACATGTTGTTTTAATCTTTGATTTCTTCCCTTTTATGATTTTTTTTTCCGTTTTCAACATTCTCATAGTCAAGGAAACAGAACAATCAGTCATAAATAATCCACTGTAAAAATGGAAGAGTGTCTCTTATGATGGTCTTATGGTGGATTCAGCCATAATGCAGATAAATAAGCTGTGAATTGATGTAGTTACAAGTCCTATAATATTGGGCTATACATACAGAAGGGGAAAGAGAGAGGTTAATGTGACTTTTCCTACTGTCTCCTAGGAAATCTTCTCCTAAGGTCTGTCCTGGTTATAAGACTACTAAATATTTCATAGAAGGACTTCAATGATCACATATAAAATATTCTTATTAAATATGCTAGCAATTAGCAGGATTAAAAGCTAAAATAACTTCCAGAAACTGTTGGATGGTCTGAAAAAATATGATTCAATACAGTTCCAAAACCTTATTTATTTATTTATTACTTTAGTTGCAATATCCTGAATTTTCAAAAATGGGAAACAAGCAACAAGATTAGAGTTTTGTTAAGAAGAATCTTACATTTGTTACTTCGGTTCTTAGGTCAAACATGAGCAATGATGTCACATTGTGAAAAAGACAATCACACTATTAGGATGCAAGAATATATTTTCCATATTAGACGATTTCACATTTCCACTGTCATTAGGAGTAGCAACATGTCAACTGAATACTCTTGTCAGGTTTGGATAGTGAATATTATGAAAGATATGGAACGGCCAGATAAGAATTTAAGTAAGAACATCGAGAATAATGAAAGAAATAGGAAATGAGACACCCAGGAAAAGATTAGACCTGGAGCTGTTAGTTTATGAAAGAAGAGACTCTGGGGGAAGACAAAACAACATCATTCAACTATGCAAAGGGCACCATTAAAAACTAAAAAATATTTAGCATGGGCTTAATTTGTATTAGAATTGAACTAGGTCAGAAAATATGAAAAAAAAGGCTTTATATATATAATAAAAACATTCTATGCATTTTGTATGATCCTATTTATAACGAAACACTAAAACATTTTAGAGAAGTTGTGATATGTCCATCACAGACTGCTTTGCAAAACACTATAGAATCTCTCTCTGGAGTGACATTCATTATTTTTAGCTATGGACTGGGAAGGGAGTATATGATATTTAAACCTTCTTTCATATAGTTTTATGATTTCCCTGTGACTTCCCCACCTAAAAATTACTAAGTATTTAGAAATCACATGCAAAACTTCATTAAATAAAAATTCAAATATTCATCAAATAAGTGTTTCTAAGTAATCGTAAGATTCGGGAATGGAATAGAGTATGAGAAGATATAATAAAAAATGTTCAGAGACTTGCAATTCCAAGATAATAAAACTCCATAAGAAATCAAAACACTTGATCCACTTCTGTCTTTTAATCTTTCAGAGGATTCTGGGACTATCCAGTAAGTTACTACATCTGATCCTTTCCAGAGTTCATTCTGTATGTAATAGAGTACATGATGGAAAAGTATAAAAGTATTATCACTAGATGTTAGTCACAATTCAGTATTCAGAAGCCTCATGTGAAATTTGCAAGTCATCTCAAGTCCATTTTAGAGCGTTTGAAGCTATTTTCCTATGCATCATTAACCATTAATTGAATACTGGGTTGTTCACTTAATAGGACTACTATTTATAACTCAATTAGTAGTTCAAAAAGTTTAGAGGTGAAATTTTCATCCTATAGTCATCAATAGTAATTGTCCATTGGTGTCATCACTGTTGGAAGGTCATCAAGAAGCTTCTACAGTGGTATTAATAGCAGTGTACTGGATATATGTTAAATATTAATTTTTAAAATGATGGATATTTAAACATTAAACTAATTGTCTAATTCTTTCAAGAAGATGGGCATATCTCATGTTGGATATATTGACTTAAATTTGCTTATAAATCTATATATTTTCAAACAATATTTCTCATATTTACAACAATAGTTTTGTTAGAGTATTTGTTAAAATTATCTTGTTTCAGCTTAACAAGGATGTTAAATCATTAATGATTACATCACTGCATTTTTATATGTAAGAAATAGTTTTATATTCAAAACAACCATCTTTTTTTTCCATCTATAATAGTAATTACAAAAAATATTGTGGATTTTTTTTTTCACTGCTTCTTATGGTAACATATTCCTTAGGAAGATGAATTGCAAACAAACAAAAAAAGCCCACAATGTGCAACTCAACTGTATTTTCTGTTTTACTAATCTACACAATTATTAATATTAGACATGCTCAAACTTTCTCTGGTAATTTGTAGGAAATAAAAAGTTAGTGTATACTGCAGTCACCAGAAAAAATATTTGATTTGTTAATATTAAGAAAAATAAAATATATACCTTGGTTTAAATGTATGATTTTAAATCAATATGCACTAACACCTAATTGGGGTGGGGAGCAGAGACAGCCTCTTCTCAGTGGTGTCCAGTGAAAGGGAAAGAAGCAATGGGCAAAAACTGAAATGTAGGAAATTTAAATAAAAACTTTTTGTAGTTGTTGTTGTTTTACTGTGAACATAGTCAAAGAGTGGAGCAGGTTGTGTTGTCCAGAAAGGCTGTGGTGTCTGCATCCTTGGAGAAATTCAGAACCTGAGGGGATTCAGCCCTAAGCAACCTACCCTAGATGATCCTGCTTAAGCAGGGGGCTGGACATCTCCCTAGGTCCCTCCAATTATTTTGTGGAAATTCATGTAGAGAAATCTGAAGGGCAAATTTGATTCACTTTCCACAATATAAGTATTGAGAGAATTTGTACTCAAGCTGAAACTTAATGTTTTATTCTTTCTTCTGTCATGGGAATGCTAGGAGGTTTATATTACTCAAAAAAGACAGGAAAAAAAAAAAAAAGGGGGGTTTATTAATATAAGCACCCAAACTTTGTTTTCTGAATTTAAAAGGTAAGAAAATTTGTGATAGTAAAATATCTTGATGAATAATTCGGAGTGTAAAGAAGTGGTAGAAGTCATAAAGTCGCTCTTTGAACTGAAGCTTTGTGTCTGAACAACATGACCTTCCACATTTGAAACCATGATTTGTGTTTAATCTGTACTCCTCTAGGAAATTAATTTGGCCAGTAGTCCATACTAGGGTACTGCTTCATACTCTTAAAGGATATTAACTGTAAAACATCCTCTGCTATTGATACACATTTTTGTACATAATGCAGTATGTTGAAATCTCTACTATAGACTAAGAATTGCAGTTATAGTGTCATCGACAAAATGTTTGAAGGGCAATTGTTATTAAAGTCATTGGACCTAACTGATAGTGGGCTAAGCTTACATAATTAAATCTGTCCTTGGCAAGTCACTAAGTCAGTCACAAGGCATTAGAGGATGAAGCACAAGCTTTGCAGCTAATTCAGGGCCTTTGACCCATTGACACAGGATCTTCTGTTTGACATTGCTCTCCCTGGACCCTGGAGGAGAAAAAAGGGGAAAATAGTGTTTTTCTCTATTCACATGAGAAATATCCATATGCAGATATAGCTCCTGAAACTTGTGGAAAAAAATCTGGCTTCCATTGGCACCAGAATAAGCATGAAAAAGGTTAGTTCAGGTCTTAGGCAAGTTTCTATAGCTCCTTCTGGATATGTTGCTTATTAACTATTTAGCGCTCAGTAATTAATTTGCTAGGCTAGTGACTACTTCTTTCCTTGGAATCTGGGAAAGAAAGCATCGAGACAGAAAATTACTTAGGTAAACCTAATGAATGAATCACAATGAGCAAACACTTTTTAATTATTATTATGCATTTATTTATTGATGGAGTAATTCAATTAATGTCCTTTAAAAAAATCCATTATAAGATTTGGAGACTAGGCCAACTCCTAGGATAGAGAAATGAGTCCAACTTTAGAGAGGCATGTTTCTATTAATTGTACAGGTAGCTTAAACTAAGTAAGTCAAGCTCAAATTATAAATTTTCAAACATGTAAATACAAGTGTTGTGGTTTAACCCGGCTGGCAGCTAAACACCACACAGCCGTTCGCTCACCCTCCCCCCTCCCTCTCTGGGATGGGGGAGAGAAACGGGAAAGTGAAGCCGGTGAGTTGAGATAAAGACAGTTTATTAAGACAGGAAAATAATAATAACAATAATAATAATAATAGTATTAATAATAATAATGTGTATGAAACAAGTGATGCACAATGCAATTGCTCACCACCCGCTGACCGATGCCCAGCCTATCCCCGAGCAGCCGGCCCCCCTACCCCGGCCAGCCACCCCTATATATTGTTTAGCATGACGTCAGATGGTATGGAATACCCCTTTGGCCAGTTTGGGTCAGCTGTCCTGGGTCTGTCCTCTCCCAGCTCTTGCTGCACCCCTAGTCTACTCGCTGGCAGGACAGAGCGAGAAGCTGAAAAGTCCTTGGCCTGGTGTAAACACTGCTCTGCAACAATTAAAACATCAGCATGTTATCAGCGCTCTTCTCATCCTAATCCAAAACATAGCACCCTACCAGCTACTAGGAGGATAATTAGCTCTGTCCTAACTGAAACCAGGACAACAAGGTACAGAAATCTTACAGCTTATTAAATCTTAATTGAAAAGTTGGATCGCCATAACTTCTTCATGTCTACTAACAAGATAAATCAGAATTTTATTTTTATTTTTTAAAGTTGAATGACTTTGCAGGGGAAAACAAATTATCATTGTAATAGACTGCCAGACTGTTCTCTTTTCAGTGAGGGACAAGCATGTCCAAAATTAAAGATGGTTAGTCAACACTAAAGAACAGAAGTTACAACTCTTAAGAATAAATTGTTTAAAATATATACACCATATTTATCTGAAATAAAAACTACTTTGTCTCCAGTAACAAAAATGTTTTGTAAAATGCAGGAATAAATTATCTATGTTATTATTTTAATAATTATTTATTTTGCAGTACCATTTAAAATATTAACCTTAGTTCAAAGAAAGCAAGAATAAGAGACTACACCAATAACCAACCTACTTAAGTGCAAGTGATTTTCTGATTCAGGGAAATACATGTGTATTGCTTTCAACTTCGAACTTTAAAAGTCACATTTCACTCTGAGTGTATATTTGGGGTTATTTTTGGATGTCATCTCTTTCCTGTTCTTCCAAAGGATATTGTATGTACCCTTTTCTTTACATATCTGTGTTCAGAAACCAAAAGGAAAATATCAAAAAGTTAAATACTTCTGTGAATCATCAAAACTAGAAAGGCCATACTGAACCTTTTGATAGAGTCCTGGAGCAGATACCTCAACTGAATGACTCACCACTTCTTCTCTAACCCAAATATAGTATTAAAGGAGAAAGGACTGAAAGGAAAAAAAAAAATCAAGAAAAGATTATGCCTTGCTTCTAGGATTCTAAGCATTAATAAACATTACTCTTTTCTATATATTCTTTAATTCTTAATGTTCTATTCACTGGAGGAACAAGGTTCTCAGTAAATTAATTTCCCTATTGTTCAATTTGAGTTTGATCAATTAGCAAGTACCATGTCTTCTATGTGTTTTGATAGCATCCAGAAAAATATGGTTGCATAACATCTGACACCTATAGATAATTACATAATGTTACAATACAATAACATTAAAAAAATAATAATCCTTATTTGCATGTTCATGATAAGATATTCTTTATATCTTCTGTCACTGGTCCAATGTTACAATATATGTTTTCTGTGGTCTGTCTAAGTACTTCAGTCCGTTGTGCTGTTCAAAACCATGTGGGTCTTCTCTTTAAAAAAATCTTGCTACTCCTCATAGATATGGAAAACTCATAGTAAATTCCCTCTTGGAATATCTTTGATGCCTTTGCTTTGTTTCTCTGTTAACAGCAATCAGTCTTTAGTATCATCCACTGATGGTATTTCAGTCACGTTTGAACACAGTTACCCTGGGATTGCATAGAAAAAGGGATCTATAATGCAAAACAGACTTTACCATACACAAATATGTAAAGAATATAACTTGTCCCACACCTCCACTAGCATTTCCAATTCTTCTACATCTTCAGATTCTTCAGGCATTCTAAAAGAAGCAAATGCCATGGATAGTCCTGAAAAGACAGAAAATTGAATATATCACTGTTTCTCTAGAGATATGTTATCCATTTCGGCACTCATGAAGAATATTTAAAATGAAGGCATGAATCTTTACAGTAGCTACTGATCCCCTGGAAGAGTCTGCTGCAAATGAAATTCTGACTCCCAGGAAGTCATAAGACAGTGCAGATTGTTGATATTTTAGCTCTTAGCTTAAACGATTATATTTATATTTTATATATATATATAATATAAAATATATGCAGAATAGACGCATACAAAATTTTCCTTTTGAATGTCACCAATTGTTTGTCTTGATCTTGTGAAAACAATATATTTGCATGTGTAATTGTATCTCATTTTATTTAATGCTTCTTCTCTTTCCAAAAGCTATAAGCCTCACTGTTCTTGTATATAACATTCAAACAGATTACATGATTTCACTTAGCTTTTCCTATCTGCATTACCTTTTATAAGATAGCTGCAGATGAACCTAAAATTGAATAAGGACTTTGATTAGGTAGAACTTTTAGATTAAGAAAAGTTTTTTCCTTTAGATAAATGTCTATTCTTCTATAAGCATCCTTTCAAGAAAAGAACGCTCATTATTGCTTATAAGTGTATTCCCAGCTGAATGTGTCTTTTCTCTTAACTGTTCACAGACAGAGGAATAAAAGACAATCTGAATGGAATACAAGCAAACATTTTTTTTTTCTTTTGATGATGATAATACAACTGCAATTCTGTTCCCTAAAAAGGATGGCATTGTACTACCACAGAAGCAGGGCTCCATATTTTTTGATAGGCACTATAAAAACTTACATTACTCTGTTCCAAATTGAACCGTTTAGGGAACCTGTTACTGCTGGATCACATCATTTTTCAGTAAAAAACTAAGCTGTGTATGTCCCTGGATACTATTATTGAAGGCTATAAAATGTACTATTGTAAGATCAACGAGGGTTGAGATGACTATATTCTCATGAGCTAAAGAAGACAATCAGTATGATAATTAGAGCATGTTAATTACTCTCCACTAGCAACAAAAAATGCAAATGATATACAGCAGGAAATTAACAGCAGTTACTGCTCAATATTGCATGACTTTTCCATTAAGTATAATATGAGAAGTTGTTAAATTATAGAAAATGAGAATAATGAAGTTGGAATATTAAAGAACCTTAGGTTTCCAGTCTGACTGTGTAAAGAACCATTAGGAAGGGTCCTGAAGATGTGATACTGTCCATGGAAGTTAGATATGCTTGTGTAATATCATTGGGGAAAACTTTTTACATTACTTTCTTTTTAATAGGTAGAACAAGACTGAATATTCTGTCTCAACTGGAAGGATTATAGTAACCTTTTCTGAAAAATGCATCTGCTGCAAAATAACTAACACAATTTAATCCCTTTTTCTGAAAAAAAAAAAATAGATTGAAGTTGCATATGATGTTTTTGGTTTTGTTTTCTGAGAGCAAACAAGCTAACAAAACTGAAAGAGCTGATAATGAGACATGAAACAGCTTAAACCAAAGTCTGATGACTCTTGTAGCCTGAGGACTTAAACCAGTCCAAGTGAAAAAGCAGTGGGAGAAATTGTATGACTGTATATATACTCAGAAGTGTATTCTGAGGAGCACAGGTGTTCTCATAAAAATAATGACATGTTCTACTGTCAGCTACCAATGAAAAAAAGATAAAGAAATATCGACTTTCAATCAGTTATGTATTCTTTCAAAAACATGAAAAAAAATCCCATATATTACAAACATTTAAAGAAACATAAAAAAACTGTTTATAATTTTCTACTGGCTTTAAGAGCCCTTTTATCAGGTTCTTTGACACATTAACTTGGGCTCTGTCAGTCTGATATAAAATATAGCCACAGATGAAACAATGCAAGACAAACTAGATTACGCAAAGAGCTTAAAACAAATATATAAACGAGGGTCTTGAATGAATACTTATAAAGTCTATTTTATTTTATTTTATTTTATTTTTAATGGAAAAAAAATCTGCAGTATGATGTTTCATTGCCTTTTTTTTATATATATAATTGTATTTACTAGTTTCAGCTTTGATATGGTTTAGTGGAGGACTTGTTTGTGTTAAGTCAGAGATTGGACTAGGTGATCTTGGAGGTCTCTTCCAACCTAGATGATTCTGTGATTCTGTGATTCTATTCTAGCAATAATTTCAGGTAGCTACTCACATATAATTAAGTTATGAGATGTAAAACATCTACTGTATTTATTTAGTCAATTGTTTTACTGGTTTATGTATGTTATAGATGTACTTAATGTCCCAGGATCACAGAAGTTAGAGAACAGAAACTTCTAAAAAAGCTTTTCCTTGCTTATAATTTCCAACAGCATCTCCACTTGTTTTTTTTTTGTTTGTTTGTTTGTTTGTTTTTCGTTTTTGTTTTTTTTTGTTCATGATGTCATGAACATTTGTTAGAATTGGCTAAGGTAGGGAAAATGTGAGTTATTTTTGTTTTGTTGTGGGTTATTTTGTTTCTTCTTTCTTCTTCATATATATATATATATATTTTTTTTTTTCTCTTTTCCCTAGCAATCATCATTCCAGCATTTCCCAGAAAAAAAAGGGCCCACTTCAGATTGTCTCCTACTTAGAAGCAGAACCAGCTTTCACGAGCTCACAAAATCAAGATATCAGAACGAATCAGGACACACATTAGAGATTAAATTATTTAATTATTTATAGACCTGAGGTGTTAAGCAAAAATAAATAAATGTTTTATGAACATCAGTTCAATTCCATATTGAAGCTACAATCAGTAGTACTCTTTTAGTCACAAAACCGAAATACAGCACCATACAGGCTACTAGGAAAAATCATGGAATCATAGAATATTCTGAGTTGGAAGATACCCACAGGGATCATTGAGTCCAACTCCTGACTCCACACAGGACCACCCCAAAATCTAATCATATGTCCTGAGTACATTGTTCAAACACTTCTTGAACTATGGCAAGCTTTATGCTGTGGCCTCTTGCCAGGGGTGCCTTTTCCAGCATCCGACAACCCTCTTGGTGAAGAACCTTTCCCTAACACCCAGCCTGATCCTCCCCTTTCCCAGCTCCATGCCGTTCCCTCAGGTCCTGTTGCTGTCCACAGAGAACAGAGATCAGCGCCTACCCCTCCGCTCCCCTCATGAGGAAACTGCAGGCCGCCATGAGGCCTCCCCTCAGCCTGCTCTGCTCTGGGCTGAAATAACCAAGGGACTTCAGCCACTCCTCATATGTCTTCCCTTCTAGATCCTTCACAATCTTTGTAGCCATCCTCTGGATGCTTTCTAACAGCTTTATGTCTTTCTTATATCGTGGTACCCAAAATTGTAAGCAATATTTAAGGTGATGCTACACCATTGCAGAGTAGACTGGGACAATCACTTCCCTCGACAAGCAAGAAAATTAAATCCACCCAAAAAAGAGCCACTATAACAGCAACAACAACATCAACAACAAAAATAGGCTTTAACATACGAAACAGAAAAAAGAACAGTCTTAAGATACTTTTTGTTTGTTTGTTTTGACAAAAGAGTAATTGTGTCGCTTCTCAAAGAAAATACTAGGTGGTATAGACTATGTATCATTCAAGAATTTCAGAAGATCTTATTACAGAAAAAAAAAAAAATGGTGTTACTTTGTGATTTTCAGCATCTGGAAACACCAGCTAATTTATAGGGAAATAAAGAGTGTTGTTACGGAGAGTAGTAAAACCAAATAATGGACCAAATGGCAGGACAGACTGCACAATCAACAAGTTTGCAAACAACACCAGGCATTTGTGTGGGGTGGGTGGGGCTGTCAACACATTGGAGGACAGGGTTGCTACTGAAGATCTGAGATCTGTACAGGGTGTAGAAACAGGCTGACAAGAACCTTATGAAGTCCAAAAAGAGCAAATGCAAAAATCTGCTCTGGGAGAGGAACAAGCCCATGTACCCATGCATTCTGGTGCCAAAAATTAGCTTTGCAGAAAAGGCCCTGGGGATCCTGGTGGACTTGAGGTTGGCCCTGAGCCAGCAGGGTGCCCTTGTGGCAAAGAAGGCCAACAGTGTTGTGGGCTTCATTAGAATGACTGTAGCCAGCAGACTGAGGGAGGTAATCCCTCTTCTCTCTTCAGCACCAGCGAGACTGCAACTCACTGCCATGTTTTGGGCTTCCCAGTATGAGATGACATGGACATTCCGGAGCTAGTCTAGTGCAGGCCAACAGGATTGTCATGGGGCTGGTGTACACGCCAGACAAGAGGAGGCTGAGAGACCAGAGTTGATTCAGCCTGCAGAAGAGAAGGATGAGGGAAACCTTGTTGCTGTCTACAGCTACCTGATCATCGGACAAGGAGAACTGGGACCCAGATGCTTCTTGAAGGTGTCCAGTGATAGGTTGAGATGCAAGAAAGGCAAGCTGGAACAAGAGAAATTTGAATCAGACATAGGAAATTATTTATTTATTTATTTATTTTACCTTGAAGGTGACCAAACCTTGTACCAGGTTGTCCAGAAAGAAGTAGCATGTCCATCCTTGGAGGTATTCAGGCCTCCACCAGACACAGCCCTGTACAAACTGACCTAATTAGTCCTGCTTTGAGCAGATTGTCCTTTCTAACCTGAACATTTCTTTGATTCTTTGATTCTTTGATATCATCTCCGTGTACAAATTTTAATTTTACAAAAAATTGCTATGTTGAAGAACGTAATAAAAACAGATATCTTTATATTTTATATGACAGATTGTGCTTACCTAACTAAGCATAACTTAAGTAAATTAGTATTAATTAGACTAGTCTTCAAGAAAGCTCTTTTATAGACTAATCTGAAAGCAACCATGCAAATGTATAAGAACATGTATAGAATCTTGGCCGAATGGTAAACTGTGGAAAAAGGATGTCTCTGAAACAGAATTACGTGAAGCACAAACGGTGTTTTTAGATGGCATAGCCACTTCACATGCACACACACATATAGAAGAAAAGAGAAGAAAACAAACAAACAAACAAACAAACAAACAAACAAACAAAACTACATTTACTGGATAGGACATTATTATTTGTAAGAGAGACTCTATGAACTGGGTTCATTGTGGATTTACTACTTTAAAGAGTAAATGAAAATTATTACTGCATCTTATCAATTACTATATCGTAGCCAGAAGAAATAATTGCCTTCCTGCTGGTGTAAGTTAAGAGGTGAATAGAGTTGTATCCCTGATAATGGTGTAGTACTTGAAGGATGAGTTGGAATGTCCTAAATACTGTGATGCAAGCAGTTATGATGAAAAGTTCCTTCTTAATTGCCAGTCTATACTTTAATTATGTGTAAATCTAGATAAAAAATCTATTTATCTTGAATCTGCAGAATGCTCTGTTTTGATTGTAAGCAAAAGTATTGTTCTAAAACAGCTCAACTCCTTCTGGAAATCATTAACCAGCAAGTCATTCTTTTCTTCTGTCTTTTCTCCTTTGGGTGTCATTTAGAATCTAAAAATAGCATTACAGTAATATTTGAATCTTGTTCGACATTCCATAGCTGAAATTATTCAACTACAGAATTATTGGCACAAATCAAAACATTTGCAGCCAAATACAAGCTGTTGCTGACTATACAATAGAAATCATGCTTGTCTGTTTTGTAACAACACTGTATTCCAGGTAGGCAATTGTTCTGCTAAAAAAACATCTTTTTGAGTATGCTGCAATAATGTTTTTTATTAAATATACATTTTAATTACTATTGTCGTTGATTCTTTGGCATTGGATCCACTGAAAATTCACTTGTCCATATTAAAAACATGTATACTGAGTTTTAGAGAACAGTTATCCATCTAGGTTAATCACAGTTTGCCAGTAGCTAATTTACAGGATAGAAATGTGGCATGTGAATTTTGGCAAATCCAGCATGCGTCATACAAAGCACTTTTCATTAAATAACTGCACTTATTTACTTAGAGTACACTTGAAACATATGAATATGACTGACATTCAGATGCCTTAAGTATACATTCATTTTATAATTTAAAATTCTATTTAGTAAGATAAAAATAAAATCCTGTCAGATCTCATATCACAAACACATCCACCTTACTCAAGACATGACTACTGCTGATTTTCCAATTATAGACTGGGAATTAAAGGAAAATTGTAGAAAAGAAAAGCGCATATGGAAATATTTTGTTGCTTTGTCTGGAAAAAAAAAAAAGTGCTAATGTGGGAAATGACAGAGAATTAGACATTTTGAAATTACATTACATTTTGAATTAGACATTTTGAAATAGAACTGAAATAGCATTTCCTATCTAGACTCGTGAAACAGACAACCTTTTTTTTTTTTTTTTTTGTAAATATACAGTTTCTTTATACTTATCAAAACCATACATCTAGGGAAAAAAAAAAAAAAGAGAGAGAGAGCAAGGATATGAACTTTTCATGGTCTAAAAATGAACACAAATGAAACATTTAGAAAAGACTATTGCTTTTTATCTCCATTGTCCTGGTTCCAGTTAGGACAGAGTTAATTTTCCCTCATAGTAGCTGGTAGGGTGCTATGTTTTGGATTAGGATGAGAAGAGCGCCGATAACATGCTGATGTTTTAATTGTTGCAGAGCAGTGTTTACACCAGGCCAAGGACTTTTCAGCTTCTCGCTCTGTCCTGCCAGCGAGCAGGCTAGGGGTGCAGCAGGAGCTGGGAGGGGACAGACCCAGGACAGCTGACCCAAACTGGCCAAAGGGGTATTCCATACCATCTGACGTCATGCTAAACAATATATAGGGGTGGCTGGCCGGGGTGGGGGGCCGGCTGCTCGGGAATAGGCTGGGCATCGGTCAGCGGGTGGTGAGCAATTGCATTGTGCATCACTTGTTTTCTTACACATTATTATTATTAATACTATTATCATTATCACTATTATTATTATTGTTATTATTATATTCCTGTCTTAATAAACTGTCTTTATCTCAACTCACCGGCTTCACTTTCCCGTTTCTCTCCCCCATCCCAGAGAGGGAGGGGGGAGGGTGAGCGAACGGCTGTGTGGTGTTTAGCTGCCAGCCGGGTTAAACCACAACATCCATGATAAATGATCTTTCTATAGATTATATTGTTTCAATTGTATTGACTACTAACATTTCATCTTCAGTAGAATTCTTTAAAAGTTGAGATACAACTTAAAACCTTAGCTGATATCTATTGGAACTCAAGTTCTCTGCTTTCACCATTTCTATTCAAACATACGTACCTAAGTATAGGCAGAATTTCCAATCTATCATAAAATATAATGTCAGAAATTCTGATGAGAATAGAGAAATGGGGAGTCATTTTTTGTGTGCCTACACAACAAAATCTTCATAAAAGATTTTTTTAAAAAAAAAAAGCACATGAAATAATTCAATATCATAGTAACTAACTAACTACAATATATATATATATACATATAATGATACTAGAGTTGTCAACAATCAGGTACTCTTCATTCAATTATAATATACTACCTGTTAACAGTTTGAGGATCTAGCTAAAGATACTATCTAGATAAAGATACTTATTTTCAAATTGAACCAATACATTTTCCCCACCAATCCATGATTCCAAAGATTCATTTTCACATGTCCACTTATCATCTACTTTCATCTATCTATCATCTAGTGGTTTGTAGTTTCCTCATCCAAAAAGGGGCTTTATGTTAGTCATTGTTGTGTTTCATACTGTACATATCCTCTTACTAACACTGAGAAATATTTATTCTAATCCCCTTTTTTTTTCAAATAAGAAAAAACTATCAACATGCATTTTACTATTTTCAGTCATCACTAAAACTATTTTCATGTCACTTTTATTTGTGTTTGTCACATTCCTTGTATAAAATTATTTAATTTCCCAGAGTCAATAATGGATTATTAAATCTGTGACACATAATTGTGAATCTGGACCATGTTTACACTTTAAGAATTGGGAGCACTTTCCATGTCTGGATAATCATTCCAGCCATAGAACAATGGAATAATTCAAGAGGGAAAGGACCTCAGCAGGTCTCTGCTCCAACTATCTGCTCAAAACAGGGTCAGCCATGGGGACAGACCAGCTTGCTCAGGGTTTTATCCAACTTGATTTAGGAAATCTCAACTGATAAGGACTACACAATATATCTGGGCAAACTCCTCCATTGGACCATGCTTTGGGGAAAAAAGGTTTTCCTTACACTCAATCTGAACAACTGTTGTCTCATCTTAAGCACATTCTCATGTCCTCCTGCCAGAAGTAGTTGTGAAGAACCCACCTCCATCTCTCCATAGGCTATAGGGGTTGCTGTTAGGTCCCCCCAAAGATATCTCTTCTCCAGGTTGAATAAACTCAGTTCCCTCCACATCTCCTCGCAGGACTAGTGCTTTAGCCTACAGGTAGCTCTGTATCATCTGCTAAACTCACTCCAGCCTATCAATGTTTTCCTTATATTGGGAGACTTGATTATATTGGAAACAGCACTCTAGATGAGGTCTGTTGAATGCTGAGCAGAGGATAATCCCATCCCTTAATCTACTGGCTATGGTTCATTAAAAGAGCCAATTTAACAGATTATTAGATTTGGCCTCTAACAGATTAACAGCTTTCTACTGCTTTTCATTTAGTAAGGCTAAAGTAAAGGTAGTGCTCTGGCAGTTCCTAACAAACTGTGTCAGCTGTGCTTTATCAAAGAGTTCCTGGAGCCTTTGTTCTAGCTCACTCTTGTTTAGGGACAGTCAAGCATAGACAGGCTCAGAGTGCAACTTTCGGAGGCAGGCAACTGATACAACAGTTCATGTAGCTAGGCATGAAGAAGTACCTAGTAAGCTTTCTCCTTCTAGCATGTGTATTTCTAGAAATGCCAGTCACAGGATATGGTCCTTAGGTGCTGCTGAGGATAGTGTCTCTTCGCTGAACTCATGAACCGAGGTGGAATTTCAGGAGGAGTATGCAGTTCTGTAAAACCTAAGCTGTAGGGAGTGCCTGGGGCATTTTGCTTGGAGCACATGATCTCTTCAGAGCCTGTGCAACTTAGTGAAGGATCTGTAGGAGGAGAAATCTCAGTATTGAGATTCAGTACTGTACAGTGTTAGATAGGTTGAGAATGAAGTTGACCAGATCTTCCATTGTGACAAAAGCTGGAAGCTGGTGGCTTCTACCATGAGGTAAGTAAGTGGCTTCTTCCATGAGACTCCCTCATGACGTGTATTTACAGAATAGGTCCACTGCCATCATAGCTGATAACGAGTTGGGTGCATTCTCTAAAGAAGTGTCTCTGGTGGCTGAGGAACCAGAACCACCCAGAACCACTAGAAGGAAGCAGCAAGTGATTGTGGTAGGAGACCCCAATCTGCTGACCTCATCTACGGAGGTCTGCTGCTTATGTGGGGCCCACATTCAGGAGGCTGTGAAGGGGCTTGTTAAGTGAAAATGAAGAGCAACAAGAGCAAGCACAGCCACTTCTTCCAGCTGCTCTTTTTCTCCATAGGTTCGTGCCCGGTGCACTGCGCCAATAAGCACACAGAGTCGGAATCCACACGATGGCCCAGAACCACTTGTGTCTGGCTTCTGAGGCTATGCCTGGGACTTGGGGTCTCTGCCCAGGCTGGGGGATGCATTTGCCACTTTCCCCTTTGAAGGTTCAGCCAGCAGAAAAAATGAGCTTGCATTCCAGAGACACACAGATACGGGATACTGACATGACTGGTCCTACACACTGCCCCAGCCAAGGGCTGCCTTCAGCAGCACTTATGCACAGGACTCACATAGAAGAGATTCAGACAGCCAAGACCCCTTCCTCCTAACCAGCTGGTAGAGACACCAGTGAAGGCACATGCATGGCACTCTCTGGGTTTACAAGCACACAGATATTCATGGATCATTTGAGTAGCTGGTACAGTCCCTCCATCCATCCAGCACCCACTACCTGTGTCCAGAGGGAACCAAATTCTTCTTATTAATACAGCTGGCAAGATAAGAAGCAGTGGGCACAAATTAAAACAAATTCCAACAGAACATAAGAAATTATTATTATTATTATTACTAGTATTATTACTATTACTATTATTGTTATTATTATTACTATTATTATTGTTATTTAATATGCTGTGAGAGTGGTCAAACACTGGAATGGGTTGTCCAGATAGGTGGTGGGGTTCTGCTACAGGCAACCCGACCAGGAATACTGAGCAGCTCAGGCCCTCTATAGGTAGATAGGAGCAGCCTCATGTTCACAAGCCTTGGTCCTCATGGGAGAATTCAGCCACCCCAATATCTGTTGGAGGCATAAGCAGGCATAAGCAATCCAGGAGGTTCCTGGAGCATGTTGGTGATAATTTCCTTCTCCAAGTGGTAGAGGAGCCAACTAGGAGAGGTGCTGTGCTGGATCTCGTTCTCACCAACAAAGAGGGACTTGCAGGCAATGTGAATCTCAAAGGCAGCCTTGGCTGCAGTGATCATGAAATGGTGGAGTTCCTTTGGGCAGTGAAAAGGGCGCACAACAACCTCACAGCCTGGACTTCAGGAGAGCAGACTTTGACTTCTTCAGAGATCTCCTTGGCAGAGTACCATGTAAGGAAGAGAGGCCCAAGGATATTATTCAAGGTCTAGTATTCACACCACCTCCAAGCTCAAGAGCAATGCATCCCAACAAAGAGAAAGTCAGGCAAAAACACCAGGATGGCTGAATGAATGAACAAGGAACTCCTGGCCAAACTCATACACATAGAAAAAGAAACCTACAGAGGATGGAAGCAAGGACACGTATAGTGGGAGGAATACAGAGACACTGTCTGAGCAGCCGGGGATTAATTTGGAAAGCTAAAGCCCTGACAGAATGACATCTGTCTGGGAATATCAAGGGCAACAAGAAAGGCTTCTGTAAGTATGTCACCGATAAAAGGAAGATCAGAGAAAAAGTAGGCCCCCTCCTGAAGGAAACAGGAGATTAGTTACCTGGGACATGGAGAAGGTTGACGTACTTGGTGACTTTTTTGCTTCAGTCTTCACCGGCAAGTACTCTATCCAAACTGCCCAAGTCACAAAAGGCAAAGGCAGGGATTGGGAGACTGATAAACCGTCCACTGTAGGAGAAGATCAGGTTCAAGACCATCTAAGGAACCTGAAGGTGCACAGTTCCATGGAACCTGATAAGAGCTATCTCAGGGTCCTGAGGGAACTGGCAGATGTAGTATCTAAGCCACTCTCCATCATATTTGAGAAGTCGTGTCAGTCAGTTGAAGTTCCCAGTGACTGGAAAAGGGAAAAGTAATTCCAATTTTCAGAAAGGGAAAAAAGGAAGACCTGGGGAAGTACAGACCAGTCAGCCTTACATCTGTGAGCCTCACCTGGCAAGATCCTCCTGGAAACTATGCTAAGGCACAAGGAGAACAGAGAGGCGATAAAAACATTTCTCTCTGTGGCAAGGTTGAGCTGTGTAACGTGTCTTATAACTAAACATGACCAAATATCTTGAAGTATAATCTCCAAAGAGAAGTGAAAATAATTTTATTTTTTTTTAAGAGAAATAAGAAACTGCCAGGAGTTATCGAGATTCTTTTAAGCATTTCAGTATACTGTTTCTCCTGACTTATTGTAAACTGGACAAAAATAGAGAAAAAGATACATGGTCTGACCAAACCTAAGAATTTGCCTTTATTTTAGTTAATCACACCACAGAATCACAGAATCACAGAATCACAGAATCGTCTAGGTTGGAAGAGACCTCCAAGATCACCCAGTCCAACCTCCGACCTAATACTAACAAGTCCTCCACTAAACCATATCACTAAGGGCTACATCTAAACGTCTCTTAAAGACCTCCAGGGATGGTGACTCAACCACTTCCCTGGGCAGCCCATTCCAATGCCTAACAACCCTTTCGGTAAAGAAGTTCTTCCTAATATCCAACCTAAACCTCCCCTGGCACAACTTTAGCCCATTCCCCCTCGTCCTGTCACCAGGCACGTGGGAGAATAGACCAACCCCCACCTCTCTACAGCCTCCTTTAAGGTACCTGTAGAGAGCGATGAGGTCTCCCCTGAGCCTCCTCTTCTCAAGGCTGAACAATCCCAGCTCCCTCAGCTGCTCCTCGTAAGACTTGTTCTCCAGACCCCTCACCAGCTTCGTCACCCTTCTCTGGACTCTCTCGAGCACCTCCATGTCCTTCTTGTAGCAAGGGACCCAAAACTGAACACAGTACTCGAGGTGCGGCCTCACCAGAGCCAAGTACAGGGGGACAATCACTTCCCTAGACCTGCTGGCCACGCTGCTTCTTATACAACACAGGATGCTGTCGGCCTTCTTGGCCACTTGAGCACACTGCTGGCTCGTATTCAGCCGACTATCAACCAGTATTCCCAGGTCCTTCTCTGCCAGGCAGGTTTCCAACCACTCATCTCCCAGCCTGTAGCTCTGCTTGGGGTTGTTGTGCCCCAGGTGTAGGACCCGGCACTTGGCCTTGTTGAAATTCATACAGTTGACCTCAGCCCATCGGTCCAGCCTATCCAGATCCTCCTGCAGAGCCTTCCTACCCTCGAGCAGATCGACACACGCACCTAACTTGGTGTCGTCTACAAACTTACTGAGGGTGCACTCAATCCCCTCATCCAGATCATCGATAAAGATATTAAAGAGGACTGGCCCCAGTACCGAGCCCTGGGGGACTCCACTAGTCACTGGCCTCCAACTGGATTTGACTCCATTCAGCACAGCTCTCTGGGCCCGGCTATCAAGCCAGTTTTTAACCCAACGAAGCGTATGCCAGTCCAAGCCACGAGCAGCCATTTTTTTGAGCAGAATGTTGTGGGAAACGGTGTCAAAAGCCTTACTGAAGTCAAGGTAGACCACATCCACAGCCTTTCCCTCATCCACCAAGCGTGTCACTTTGTCATAGAAGGAGATCAGGTTCGTCAAGCAGGACCTGCCTTTCATAAACCCATGCTGACTGGGCCTGATCGCCTGCTTGCCCTGCAAGTGCCGCATGATTACACTCAAGATAATCTGCTCCATGAGCTTCCCTGGCAATGACGTCAAACTAACAGGCCTATAGTTCCCCGGGTCTACCCTCCAACCCTTCTTGTAGATGGGCATCACATTTGCTAGCTGCCAGTCGACTGGGACCTCCCCTGATAGCCAGGACTACTGATAAATGATGGAAAGCGGCTTGGCCAGCTCCTCCGCCAGTTCTCTCAGTACCCTCAGGTGGATCCCATCCGGCCCCATCGACTTGCGTACATCCAAGTGCTGTAGCAGGTCACCAACCATTTCCTCGTGGATAGTGAGGGCCACATCCTGCTCCCCATCCCCTTCCACCAGCTCAGGGTACTGGGTATCCAGAGAACAACTGGTTTTGCCGCTAAAGACTGAGGCAAAGGAGGCATTAAGCACCTCAGCTTTTTCCTCATCCCTTGTAACTAAGTTTCCCCCTGCATCCAGTAAAGGATGGAGATTCTCCTTAGTCCTTCTTTTGGTGTTGATGTATTTGTAAAAACATTTTTTGTTATCTTTAACGGCAGTAGCCAGATTGAGCTCCAGATAAGCTTTGGCCTTTCTAATTTTGTCCCTGCACAGCCTCGCAACAGCCTTATAGTCCTTGTGAGTGGCCCGCCCTCTTTTCCAAAGATTATAAACCCTCTTTTTTCTCCTAAGCTTGATCCACAACTCTCTGTTCAGCCAGGCCGGTCTTCTTCCACGCCGGCTCGTCTTTGGGCACGTGGGAACAGACTGCTCCTGAGCCATTAAGATTTCCTTGAAGAGCGCCCAGCCTTCCTGGACTCCTCTGCCCTTCAGAACTGCCTCCCAGGGGATTCTGCCAACCAGTGTCCTGAACAGCTCAAAGTCTGCTCTCCAGAAGTCCAAGAAAGCAGTTTTACTGAACCCCCTCCTGACTTTGCCAAGAATAGAGAACTCTACCATTTCGTGGTCACTCTGCCCAAGACAGCTCCCGACCACCACATCTCCCACCAGTCCTTCTCTGTTTGTGAACAGAAGGTCTAGCAGGGCACCTCCCCTGGTAGGCTCTCTAACCAGCTGCGTCAGGAAGCTATCTTCCACGCTCTCCAGAAACCTCCTAGACTGCTTTCTCTGGGCTGTGTTGTGCTTCCAGGATATGTCTGGGAAGTTGGAGTCCCCCACGAGAACAAGCGCTGATGATTTTGCAACTTCTGCCAGCTGCCTGTAGAACTCCTCATCCGTCTCCTCATCCTGGTTCGGCGGTCTATAACAGCCCCCCACCAGGATGTTTGCCTTGTTGGCCTTCCCACTTATCCTAACCCACAGAGACTCAACCTTATCAGTCCCAGCCTCAAGTTCCACAACATCAAAACACTCTCTAATATATAATGCTGTCTGTCCCTTCTGAAGAGCCTATAGCTAGACATTGCAGCACTCCAGTCATGAGAGTGGTCCCACCACGTTTCTGTGATGGCAACCAAGTCATAGCCTGCCTACTGCACGATGGCTTCCAGCTCCTCTTGTTTGTTACCCATGCTGCGTGCATTAGTGTAGATGCACTTCATTTGGGCCATTGCCTTCTCCCCCGGACTTGCCATTGTTCCCCCTGGCACAGCTCCAACAAGCCTTATTTCAGTCCCGTCCCCCTTCTTACCTAGTTTAAAGCCCTCTCAATGAGCCCTGCCAGATTCTGGGCTAGGATCCATTTTCCCCTTAGAGATAGGGACCAGTCTGGGGCCATCAGGCTGAGTGCCGAGTAAAGCACCCCATGGTCAAAAAAAACAAAATTTCTGTGTTGGCACCAGCCTCTGAGCCACGTGTTAATCAGGCGGGCTTTCCGTGTCCACTCTGTACCCCTCCCTGCTATTGTAGGGATGGACAAAAACACCACCTGTACTCCCGCTCCATCCACTAACTGTCCCAGTCCCCTAAAGTCCCGTTTGATAGCCTTCAGGCTTCTCTCTTCAATATTATCACTGCCAGCCTGGACTATCAAAAGCGGATAGTAGTCAGAGGGGAGAACCAAGCTGGGAAGCTTTCTGGCAACATCCCTGACCCTGGCCCCAGGGAGGCAGCAGACTTCTCTACGGGTAGGGTCAGGCTGACAAATAGGGCCCTCTGTCCCCCGGAGAAGGGAGTCGCCTACAACAATTACCCTTCTGTCTTTCTTGGTGGAGGCAGTCCTGAGGCGTGGAGTCGACCTCCTCGCCCTAGGTATCCTCCTGGGTAGACTTTCTACCCACCGGTCTCTCAAGCTCTAGGGCCTCAAACCTGTTGTGTACTCGCACCTGGGAAGGTGGGGGCGGTAGAGGGGGGCATCTCCTGTGAGGTCGAGCAGGGACCTGTCTCCATTCCTCCTTAATTCCTAGGTCCCCTCCCTCTGCCCGACAGGGCAGGGGGTCCACCCCCATTTGGGTCCATGGGTGGACCCCCATGGTCCACCAGAGAGGAAAAAATTAAAAAATGAATAAAGTCATGGTGTATTTACATAAGCATTCATATAAACCACTCTCAGCACCTTACCTCTCTATATCCTGAAGCCAGACCTGCCCTCTTTATTCTTAAAAAGACCAGAGAACGAATTGTGAGTTACGAAGTTGAAGATTATTTATGGGATGATGACATTTATGAAATGCAACTGCAGATGATACTGTTTAAAAGCAGTTCCCTCCTCTGTGTCACTAGATATATGTTACACTCCAAACCTTGTTATAGACGATAATGGAGCATAGTGTATATATGTGGAACAAAGAATTTATTAGCCTTGTTAAAATCTTAAAAACCCAATGAAAATACAAAAGTTATTAGTAGTCCAGTCACAGTGGTACTACAAGACTTCACAGTACAATTACTGCTACAATTAAGTAGGAGCTGCCCCTTTTATCAGAGGTTATGCTCTCCTTTCCCACACCCCTCTGGATCTAAGGTTGACCATGTCAGTCCTCAGACAGGGGTAGCACAGGGACCTGCCAGCATTCTGCCTTCTTCACCAGAAGGTTATGATGGTGAGGGGAACCTTTCCGCCAAACCTGGGGTCTGCTTGGGTTTATCTATGCAAGTTTTCTCATCCAGCCTGTATCCTTCTGGGCTGCTGGCTGCAGCCTGGCAGTGGCCCCAGCACCGTGCACACAAAAGGCTGTTGTTCCTCAGGCAGTGACTGCAGGGGGTGGTACTGTCACCCTCTCTCGAGCGGGGCCATGCGCAGAGCTGAAGCTCAAGCAGAGCACCAGCAGCTTCTGGGCCCCTGTGCAGGGATTAAAACAATGAAATCCAGCTCAGGCCAAGGCCATGCTGAGCTTCTGCACTGCTGGGTCAGCACACAGCCAGGGCATTCCCCTGGTAAGGACAGAAATCATATTTACTGGGCTACAGGGGAAAAAAAAAAAAAAAAAAAGGTGGGGGGTGGGGGGCCAGGGAGTTTAATCATGTTAAAAGTTGTGGGTTAAATGTACACATGTGTATGTATAGTGTTAATCCTTTGTTTTTCTGTCTACTGGAACTGAGGTAATGTTTCAGGGCTATGTTCTCAAAGAAAACAATGCAATAGACTAAATATTTTTTTTTCTACCTTTCTTCACACTTCCTTCCAAACCTATTTATTTAATAATTCAAAGCCAAAATTTCTATCCTTTGCCAATAACAGACTACAGGGCAAAAATGCTTTACCCTTCCTTTCATTGCATGCAGTCTAATAGCTCTTTACTTTCCAGTGATTATGCCACTTTAATTTTTAAGTAGTTTGTGCAAAATTAATTAGCATTACAAACAGCCTTAGTTTCCCCTGACTGAGTAAACAAAATTTGGTCAAAAACCTGGAATAATAGAATTAAGTCACTTGCTTGGAATGTTTTTGATAACAACAGCATCAGTTAAAAAGACATCTCTCTCGTGTATGATGTTTGTCAATTCAGTATACACATTGTTCCAATACATCTATTATTGCTTCTAGTAGGATTATATTGTAGAGTTTGTTAAATCATTGGTCTACAAATCCCTGTTCAGAGAATATGTTTGATTAAACTAAGACCTAGTGAAAGCATGGGGAAATTTATCTGAATGACCAAAAGACACGTAAAAAAAAATAATAATAACAACAGAGCATTAGCTAACAAATGCACTACAAAGCCTGAAGAACAATGCTTGGCAGCTGATATATTTGGGAATGTAAAAAGAGAAGAAAAGAAAAAAAAAATTATATAAGAAGGAATGGAAAAATAGAATGACATGATATGTCAGCTAGAGATGTTTAAAGGTTTAGGAGTGGTTTAAAGTTTAGCTGAAACATATATTTCCTCCCATCCTTGCATCTTTGATGTGGGGAATTCACATTTACATGGGACTTCCTTTTCATTTTGGATGACTTGATTTTTTTCTGTGGGAAGAATATACCAGCTCTAGTCCAATCAAGCAAAATAATAGTCCAAGCAACTTGGTGGGTAAAATTTTCTGGGCTTGAAATTAAAACAAAAGTTTACATTAATATTTCTTTTAACCTTCAGACGTCTTCAGCAGATTATTTCAACACAGACTTCTTGTTTCTTGCTTTTGAATATTATTTAATTAGACGTAGAAAAATCCATACGGATATGGGATATGCCCAAGGGTACCAGAGGAGCTGGCTGGTGTTACTGAAAGGCCAACCTCCATAATTTTCCAAAGTTAATGGAAAAATTGGAAGAGTTTTCTGATGGCTAGAAAAAGGCGAACATCACACCCATGTTCAAGACGGGGGATTGAGGCAAATGCGTCGCTGGGAACGTTGTGAAGTTGCTAAACAGTAGCAAGTGCAGTCTCTCAGGAATAAGTACTGCAACCAATAATGTTTAATTTATTTAACAGCAAGGATGGTGAGACAGGATGTACTCTCAGCAAATTTGCGGTTAACACAAAAGATGGGGGAAGAACATTTACATGGTGGAGGGCGGGGCTGCTACTGAAGATCGGGGATCTGTACAGGGTGTAGAAACAGGCTGACAAGAACATTATAGAGTCCAGCAAGAGCAAATGCAAAAATCTGCTCTGGGAGAGGAATAACCCCATGTACCCATGCATTCTGGTGCCAACCAGCTAGAAAGCAGCTTTGCAGAAAAGGCCCTGGGGATCCTGGTGTTGTGTGCTGCATGAGAAGGACTGTAGCCAGCAGACTGAGGGAGGTAATCCCTCTCCTCTCTTCAGCACCAGCGAGACCACAACTCACTGCCATATTTTGGGCTCCCCAGTACGAGATGACATGGACATTCTGGAGCTAGTCTAGTGCAGGCCAACAGGATTGTCATGGGGCTGGTGCACACGCCAGACAAGAGGAGGCTGAGAGACCAGAGTTGATTCAGCCTGCAGAAGAGAAGGATGAGGGAAACCTTGTTGCTGTCTACAGCTCATCGGATAAGGAGAATTGATAGGGTGAGGGGCAAGGGAGGCAAGCTGGAACAAGAGAAATTCCAATCAGACATAGGAATTTATTTATTTATTTATTTATTTATTTATTTTACCTTGAAGGTGACCAAACCTTGTACCAGGTTGTCCAGAGAGAAGTAGCATGGAGGTAATACCTCCTTGAGCTAATACCTCCTTAGAGGTATTCAGGCCTCCACTGGACACAGTCCTGTACAAACTGACCTAATTAGTTCTGCTTTGTGGAGCATGTTGGACTAGATGACATGAGGCTCCTTCTGACCTGCATATTTCTTTGATTCCGGGTTCTGATATTATTTTGCTTGTGGAAAATTATACTCGTTTCATGATTTTGACTGAAATAACCTGAGTGGCATGGAAATCCAAGTCTATTCCTTTAACCTACCAATTTGGATTTCATATAACGGCTCTAGAGAGTAATTGCTGTTTCTGTTTAAATTCTGAGTATGTTTCATTTTAGACAAAATTTAGATACCACAAAGTATGGGTTAGAACACACACACTTGAAGATGGTTTTTGAATTTTCATTCATGGATAACTAGGTATACTGATTAGGTAGCATTGGAAACTAAACATAGACTTTTTTCATCTTAGCTGTAATGCCGTTTCACTAAGCTGCAAAATCAGACCTTTTTCTTGTCTCATGTTATATATATATTTTTCATTTTCTATAAAACCTGTAAAATGATGAAGTTTTCAACACTCTGATATAACTAAGGAAATTTCCAGCCATCTGAGTGATATGAGTATCAACTGTTTTAGTGAGAGGACCTTGATCTCCTGTGGTCTAGAGAAATGATCTGAGAAATGCTCATTCCTTCTGTGGTTTTTGTAGTCCAGACAATTAAAATAACAACAACAATAAAAAAATGCAGTAAGGCAGAAATGAAAGTTTATTGATATCTGTATGGTAATTGCTTTTGTAAAGTTGAAAATGTATGAATAGAAGGACTCATCAATGCCAGACAGAGGGACTGAATGCCTTGTCAAAATCATTGTTCTTAATAATTCATGTATCTTGATTTCACTGGCAACATTTAAATCCAAAATAGGAGCTAGAAAGCATTAAAGCTTGCATTTTTAAAGACTTGGGATGAAGATATTTAACGATACCTAATTTATCAGATATATCAGATATAATGGTACTTCTAACAAATGATATTGAATATTTTATCACTGGCACAAGAAGAAGTTAAAAACAAAAATACTCCTCTGTATATTAATATTCTGGTTTTGCTTATCAATAATTCATCTTGTTCTTGTGGCTACTACTCGGTGTGAACTCTGTGTCCTAGATCTGAATAAAAGCTGACTATCCACCCCAGTTCTGATAGAAAGATCTTTAGTCACATATAGATCCTGTAGCTGGGAGGATTCCCATCCCATTTTTAAATTAATTTCCATTTTGTTTTGTTTTACAAAGCACTGATGTCTGGAGGTATGCTTCATTTTGACTATAGCTTGGGCTTCTACTATAGTCCTCTGAGGAAGTGTTGCAATAATACTAAGAAAAAAAACACCACCAACAACAACAACAAGTAAAAAAACCCACCACATTTCTTGTATAAGTCAGGTCAAATATGCCATTATTTCGGGCAGTTTGGGTTCTGATTGCATTCCTTGCTCTCATAGAATTAGATGGCTGAGAGTGTCAGAGCTTATGGGAAGAGAAGAAAAACCTTGCATAACTTTCTAACTCACAGCAGAACCTAGCAAAAATATACCCAATGTCATTTGAACACTGATAGCACATCAGCATGTAACTCTCAAGCAATGAAGTACCAATCTGTCGTCTGACAGGATAACATAGGCACACAAGTTAGTACTGAATGCAATTGCAGTCAGGTGAGTTAACGGGCCATATGTTCCTGGAAATTAGGGAGTAAGCTTGAAAGGAAGCCTAATATGCATTCTCCCTTTTTGGTATATTAACCACTTTCAGATATGATATATATCATTGGGGAGGCTTTTTTTTTTTTTTTTTTTTTCCCCTTTCACCTAAGCTTTTTGTCAGGAAATTTAATTTAGATTCATTCCACTTAACTTTTGGCACATTCCTGAGGAGACCTAGACAAAACCTCACAAACCTAGACAAAAAAAAAAAAAAAAAAAAAAAAAAGCATAAGCTGTTTCTGTATTTAACAGTGGCACCTCAAGAGAGAAATTCAAATGAACTAAGATCTGAATCATGCTGTGGAGACCCTAATTCTCTCAAATAAGTATTAAGAGAGCCTTGAGTGGCTATGCACCTAACTCAAATGTCTCTGTTTGAAGCCTAAAGTGAGGTTGAATAAATCCAGATTTAGTGCTGTTTTGTGCAAATAGAGGATCATAACCCTTCAGACCCATGGAAAATTAATTAAGAAGGTACTAACAGGATTGCATAAAAGCATAAGCACCACATCTGCCTGTTCGGTCCTGACTTTCTGGTGTAATGTGAGAAAATAATTTCATCTTTCATTTGAAAAAAAAATAAAAAAATAAAAGTCTATCCACAATCCACATGAAGAAAATATATTGACAATGTCTAAAAACAAGTAATAGAGAAATATTTCGCTGTGCAGTCAAGCAGAGAAAAAATATCTCTCAAAAAGAATATAAACTCTTGTAATGGAATTTTTTAACCACTTCTACCAAACTAGAAGATGTGGATATCAGAGAACAAAAGAGACCAGATTGGATGGCTGGTTGCATTGATTGGTTTATCTGTTCTCAGTGGTGTTATGGCTGCTTTAAAGATCAGACTTACTGATCTTCCATTTTTCTGCCTGAATATTAGCCTCTGGAGTGTGATTAAACTCATTCTGAATTAGTCCTTTGGTGCAACCTTCCCCTGCACTGAACCGCCTTTTTTTTTTTTTTTTTTTTTTTTTTTTTTTTTTTTAAGGTATGCTTTTGTTGTGCACAGCCCCATGAGCACCCAGAAACTACAGGCTAGTAGGTGTAGCTAAGAGCTAGGACTCACAAGATACTGGGCTAGGCATTAATATTGCCACCACCCCAGTGCTGATGAGGGTCTCATTAGTCATCTGGAGAAGAGTTGGCTTCCATCAGTCTTTAGCCTGGGCTAATCCTTCCCAGTATGAGATTTCCTAGGTCTCTGCTTTTTTACTTCATATTTTATGCACTTTTTTTTTTTTTTTTAAACGATGGTGTATTTCTTCTAGACCTCTGTGTTACTATTACTATCTCAACACTTTTGTTTCTATGTTTTCCCTTTATTTATCTTGCTTGGCCCTAGCTGCTGTACTCTTTCACAGCTCAGCAGCAATTTTCTTGTTAAAACTGGGTGAATGACACACACATGCTGCACATTACTGAGCTTTGATTCCCAGACAACTTAAGCCCTCTCCACTGATAACCTAAAGGCTTGATTCAGCTACCTAAATTTAGACCTCTACCACCCATAAAAGTGACCTAGACAGGAGTTACCATTCCATTGGTTTCTCCTCAATTTGTTCCAAAAAGTTTCTGTCCTCCTGTTTGGCAAATTTAGTTTTACCTGGCTTCATTACCTTTCCTACGTTTGTTGGGACCATGTAAGAATGAAAGGTCCCCTCACTAGGCTGCTTTTAATGTGTTAAATTGTCTCAAACTGTTTGAAAGCACCTAATTCTGCTTGTTGTTTTGCTATGAAGTCCTTTGGTCCAAGATATTTTAGGCTTTGGAATGTCTCAGCTGCAGATTTAGAGATACCATCAGGCATGCCATAACATGAAGAAACCATATAAGTGAGCAGCCTTCCGTGAGTGTCAAGCTTAGTTGATAACTGTCAAACAGAAGGCACTTCTTTTTGCAAGGAAAGTGACCAGAATCAGTCCTTATGCTTCTGGAAATGGAAACCAGACAAACCGAGATTTTTAGCAGATCAAATTTAAATTCAGCTATCTTAATCACAGACATTAAATAGATTCTTGTTTAACAAAAACAAGTTTTTTTTTGCCTGTTACATATCTGAGTGAAGAACTATGCTGATTGAAGAAGTGTCTCAGCATTCAGTGTAGACTAAGTCATACCAATAGCTCTATACATATTGTGTTGCAAGGCTACATTTTACTGATAATAAAGCTTTTTTTTTTTTTTTTTTTTTTAAGTCCATTTCTTTCTTAGACTGATCAAAATTTCAAACCACATCACTAAGTTTCAGAAAAAATGCCCTCTGGTTTCTACAATACAATCATTTTCTAAGACATTTGATACTGAATGTAAAAATGAGTAGGCTGAAACATCTTTAAACTGTTTGGGCGCTGTGAGGTGAACATAAAAGGATCAGTTGGGCTATGATCCCCGCGCTTCTCTAGGATAACAAATACAGCCTCTCTGATGAAAAGATTAATCACTCCCCCAAATAAGAAAACCATAATTGAGCTGCTCTTGCATGTGGGAATCACAGGTAGGAAATGTGAAGAATTCTACCCTGGAAGCAGTTGTCCTTGGGCCACATTTAATTTTGCCCTTGAAAACAGGGTGGTTTCCTAGATAATGGAATTATTTGTCAGTCACTTAGGTGGCTTGTCCAGCCTCCATAATGAACGTAAGCAGCACTGTAACACTGTCAGTATCTTAATCAGGTTGTTATGATTTTCTACACATGATACTAAACAGTGTACTGTCTTGGTAATTATGAAGCTTATCAGCAAAATCATTATTGGCAGGAAATTTTAGTAAGATATGTGGCAGGTTTTGTCTAACATCAGAGGAGACTTTATCTTCCATTGTTTTTGCATGTTGAAATATAATTAAGAGGAGAACAGAATTACAGAGATGCCATGAGGTGAACAGACCCAGGGGAAATACTCAGAATTGCAGATTGCAATAAATGGAACATACATCCCTAAAATGTTTTTAAAATTATTGTGAAAAAAAATGCTGGACAAAACTTTAAAAATTTGGAAAATGACCACAAGCTGAAGTGGTCTGAAGACAGCAGGATAAAGATTTTCCATGTGATAAAGTTCAGTTATAGCTAGGGAAACTGGAAAGGAGAGTGAATGGAGGTAGAAGAAAAAAAAAATGTACACAACTAAGCGTGAAGGTTGTGTAAAAGGGCAGTCTACGGGGAGTGAAAGTGTTATTGCCCTAGGAAACAAATTGCTTAATGCTCTGATAGGGTAGAAAATCATTTAAGGCTTCTTTAATTTCCATAGCTGGTGGAGGCTAAGGGAAACAGACACTGTATGCTTAAAAATCTTGCCTTCTGGCTGGATTTTCCATAGCTGTAGACCGGATAGGAACAGAACAAACTAATGACAGCATAGCAGGTTTCTATTTCATCCACACAAACTTCTAAGTGGGCAAAGATGTATGGCAAATAAATAAATAAAAACCAGAAACAAAACAAATTAGGGAAGAAACATAATTCACATAACCAAATAGCACAAACAATTAATTGTTAAGTGCTCACTATATTGCACACATAATAATATTATAAATAAATGTAGTAATACACTCCTCCTTACAGAGGGAATAAAAGTATGTCAACATAACCAAATCTCAGTAGAACAGATAGTCAAAAAGTAGGAAACAATTTCTTACTTTTAATACTAAGAAATGCTTATTTTTCCATTTCCATCCTCCTAACAACTGTACTTTTGCAATGCATTGTATGTGGTGTATTTTGTGGTCAGATGCCAAAAAAGAATGAACAAAAATAAATCCATCATGACAAGGATGAAGGCAAATGTTATCTTACAAAAAAGATTTTCTGGCGACGCTGTTTTTTAATACAAGATAGAGAGAACTGGAAGTGTCTTTTAAATCTGCATGCATGTTTTGCAGATTTTCTGCACTTACATATATATACTGATCCTGTTTACCACTGATAAGGGAAGGAGGAAGGAAATCCTACTCTTCCATAGAATCAAAAAAAAATAATAATAACTAAAAAATCATAATCATTCTCTATTCCTAAGTCAATCACCATAAAAAAAAAAAAATCATTAAGGGCCAATAGAAAACTACTAATTGAAATGAAAAAAATAGTCACAAAATTGTTTTGTATGTAGTTGATATATAATAGATGCTTTGCATGCTAACCAATAGCAGCAGATTATGCATATGCTGGAGAGGTCATGATGTGGCTGAAGATGACAGTGCAATGATCACTGCAATGGAGACTCCTATTGCCATCAGACAGCAGCTGACCATGCTTTTCAAGAGATTTAATTTTCCATGAGAAGGTTATCCTTTGCCAAGGCCTCAATAAATTAGTTTTTCCTTTTAACAAACACTGTTTGTTATACAGAGGCCTGTGAGTCTCTGAATAACAATCTATGTACACAATTACTACAATTGTGTACAATATGATTTATATTTCTGGAAAATTACAGACAATTTTATTTATGTTTCAGGTCAAGAGTGTATTTGAAGCTTAGGTGGAAAAAAAAATGTGAAAGACCCAAACCAGAAGAAAGTAGAGTATTTGGTCTAGTCAAATACTTTTTGACATTTATGGCCTTTTTTGAAAGAGAGAGATGTAAAGCTAAAAATTAAAAAAAAAAAAAAGTTATGTGAATTAGCAGGGAAAAAACCTCCAGCTCTGCCTAATTTTCAGTTAATTGACTGTCACTTTGTGAGATGTCTAAGCATACAAAATTAGAAAATGGACAAAATATGTGGATTTAAAGAGACAGATTTTAAAAATATGTGGATTTAATTCTAATAGTGCAGACATGAAGAACAAATTTTGAAAATTGTGAGGGGATGTTTCATAAAAGAGCATATTTGGTGCATTCAGAGAGATACTTTGTCCAAATATGGCAAGAGTTCTTGAATGCCTGATGAAAGGCTCATCTCTGAACTTTAATGTAAAAATAGTTTATTATTATTATTATTATTATTATTATTATTATTATTATTATTATTATTATTATTATTTATTGTGTGTATAACTTGAATGTCGGTAAAAAAAAAAAAAAAAAAAGATTTTCAAAAATAGTGTCTCCTTCCAGCCTGTACATCATAGTAGGACTATGATGTTGCATCTTGCAACAGGCACAAACTGAAACACAGGAAGTTCCATCTGAACTTGAGGAGAAATTTCTTTAGTGTGAGCATGACAGAGCACTGACACAGGTTGCCCAGAGAGGTTGTGGAGTCTCCTTCCATGGATATATTCAAAAGCTGTCTGGACACAATGCTGGGTAATGCACCTAGCAATGCTAGGTGTCTCTGCTTGATCCGGGAGGTTGGTTTAGATGATCTCCAGAGTCCTCTTCTAACTTCAACCGTTCTGTTATCTCATTTAAATTTACATTGCTTCCAGAATTCTAGTCTTTAAAAAAAAAAAAAAAAAAAAAAAATTTGCAATATTTGTGGTGTACCTCAATTCTGGAGATACATTAATAAGTGGTGGAAAAATGAAATGACCACTTTTTATAAAAATGAAATGCTTTTAACATATTTCAAATGGGGAACCCCATCAATTTGTCACTTCTAAGAAATGATTGAATTAAGACATTTGAGGTCTTCTTGATATTTCATTTTTACGGGGCTATTTCTCTTTTCTAAGACAGTCAATATCTCCTCATGCTGCTGCACTGAATATACCTAAAGATAATGAAACAGCACATTTAGATTTTCCTCCTCTTTAGATTTTTTTTTTCTGCATTAGATTTTTCTTTATTCATTGAGAAGGTGAAAATTAAGATCTTGACTAATATTTCTTAATAATCTTGAATTTTCAAAAATAAAGACATTTTACAATATGGAGTTTTCTTTGCTTCAGAATAGGCAAAGAATCTGGTATGAATATATAACTCTCCTCCCAGTATCACAAAAACATTAGAAACAGTTGTAGATGAGGGAACAACCCTGGGTATATCTAATCAACTGGAATACTTCACAGACACTCCTTAAGCTTGTCAGCGTGGCCTCTCACTGTAGTATCTGAGCAGAAAAATTCTTACTGTGTATTGAAATAACCTTGAATCTCCAATCCTGTGATATAAAGCCATGTAGTCTATTTTTAAATGTTCACTACATCCCACATAACTGAATTAGCCTAAGTGGTGTCATTCAAAGTTTCTTTGTACTTAAATACAAACACATCTCATTAACCCAAAGCTTCCAAATCTACAGTGGCACACACACAACCCCTGTAGAAAAATCAGCCCTGAAATCAAAAGACAGACAAGAGTTAAAGCCAGCCCTTTATGTAACTATGAATTATCAATTACTGTTGACTGAATTCAAACTACTCAACACATTGTATCTCATTATTTGCCTATTTTTAGTGAAAAAGAAACTGCAGTTTCAGTTAACTGGACCCACTGCCAAAAGTACAATTTGAATTGAAAGCTAATAGTTATATGACTTTGCAGTCAGGTAACTACAGGGGATCATAGCATTACAAGAAGATGATAATAACAACAGATACTGTTTGTACCAGTTCCCATTTACGTTGCAAGCTTTGTCACAAAAATGTTGTGCTATTTTCTCTTCTTACTAGGTTCTATCTAGAAGAATGTAGAGAGGCATTGGAATGAGGCAATGGCATTTTATTTTTTCCCCATTTCTAGTACATAATATATTCTGTGGTTTCTGGTAGAATGATAGATTTCTTTCTCTTTTTTAGTGTTCTGAGTGACTTCAGTGTTTGAGATACAGTGTTTAAGTTTTGAGTGACTATTTTTATTCTCAAAGATAGCTTTCTAAGACTGTTGTGGATTAGTTAATGAACATAATACTGAAAATCAGTTATGAAAAGTCTGAATGCTCTGTTTTCCTTAGAACTTGATTTTGGGAAGTAGTTTTCATTTCCCGTTTATATATAAATTGCAGACATAACTAGTCAGGTACTTTGTTATCTCTCTTGTTCATTGCAAAACAAATTAAGTCAGCACTGGTGCAGACTCAACAGATTACTTCCAATAGTTCTAGTAGTCAAATGTAAATGACAGACATTTAGAAAAATACCAAACACCTCTGTGATCCTTGGGACAAAAAATATAATAACCCAGTAGAATAAAAAGTGAAGTACATATGTTTCGTGGTGGCTTCTAGAAATTGGACTTGATGATCCTTGTGGATCACTTCCAACTAGGGATATTCTATGATTCTATTTTTTTCAGCTTCAGTTACCCCTAAATACAAGGAGGACATAGAGGTGTTGGAGCATGTTCAAAGAAGGGCAACAAAGTTGGTGAAGGGTTTTGAGAACAAGTCTAACTAGGAGTGGCTGAGGGAGCTGGGGTTGTTCAGCCTGGAGGAAAAGAAGGCTCAGGGGAGACCTTACCGTGCTCTCCAATTACCTTCAAGGAGGCTATAGCAAGGTGGGGATCAGGTTCTCCCAAGCACCAAATGATAAAACAAAAGGAAATTGCTTCAAGTTGCACCATGGGAAGTTTGGGTTGAATATTTGGAAAAAAATTCTTCACTGAAAGGGTTGTGAAGTATTGGAATAGGCTGCCCAGGAAAGTGGTTGGGTCACCACCCCTGGTGACTCATATAAATATGGCCTATGTTAATGTATACCCTAACATATAATTATAATTGTGCCATGCTCTTTATCTGCTTATGATCAGATACAGGAAAGCTCATTTCTGTGTACTATTTTCCTTCAAAAGCTACTGTGTATTCCTGCAGGCATATGGATCAGTCACTGTCTCTGCATCATTTCGGGATGATTACAATTGAATGATATGGCTTGGAAATTCTGTGGTGCTTCAGATATTTGCTGTGGTGTGATTTTTTTATTTTTATTTTTTCAGAAAATATAAGGTAACATAAACCTTATTCTCTGTTAGCGTGTATTTCATTTTGCCTTTTTATTGGTAGATGTCAAGTTCCAAACTGAAGAAGATTTGAGATTTTATAACCAGAGCTAAAAAGCAAATGTTGCAAAGGCAATAAAAATAAAATAAATCTTAATAAGTATTTGCCATGTGTTCTGTAATGGATCATTTTTTCAATACAAGAAAAGAACAAGGGAATAGTTAGACCCAAGAATGGCAAATAAAATTCACCTTAACAGATGCAGATTTGTTCTGATGTTGTGTGAGAGGATAATAAAGATGGCTTGTAAAATATTGAACAGGAACAGTATATCTCAGGTGTATGATAACATCCCCCAAACTTGTATTTTATCACATCAGACACCTTTCTTAATTTGATGCCATTTATTAAATTCAGAATAATAAAACTGATGATTAAGATGACAGAGTGTTTATTCTTTCTTTGCTAGTTTATGACCAGATCTAATTATTTCCTCACTATAAATCTGGGGTTGTGAATAACCTATTCACACAATTACAATTTTTACATGGTTGTGTAGAATCTTCGGTAAGCCATTCCACAGTTCCATAAATCTATATTTCACAACAAGCAGGAAGACAAAGGCATGAAGAATGGTTTTACAGTTTTCTAATTTGTTATGATATAACATGACTGTCTCAAGTTGTCTTTGTAGTTTTTTTTTTTTTTTTGACATGGGATTTTTTTTTAGAAAGAAGAGAAACAAGCAAAAACAAAAAAAACCACAAAGATAAGTCGACAAATAAAATTAAAAAGGGGAAAAAAAGGGAAGGGAAGGGAAGGGAAGGGAAGGGAAGGGAAGGGAAGGGAAGGGAAGGGAAGGGAAGGGAAGGGAAGGGAAGGAAGGGAAGGGAAGGCAAGGCAAGGCAAGGCAAGGCAAGGCAAGGCAAGGCAAGGCAAGGCAAGGCAAGGCAAGGCAAGGCAAGGCAAGGCAAGGCAAGGCAAGGCAAGGCAAGGCAAGGCAAGGCAAGGGAGATCAAAAAAGAGGATGTACACCTGACAACATAGAAAGCTACCTAACTTTATGGAAGCAATGGAAGCAGTACCCATTTGTTAGATGTATCCTGGACATTTTCCTGGGTGTTTTTCCCCATATGTTTGTGCAGTATAAAAAGAAAGATTTATTTTTACCAATGCAGAATCCTCAGATGACACCAAATTGCTGGTTAAATGCTAATATACTCCCACTAAAAGCAAGTCACAACAGCTATCAAGCAAACAAGAGACAGACAAGAGAGAATATAAGACCACAGGGCATTTATGGATATGGATTTAGGATCAGTGAGACTGATTGGAAGGCCTGAGCTTCTGCTTTGTCTTTGATAACTGAAAATTCCCCATCATCCATAGAAAGATTGCTAGAATTTTCTTGGGGCATATTTTAGGTTTAACAAGAAAATCTTAAGTATAATTAAAATGGAAGGATTCACAGTATTATGCTTACTGTGAATACCGGGGCAGTTGTATATTGATCTTATTAAATCAGATCTGGGTGATATAAATGGCAGTTGCTCCTTTTTTTTTTTTTTTTTTTTTGGGGGGGGGGGGGGAGGAGGGGGGTAAGCATACATGGTGGAACAGCAAGTGCCATTTCCTTGGTTCCTATTTCATGTCTGTTTCAGATTTCCCCAGGGCCTCTTTCCTGTCTACAGTTATTTTTCTATGTACTGACAACATGATTTTAGTCTGCTTTGTACCTGCAGCAAAACTGTCCATGAGACTAAACTATAAGACTATGCAGGTCCTATCATAAAAATAAGATGTGATCATGTAAGAAGGCATCTTTTAAGAGCCACACACAGACCTTCAGTTATCTTCTTGTTGCAGCTCCAGCATACAATCACGCATCTGCTTTCAAAAGCAGTATACACAAGAGAATACATTATATATAAGAATCAAATTGTTAATTGTCGGTCTGTCAGTTTAGCTGCAGAAAAACTAAGCACTAACTTAATCCATGTGATTCTTGGATTTATTTAAAAGGAGTTACTAACCAGATTCGAAGGGATGATTTCTGCATGTACTGCACTCATTTGGGAATAGACAACTTCTGCTGGGGAGAGCTGTGCCTATTTTTATACAAGGGTAAGACTGCTGACTAAAAACAAGGTAACCATGTGACTTATGGAAAAGATCTTTACTTGGCTTTTATTTTTAATCAAAGATTAATTATTCTATATGTTTGTCAGAATAATGGCTTACATAGTTAGGGTGGAATTCAACTCACTTAATGTAAGTGTTATAAGAATGGTCCACATTTAAGTCCATCACCCAGGCTTCTATTACAGTCAATGGTGTGCAATACATGACTAATTAGATTCTGGAATTTTTCAGATTTCCAAGCTGAAAAGCCTTTTAAAGATACATTTTTCTCAATATTGATTATAAAAAGAGTCTAGGATAATTAGCTAGGATTCATACAATTATCATTTAGAATTCTGAAGTTAGGAACAATGGGCACAATGAATTCCACCCATAGATCATAACTGCCATTTTGTCTATATGGCATATTTCATGTTTACTGTAGAGCTGTCTTCCAGGATTCAAACCATACTTACTGTTTTGCTTTTCTGACCAAAACTGCTGGAAAACTATGAACATCTTCACTGACTCAAGCTGAGACATGAGATTAATTCAACAAATTTCTGCATTCTCTAGCATGGGTAATTTTCTGCTTTTACATAGCCAGATGTCAAGTAAGCTTTTCAAATAATGTTACACCTTCAGATGGATTGAGTCAACCATTGCAAAACTATGTTTGGGAATATCTGGTCAAATTCCGAACGTCTGATTGATTTGACAATGGTAACGCTCACTTATTTGTTGTGTACAAATATGCACAGGTAAAGACTTTTGCACTCAGATAAGTTTGGAGAATAACCCTTTTTTTTTTTTTTTTTTTTCCCATGCAAATAAATGCATTTGCAAATATTAAAAAAAGTATTTCTGCCAAGAGGACATCACCTCTTACTGTGATCAATGTGATGGCTGGTTCAGCAGAAATCCTCCTGCCCTTGGAATTCCTTTATCTTTAGTTATTTAGTGCTGTTCCATCAATTTTCAGGAGAAAATGGATCTTTTAAAAAATGACTTGGCTGCTTGCCATAGCGGAAGTTTCCCCTTTTGCTAGAGGGTCCAAGGTTCGTTCTTTCTTTCTTTCTTTCTTTCTTTCTCTTTCTTTCTTGCTTTTTTTTCTTTCTTTCCTTTTTTTTTTTTTTTTTCTCTTTCACTTTTTTTGGCTCATTTGACCCATATATAACATTAAGCAGCTCCCTGGCTGACAGACAAGGCCATCTCATCATATGGTAAATGGTAATACACTCCATTACACAGTAAGTTTAAAATCACAGCCCCACTGAGAAAGTTGTGCTCAGAAACTAAATGCCTCTCCTGAAAGACATCAGCCACCAGCTAAATATGTCAGTGGGGGAGAGCCACCTACTCCTGAAGATGTTTCAGGAGAAATTCTTGTACATGGTCCATGGAGTATCCTCCTTTGCATGACTACACTTCTTTGTGTTCCTTCTCTCCCATTCTATAATTACCTCTCATCGTTTACATGGTGCTTCCCTTAACTTCCCTTTTTAACAGTCAGGCATGCACTTGCAGCTTGTACATAAAAAAGTCCATTCTTTTTACCCATGAAAATTTTATAGTTTGGTGGAAATGAACATTTAATTTTCTTCACCCATACTTCTCCTCTCTATGATATTGTTTCCCCCTAGTAGCATCATTAAGGGCTTGAGTTATGTAGACTCTCTCATTGCTTGTAGCTGGCCACAGAGGCCAGAAAATTCCAGATCATGTCAAAAAAATTGGCCTCTTTACAGATACAGTGTACGACAGTTCTTTTCAGGAAACAGTATAGCCAAATCAGGAAAACATTACATATAGCTCACTCAGATGATATAAATATTAAATATATACTGTACCTCATATAACCTATGCTCTTTGAAAAGCATCAGGAAATAAAAGTAAGTCTGGCACCCTATGATAAATTCACCTACTCAGAAGCAAGAACAGAGTTGACTGAAATAAAGAAAATTTTTAAGGAACATGAAAAAGGAAAGGGATTACTGGCAGGAGAGGTGTGGGAAAAAGGGAAGTTTGCAGCAGAATTCACATTAAAATAAATATAAAATGTTAAACTTGAGTATTATCTTTTCATATTTATATGTTTAATTATCTATAGGTTATATGTGTGAAAGTATGAACCTTGTTGAAAAACAGAAGCATAATACATAATACAACTGATTCAAGGTCTATTGTTTTCTATTCTTTTTGCTATAGTATTCAGAAATATCATCTCATTTTAAAAGGAGTAAAATTACTTAATTCCAAGTGCAAACCATGACTATACTTTGCAAGTCTCCGTGGAAGAGTTAGCAGAGGATGAAAAATTATGAATTTTCAAGTACATTGTCAAAGTTATAATTCAAACTTTATTGGCAACAAATAGACAAGCTCAGCATCTGACATTTTATTTAGTGATAGGCTTGATTGACAAAGTTGTAAAACCCAGACAGATTCAGACTATTCCTGACACTTTGAGTAGCTATGATTTGAGAGGGTTGTTTCAGCTTCACAATTACAGACAGATTTTGAGAAGACCTCAAGGCCAGGTTTTTAAGTACTCAGCTTCCACAACTGGAGACAATTCTTTAAAAATCTATCTTTTGGCTTCTTTGAACAAACAATGAAAAGCAGCATTCAGCAGCTCAAATTATAACACTTCCTACACACTGTTTTAATGCAATCATAGATTATTTGGCCAGATTATTAACAAGGTCCTAAATTGTAGCTGATTCTTTCAAAAACCTGATCTCAGAGGTGCTAATTTTTTATCAGTTTTTACCACTTTTATATTAATGAAATTCAGGCCAAGTCACTACAGTTGAAAAAAAATATATATATATATATCTGTATGATCAGCTGTATTTGTAAATACTATAGGTTTATATATATACATATATGTGACCTGTCCACTCATAACTGAAAACTCTGAGGGTTTCTTTAAGTATAAGAATTACAGCTCATTACCTGCAGTAAGGCATCTGACACAATGGAATCTAATTGTGGTTGAAATTTGTGTGAAGATTTAAATCATTATGATCACTTCCTGATTTTTATTTATTTATTTATTTATTTATAACTAATTCATGTGTTTATCTTCACACAAAAAATCTTCCTTCTCATTTCAGTAAATTACATTACATCACATCAGGGAAGTTGTATAGTATTTTCCATATGTCTTCTCACACTTGCAGAAATACAAGTAGATAAATAAATAAATGAAAGCTTTCAGACTAGTAGAAATGGATAAATGACTGTCTGCAAGGACAGAGTTTTAGTGCCTGGAAGTACTAGAAAGGAAATGGCTTTCCAGCTGCAATAGCTAGGTCATGGGATGAGATCTAATTTCAGGTATGTCCTCAAGTGGTAATTTTGTTCAAATTAGGGAGTCTGACAACTTTTCTTGTCCATTCAGGACAGTATAGAATACGTTGTACTGAAACTGATTGAACACCATTTGTGAATGCCAAGCACACATTAAGAGATCACTGTTCTGTAGATCAAGCTACAGGAAGGTAAGTTGACTTAGGAGTGGGCTTAATGTGCTTTACTGCAAGACCCATGCACTTAATGACAATATTCCTAGCTATTAGCTCAGCAAGAGACTGGCCTCAAAATATACCCTGTACATTTAGGAACAGACATGTTCAGAGAAAGATATGGTGCATACTCTTCCTGGACATCATGGCCAAGTGTGCTAAAACATGAAGCATGGTAATGTACTCTATTCCAGGAAGAGCCAGAGCTCAAGCTATAGCAATCTGTTGAGCAAACTTGAGGGGTAGAATGGTTAGATGAACAAGTCTGAAATAACATTGGGGTTTGTATTCATCATTTGAAGACAGAACACAAAGATTGCTTCCATCTCCAAGAACCTATAAATAGCAGATGAAGACAGCCATTCACGCAAAAAGATGAAGAATTTAACAGTTACGGTCTAATGGCATCAAAATAATCAAAAACTACTGAACATAAGGAAAGTAAGGAAACTATTTAGGGAAATAAGGGAGCTAAGGGAACTACGTAGGTAACTAAGGAAATAATTTGATTCTCTACTCTTTTCTTTGAGGGTCTGATTCTGTAACTTTGAGTAAGGTATGTGAAAAGTGATACCATCAGAATATTTTACATGTACTTCCCATATCTTTGTGGGAAAGGTTTTACAGATAACTATAGCTACAATTATGTGAAAAAGGGGAATTCATAATGAAACTATGACAACACCCGTTGCCTCTAACATTCCCAGGTAATACTCAATACAATACCGAACAATGCTGATGCAAATATATATACTGTTTCTAGATCAGAGGTATTTCTGTGATAATATGCATATTGTATTGATTACAGTGATAAGGGAATCTCTAATGCAATCTTTCTTAACTTATCGCCTATCTGTTTAAGATTTTGTTGTAACTTCTGCACTTCACCTACATATGAAAGTGCAAATTTTCAGTCAGAAAAGAAGATTCCTAAGTACTTTTAATACCATTTTTACTTCAGAAACAAACAACTACAAAAAGCAACTCCAAAACTTCAGGACTTAACAGCTCAGTTTATGTGTGCTACTAGATAATGTGTATGATGCTCAGGTATTTGGATTTGTGACTATATATGATTGATGTGCGTTTGAATGTCATACATAATAATAGCCATATATTGCTGTAGCCGCCTTGCAGTTCAAAGGATACCAAAGCATTTTAGAGAACAAAAATTTAATACAGATGGTGAGTCAGTACAATCACTTCTTCCTGAAATTTATTGTTGTAATTCATAAAACTCAAGACTAAGTACAGGAAACTTTAGAAAGGACTCATATTTAGTACCGAACAACTTCTTTCAGGAAGTAGAGATAATTTTCTTCATATAAAGAGTATCAGAGATAGCATATTTTTCAGTGAAGAATGGGGCAAACCCTAATCAGTACCAAAGCACCAGAAGAACCTGCAGCAACTCAATTTCTTTTAGGTCTTTGTAGCTACATTCATCTCATGATTTTCAATGTATATTTATTCAAAGTAGGCCACACTAAACATATTTAAGTAGATATGGAAGATATGCAATGGATAATGTACATATATGCAATAATAAAATACAGTTATTGAGGCATGTTGCTAATTGTTCACCTTCCTATGCTCAAATTCAAAACTTGCTCTAGTTGTAGATTTTTTACAGATTCTCAAAATAGTTATAATAGGCACTTTATCAAAACTTCAGTCATAATATTACATACAGCATTAAACAAAAATTACTAGTAAAGAAAAAAAAAAGGCATTTACATTTTACCAGAGAAACACTGAAATTCACTGAAGCAGAAATTATATGCAGAAGCTTGTCATCAGCTAGAAGCCAGATGTGAAAATGTTCTGTACCCAGAGATTAAACAGGGTACAGATGGTATAACAAGCAAAATGCTCAACCCAGAATACCATGCCCAAGGATTATTATAAACATAAATCAAATTATATATATATATATATATATATATAAAGTTTGAATAAGGTTCAATACAAATCATGCAATTTTAAATATTATCCCAAGGCTCTGACTGCATAAGATCATAACATGGGAATTGTGAGATGTGGAAAATATCAACCATGCTGACATGTTTTAAATGGAATATAAATAGGAAATAAATGAGGGGGAAAGGCTGGCCAAGAGTTGGTTATAATAACACAAATACAAGAAGACAAATATTTGGACAAAGATTTTCCCAGCTGGTATAATAAAATATCTTTGTATCTGAGGAAAGACTAGCTAGTCAATAATGCTATGTAATCTAAAATGTTATTCAAGTACCAATATGGGCAGAAAAGAGTAAAACGGAATCCAGATTCTCACCACATTGTGATCTGCCATCTTGTCCAAGAAGCATTGTCTTCCTGAAAAAGAGCATCAGGAATGTATTACATTATCTCTCCAGGTCACTACAGAAAAGTAGTAAAATTCATTTCATATAGATTTCACATTAACATGGAAACTTTCCTAGGCACCAAAGTGATAAAAGTAGTCTTATAAAAGGAAAATAAATCTAATAGTCATAAGAATTTGAGACATAAAGTTGAGCCACAGCTTAAACAAACCTTCTCCTTTGCTTAAAAAAATACTGAAGTGATTAATTCTGAGGAAGCTGAACTTGAAGTCTGTACAAGAATATACAAAAGGATATACATTATACTCTTAGATTGTTTTGAAAATTTAATTTTTGGTAGAGACTTATTGCAAGTAGCGGAGCTAAAGGGAAAAGAAACTTTTCACTCACAGTGAGGAGTGGGGAAAAAAAAAAAAAAAAGCTCTGACAAGATAATTTATATTTTGACTTGGTGTTCTTTTTAGTTGCACTACTTCAAATTTGTTTTATATACATTCTTGGAAAGAAATTTAAGTAGAAAAAGATGTTTGGGTCTCAAAACAGGGGAAGGAGGCTGTTCAACTTATGAATTCATATTCCAATGGAACAGAAAGCATTTGGATTACAGTAAATTGTGCAACAGCCAAAAATATAGGGAGATTTGGAAGATTCCTTGCCTGTTTTTCTGTTTTTTTTTTTGTTTGTTTTTTTTTTGTTTTGTTTTGTTTTGTTTTGTTTTGATTCCATCTCCAGGCACCAAAGTCTGCTCAGATCTCACTTTGTGAGATCATTTCTGAGCACAATAGTACTGGTGAAGCTTCACTTTTAGAAGTAGGTATATTGAGCAGAACATAGCTCTTGGAATTAACGGAGTTATTGGGACTAGTCTGTAGATTGCAAGCTAGGAACTGGAGAAAGACCTTCTTGTAGAGGATTTGCTAGATTGGCACAGAAAGCTAAGGATATTTTCTTCCTGATGCACCCTGGTTCACCAAAAAGTCTGAATTTATAAATGTTACAGGTTAGTAAGAACTGTTTTGAGAAAAAAAAAAAAAAAAAGAAAGAAAAAAAAAGTGATCTGTCTCATAAAAAGTATATATTTTTTTTTAAAGAGACCCAAGGTTGATTGCAACTGTCCATTAATAGGGCTAATGATACGTCATGTATAGGACTAGATTCTGTTGCCTTTCTACATGATTAATGTATTTAAATACTTTTAAGTGAGACTGGCTATGGCATAAGGTGCTACTCAGTGTGACTGATAGTATCACAATTGTGGATTTAAACTTTATTAAAAATGCCTTTGACAAACAGGCCTTGGAAGCTGTAGAAAATGTGCATAACAGGTTACAATTCAGAGAATATACAAAAATTCAAGCGAACAAGTTTTTTACTTCCTCAGCACTGTATTAATAAGTCTGTGTACAATTCACACATAAGTTATGTTTCAAATGTATTGCTTTTAAAGTCTGAACTTGAATAAGCAAAGAAGAAAAATGTTAAGAAGTTACTCATTGTCCCCATATCCTCTATTCTTAAATTAAATTTTATAAATTGGATGGTATAGGATATGTCAGTATTTAATTCTTTTAGAGAAAGATGATCTCATTTTCTGACATTCAAAGGATTCAAGACTTTGCACAGCTAATGGCAATCAAAATTCACTTAATAGAAGACTGTACTCACATGCATTTAGATCAAATATAGCAAAGATAGATGAGTCATGTAGTGACTTATGATATTATACTATTTCTAACATGTTAATAAAAGGGCACTGCCAGGCAATGTGTGTGAAATTAGCACCTTGATTTCCTCATTGACAGCAAGTATTATTACTTAGCAAACCACACTTGAACAAATATGCAGATCATTTCAATCTTGCATAATTTTAAACTGGAGTTTCATTTTGATCACATAAGAAAATCTTCTTGTGCCATCCAATATATTTGAAGACCATGAGAAATGGAGGGTTTTAGAAAAGAAATGTGAACTCTGATGTTCACAGTCAGATAACTCTGAATGGCACAGTGCCATAGGGACTTAAATGGCTCTTATGATTGGCATGTATTGGTAGAACAGAAAGTGTTCTCACTTTGTGTTAGGATAGCAGAGAAGCAGGATTTCAGAAATTGGATGAGGAAAGATGTGTCAGCAAAGAGTTTTGAGGAAAATTTTCTACCAAGAATTGTTTAAAAATAGCTCAAATAATTTTCCATTATAAAACCCATTTGATGAAAATAAAGGATTAATAAAACATATTAAATATAGTCTATTATATATATCATCTGATAATATATAACAAATGCATTCTAATTATATCCACATGATATATAAATATCAAACTGCCATATCACATAAAAACATATTGTTGTATTATATAAAAAATAAATCTGAGAGTAAAAGAGTAAATAGTGGTCTTTCTGATAGATATTTGTAAGTGCTTTCTTTGAAAGTTAGAAAGCAGAGAAATTTCCTGAGAATCTGAAATATCCTGACATCTTATCTGAAACATTTGAGACTGCTTAAAGAGCCTTTGTAAAGGCTGTAAAGTCTATAAATGAACTGAAAATAAGACAAATAAGACCTTATAAGCCCCCAAAATAAACTTAATAACTGAACCTACTTGCAGCTCACATGTGGGAAGGAAACCGTTCTCTCTATGTAATAAGTGTGCATTCAGTATTGGCCCAGAAGGCACTTGGTCAAAAAGACAAGGTAATAATTGACTAGGACTATATCTAACATGGAAAAGGATATTAGTAATATAAGATCAAAACTCAGAACTCTCAAAGCCTTGTAACACAGTGGAAGAAATATCATTTTTACTTAACATGTAAAATAAAGTATCCATTACCAAAGAAGAAGAAAACTGCTAAAGCAATTCAAGTGATCACTGTTCTTGAAATGACTTGAAAGTCATTAATCCCTGTTAGAAAATGTTTTTGATGGAGGCGTCAGTTCTAAACCTTAAATGAAATAGGTGGTCTATTAGATCATGTGTCTGAAGAAAGAAAAAATCTAAATAAAAAAAAAAATTGTGATAACCAGTTTTGGAGGAAGACAAAAAGAGACACATTAAAATGCTAAGCAGAGAATCGAAGGAGCTGCTTTTTCTTTGTTTTCAAGCATACACACTCAGACATATTTGAGGCAGTTACAATACTGATGTGAAACAGCTCTAAAGAAGATTACATGAAGGAATGGAGTAGAAATTCTCATCCTTAACCCTAAAATTTTTTATTAAAAAAAAAAAAATAATAATAATAAAAATGCAGCTACAGGGCATTGGCATATCATATCCTGTAGAGGATGTGACTTAAGATTGATAAAGAAAGTAGTGAATTTTGATATGTGACAAAGTCTGCTAGTTGTTTTGTGTTGCAAATAAGTATCTGTCAAATTTCATGTAATTGCTCAATAAGTCCTCATAAGCTTTCTATTCCTTCTTCTTTCTCTCTTTTTTTTTTTTTTTTTTCCACTTAGCTTGTAATATTTGATATTTGGATAAGAAAAATAAATCATATCTCACTCGTTGTAAGAATACATAATTTTATTTTTTTTTAATGAAGAATCAGCATTATGTTAGACATTTTTACAATGTCTTTATAAAACAACAGTGATATTATGAAGGCAGGAATGGTCTGGGTATGAAGCAAAATTTGGTAAAATTAAACAAAGAATTTCCCATTAGCTAGCACTGCAATAATACTCCAAATATTTTACTTCTTTCCTAGAACACAAAAGAAATAAAGGCTGCCTATTAACAGAAAAATTGAAAACTTAGCTAGAAATAATACTTGGTGTTAGAGTCCTCATTTGTGCAATGTAATGAAAATTGATCTAGACTCAACATTTTCAAACAAGAAAGTAACATAATATTTCTGTAAGCATAAACATCCATTTTCACATTAAACACAAATATAGTAGTGGAAAACAGCGAGAGAGACTTTGCAGACAATCTGTATCATGAACTATCAAGGTTCCCTTGGGTTCTGCATACATTTTAGTACATACTTACCTCCATGTTGTCCTGAAGAATGCTAGCAGAAAAATCACTTGGAACTCCCTTCTCAGAGCTGCAGGTAAAATCAGGTTGCTGAGAAGCCAGGCAGACAAGGCAACAAGACGTGGAGAAGAAAGGATGAGGGAAGGAGAAAGTGAACACAGCTGAAAAGACAGAAGACATGGGATGAAATGAAAACTAATGAGAGCAACTTTAAATTGCCCTTTGTATCCTTCTTTCAGATTGATTGACGTCAGTGTTCATGGCTAAGAACACATGCACTTGCTGAATGTGGACCTTAATTATAGTTTACTGGACTGAATCATGATGTTTGGAAAGATCTCAGTAGAACTATATTTTTTCTGATTTCCATTCAATTTCTAAAAATGAATTGCATTCAATTTCTGATTGCAAAAGTATCTCAGAAGTAAATAACAGGTTCCTATAATAATAAATAAAATAATTTATTTTTTAGAAATGCTCCCTGAGCACCTTAAATGGGTTGTAGATTTGAAAGTATCATTCTCCTGTGTTGCTTTTGCCTGCACATTTTCTAGCTGGACTACATTTGCTGTGACCCATAATGATTTCATATGTGAACAAGCAGAGAGCTGCATTTATTATGGGAGTCTTTGCCTATGTTTCATCCTGTTAATCCAGTTGAAAATTTAGTCCAATTGGAACATGGAAACCACAGAATGTGAAAAGGAGGCAATAAAACTGCTATTGTTTGAAGAACTCTGGCATCTTAATCAAGTTTAAATATTTTCTGCCTAAATATTTCAGTGGACAGAGAGTTCAGTTCCTCATCAATATGAAACACATGGAAAGGAGCCATGACAAAGAAACCACTAAAGTGTTAGCCTTCTGCCTAATATTTTTTTAATGTATTTACCCACAAAACTGCATACTCTTTACACTTAAGTATGTATAGCTGTAGCTTTTTGGTCCACAACGTAAGTACTTTTAACTATTTGTCAGCCTGACCCCACACATAGGGAAGTCTGCTGCCTCCCTGGGGCCAGGGTCAGAGACATTACCAGGAAGCTTCCAAACCTGGTTCGCCCCTCTGACTATTACCCGCTTTTGATAGTTCAGGCTGGCAGTGACGATGTTGAAAAGAGAAGCCTCAAGGCTATCAAACAGGACTATAGGGGGCTGGGACGATTGATGGAGGGAGCAGGAGTGCAGGTGGTGTTTTCGTCCATCCCTACGGGGGAAGGGAGAGGCACGGAGAGGACATGGAAAGCTCGCGTGGTTAATAGGTGGCTCAGAGGCTGGTGCCAGCACAGAAATTTTGTTTTTTTTCACCATGGGGAGCTTTTCTCGGCACCCGGCCTGATGGCCCCAGACGGGTCCCTATCTCCAAGGGGAAAACGGATCCTAGGCCAGGAGCTGGCGGGACTCATAGAGAGCGCTTTAAACTAGGTAAGAAGGGGGACGGGGCTCAAACAAGGCTTGTTGAAGCTGTGCCGGGGGAAACAATGGCTAGGCCAGGGAAGAAGGCGATGGCCCAGCTGAAGTGCATCTACACTAATGCACGCAGCATGGGTAACAAACAGGAGGAGCTGGAAGCCATCGTGCAGCAGGCAGGCTACGACTTAGTTGCCATCACGGAGACGTGGTGGGACCGCTCCCACGACTGGAGTGCTGCAATGCCTGGCTATCGGCTCTTCAGGAGGGACAGGCAGCACAGAGGGGGTGGTGGCGTGGCTCTCTACATTAGAGAATCTTTTGATGTTGATGTTGTGGAACTCCAGGCTGGGAATGATAAGGTTGAATCCCTGTGGGTTAGGATCCGCGGGAAGGCCGGCAAGGCTAGCTTCCTGGTCGGGGTCTGTTATAGACCGCCGAACCAGGATGAGGAGACGGATGAGGAGTTTTATAGGCAACTGACAGAAGTTGCAAAATCGTCGGCGCTTGTCCTCGTGGGGACTTCAACTTCCCGGACATATCCTGGAAACACAACACGGCACAGAGAAAGCAGTCTAGGAGGTTTCTGGAGAGCGTGGGAGATAGCTTCCTGACGCAGCTGGTCAGCGAACCTACCAGGGGTGGTGCCCCGCTAGACTTTCTCTTCACAAACAGAGAAGGACTGGTGGGAGATGTGGTGGTCGGAAACTGTCTTGGGCAGAGTGACCACGAAATGGTAGAGTTCTCTATTCTTGGCGAGGCCAGGAAGGGGACCAGTAAAACTGCTGTATTGGACTTCCAGAGGGCTGACTTTGAGCTGCTCAGGATGCTGGTTGGCCGAGTCCCTTGGGAGGCGGTTCTGAAGGGCAGAGGAGTCCAGGAAGGCTGGGCGCTCCTCAAGAAGGAAATCATGATGGCACAGGAGCGGTCCGCCCCCACGTGCGCAAAGACGAGCCGGCGTGGAAGAAGACCGGCCTGGCTCAACAGAGGGTTGCGGCTTGTGCTTAGCAGAAAAAAGAGGGTTTATAATCTTTGGAAAAAAGGGCGGGCCACTGAGGAGGACTACAAGGATGTAGCGAGACTGTGCAGGGAGAAAATTAGAAAGGCCAAAGCTCATCTGGAGCTCAACCTGGCTACTGCCGTTAAAGACAACAAAAAATCCTTTTACAAATATATCAACGCAAAACGGAGGACTAAGGAGAATCTCCATCCTTTACTGGATGCGAGGGGAAACCTAGTTACTAAGGATGAGGAAAAGGCTGAGGTGCTTAATGCCGCCTTTGCCTCAGTCTTTAGCGGCAATACCGGTTGTTCTCTGGATACCCAGTGCCTTGAGCTGGTGGAAGGGGATGGGGAGCAGGATGTGGCCCTCGCTATCCATGAGGAAATGGTTGGCGACCTGCTACGGAGCTTGGATGTGCGCAAGTCGATGGGGCCGGATGGGATGCACCTGACGGTACTGAAAGAACTGGCGGAGGAGCTGGCCGAGCCGCTTTCCATCATTTATCGGAAGTCCTGGCTATCGGGGGAGGTCCCAGTTGACTGGCGGCTAGCCAATGTGACGCCCATCTATAAGAAGGGCCGCAGGGCAGACCCGGGGAACTATAGGCCTGTCAGTTTGACCTCAGTGCCAGGAAAGCTCATGGAGCAGATTATCTTGAGGGTCATCACGCGGCACTTGCAGGGCAAGCAGGCGATCAGGCCCAGTCAGCATGGGTTTATGAAAGGCAGGTCCTGCTTGACGAACCTGATCTCCTTCTATGACCAAGTGACGCGCTTGGTGGATGAGGGAAAGGCTGTGGATGTGGTTTACCTTGACCTCAGTAAGGCTTTTGACACAGTTCCCCACAACATTCTCCTCAAGAAACTGGCTGCTCGGGGCTTGGACTGGCGTACGCTTCGCTGGGTTAGAAACTGGCTGGATAGCCGGGCCCAGAGAGTTGTGGTGAATGGAGTCAAATCTGGTTGGAGGCCGGTCACTAGTGGTGTCCCCCAGGGCTCGGTACTGGGGCCGGTTCTCTTTAATATCTTTATCGATGATCTGGATGAGGGCGTCCAGTGCACCCTCAGTAAGTTTGCAGAGGACACCAAGCTAAGTGCGTGTGTCGATCTGCTCGAGGGCAGGAAGGCTCTGCAGGAGGATCTGGATAGGCTGGAGCGATGGGCTGAGGTCAACTGTATGAAGTTCAACAAGGCCAAGTGCCGGGTCCTGCACCTGGGGCGCAACAACCCCAAGCAGAGCTACAGGCTGGGAGATGAGTGGCTGGAAAGCTGCCTGGCCGAGAGGGACCTGGGAGTATTGGTTGATAGTCGGCTGAATATGAGCCAGCAGTGTGCCCAGGTGGCCAAGAAGGCCAACAGCATCCTGGCCTGCATAAGAAGCAGTGTGGCCAGCAGGTCTAGGGAAGTGATTGTCCCCCCTGTACTCGGCTCTGGTGAGGCCGCACCTCGAGTACTGTGTTCAGTTTTGGGCCCCTCGCTACAGGAAGGACATGGACGTGCTCGAGCGAGTCCAGAGAAGGGCGACCAAGCTGGTGAGGGGTCTGGAGAACAAGTCTTACGAGGAGCGGCTGAGGGAGCTGGGCTTGTTCAGCCTGGAGAAGAGGAGGCTCAGGGGCGACCTTATCACTCTCTACAGTTACCTTAAAGGAGGCTGTAAAGAGGTGGGGGTTGGTCTGTTCTCCTACGTGCCTGGTGACAGGACGAGGGGGAATGGGCGAAAGTTGTGACAGGGGAGTTTTAGGTTGGATGTTAGGAAGTACTTCTTTACCGAAAGGGTTATTAAGCATTGGAATGGGCTGCCCAGGGAGGTGGTGGAGTCACCATCCCTGGAGGTCTTTAAAAGACGTTTAGATGTAGAGCTTAGCGATATGGTTTAGTGGAGTACTTAGTGTTAGGTCGGAGGTTGGACTCGATGATTTTGAGGTCTCTTCCAACCTAGAAATCTGTGATACTGTGATACTGTGAACTGTTTGACTGGTATCGTGGAAACAGTGAAAAACAGCTCTATTCTGAGATTGCATTTTGTATTTATTACTTGGAATATGACCTCTCTAACCAGACATCAAATATCTAAATGTTAGGATCCTTAAGCTAGTCATCTATGTTTCCATGAAAGTCAATAGAGAAATAAAGGGTTTGTAGGGGTAAATTGTCCTCCGCAGCTGCTGTCCCTCTATGGCAAGTAGAGAAAAAACTTCGACAATTAAATTTTTTTTATATATATATAAGAATGCCACAGCACCTGGAATCTGATTTCTAGTTCATTAACTATAATAAAAGATACTCTGTATCCAAATATAAATCTGCATTCTGCCTGTTGTGGTTTAGCCCCAGCAAGCAGCTCAGCACACACAGCTGCTTGCTCACTCTCCCCAGGTGGGGTGGGGGAGAGAATCAGAAAGGTAAGAATGCAAGAACTCCTGAGTTGAGATAAGGACAATTTACTAGGTAAAGCAAAAGCTGTGCATTCAAGCAGAGCAGAACAAGGAATTCATTTGCTATTTCCCATCAGTAGGCAGGTGTTCAGCCACTTCCGGGAAATCAGGGCTCATCATGTGTAACGATTCCTTGGGAAGACAAATGCCGTTGGTCTAAACGTCCCCCTCTTCCTCCGTCTTTACCCCAGCTCTTATTGCTGAGCCTGAAGCCACATGGACATGCCTTTGAACAGCCTGGGCCAGCTGTCCTGGCTGTGTCCACTCCCAGCTTGGGGTGCACTACCAGCCTCCTCCTTGGCAGGGCACTGTGAGAAGCTGCAAAGTCCTTGGCTCTGTGTGAGCACTGCTCTGCAACAACTAAAACATTAGTGTGTTATCACCACTATTTCCATCAAAAATCAAAAATTGAACACAAACCTCTACAAAGAAAATTAACTCTGTTGCAGCCAAAGTCATTATACTGCCAAGGTCAACTGTAAAAGTATCATTTATTTTAAGTGAGAGGACCTCATCTGAAGTGCAAATGATTCTGTCTCCTCAAAGCCATGACAATATCTCTCCCAGTATTCTCTATGATAAGTAAGAATTTGTCTGAGTAAGAAATTCATGCAATTAAGCAAAATCAGCATAGGTTTTAATGACATTAGAGAATTTAAGAGGTGTAGGTGGTGTTACCATAGCAAAATACACTTTCTGAAATCTAGTTCCCCAGCTCCCTAGAGTATCTTTCACACCTTTTAAAGGAGTTTCTAATTCTTTTGCTGTTTTCTTAGCTGTGTATTATTATGCACATCTGTAAAAATAAATAAATAAATAAAAAATAAAAAATAAAAATAAAAATTTCTGTCATTAAGAGTCCATTAGTTTCTCCTTTTAAACCGCGTTGGAAGGCAGAATCAATCTGAGGGTGTTTTCTCTCTCTCTCTCTCTCTTTTTTTTTTTTAATGACAATTTTTCTTGTTTCTCTAAATGTTAGGATGATGTCATAAAGACTGGATTGTGACTTCAGGCTGAGACTAAGCAGTGGTAGCAGATGGACTCCTGAAAAACAAAGATCCTGTTTTTATGCAAACATTCCTAGTAATAAAGAACAATGTAAGATAAATATTGAGAAATATAGAAACAAAATGGGTTGTAAACAAAATGTTTTTCAGAGTCAGCTGTTCTTTAAGCAAAGTAGAATAGAGTGGCTCTAGAGACACATTACATGATTCAGTGTAATTACTGGATCGTTCAAGTAAGTGCATTTTATCTGATTCTAAACTGAATCCATCAAATCAGCTATATGGTACTATGCTATACTTTGTATTTTGGAAAAACACCATAGAGAAACATGGAAAATACAACTTCGTGATTTTACATAATATTAGATGATATGACAAAAATTAAATGCATAGTGGATTATCAGAACAAATAATGCTGTCACAACACAGTGATGAAGAGAGTTTGGAGACACTGTAAATTATACAAACTTTTTTTTTTTTGAATAATAATAATAAATAAATAAAATGAAACTTACTTTGTTAGTATTTACAGTTTCTTTTATTAATTTCCTTGTAGCACTTCCAGCTGTGATTTTTGTTTCTTCAAAATGTTCCCAGAAAACAAATGTGAATATTTATGCGGAATTGTGCATATATGCAGTTTTAAAAGTGTTTCTGCAGTGATCTATCCTTGAAAATGTCCTAACTACTAAACTATACAACATTCTGATTAGAGATATCAATCAATCCAATTTAAATAGAGCATGATAAAAGAAGAGAGAACCAAAAATAATTAGGCCAGAGGAAGGAACCAACATGAAAATATATGTTGCCCACGCTATATAATTGTTAGCATGTTTCTTAGCATAGTTTTGTCAAGGTAGACAAGTGCTTTCCTGGACAATGCACAGGCTGTTTCACTTTTGCTTTTAGGATTACTTCATATTTAGTTTCTTAACTTTGCTGTAGTCCCATGGAACTTGGATTCTGAGTCTGCCTCAGCCATCAGCTGTAAGCATAATTATCAGTCCTTATACCCCAGATTTTACTTTAAGACAAGGGTATTAGCTTGACTATCAGTTTTATCAGGTTTTTCCTCCCTATCTTTTTTTTTTCTGTCCTTAGAAAGAGTCAAGCAAAATATATTAGTAGAGAATTGTATCTTTTTGCCTCAGTTTCTTGATAGAAACTGATGATCAGATTCCCTTCTCCATGCCTTTGTCTGTTCTATCTATGATTTCAGGTTAAAACTGGCTTAAAATTTGGTTAAAATTTGTGTACAGCATTAAAAAACTCTGTTCTCAGTGGACTCTTTTATAGTATTGCCAGGAAAAATAATTTAAATAATTTGAATGGGTAAAATAGTGGGTTATACACTCCTCTAGCATGAGATGGAAGATTTGTAACAAAGATCTCTCACTCCTATACTGTATTTTTAAAGGATTTGTGAAGAGGATTGAATGACTACAAAAATTTATTAAAAAAAAAAAAAGAAGAATTAAAAATGGACGTACCAGTTTATTGCACTGTACTGTAACAGGCTATTTTTGCTGTGTCCATTTGCTAGCTATACAATAGGAATTCCTTTCTGTTGAGCTACACATAGAAAGGGATTTAAGCTATTACCCAGTGATAGTCTTTATATAATTGCTATTCTATACAATTTGGTTACTTCCCTGCAAACTCCTTCAGTCCCACAGGCCTCTATTGATCTTCTTTCAATCAATTGACCATGATCTTACACAAATACTTGACGTAGTAATGAGAATTTCTGACCCCTTTCAATTGAGTACTTGACCAGTCAGTGTGAACACTCAACATACCTATAACTTCATCACTAGCAGTAATTACAATCAATAAAGAGGTTAACTTCTAATGTTGTTTGAAGGATGGAAACAAAGCAGATTGCTTAGAAGATACAAAGAAATAGATACATGCACTCCACATGTAGACAGGAAAGCTGATTGTTACACAGACCACTTGAATCACTTTTTTTTTTTTTTCCTGTAAAAATTCTCTTTCTAATATATAAATCAGAATGAGTGGGTTTAGTGTGCTGATACTTGAAAACAAAACAAAACTGTTACAAAACATCTCTTTCATCCTAGAAGCTGAATTTCTTCTAACTAATGGCACAAGGTATGAGCATGAACAACTGAACCTCAGATCTCTTTCACCTTCATAAGAGATAAAATATTCTAATATCTTGATGTAAATTTATTTTCTCTCCCATTCTGTCTCTTTCTTTCCAACATTTTTATAAATGCTAACAAACAAAAACATGTGCACATCGATAGATGCAAATAATAGGAACTAAATTCATAAAGCCATAGCAATATCAGAGATAGAAGTGAAAAAGTAGAGAAAGAACTTTCTTGAAGGTGTAACAGAAGAAAAAAAAAAAAAAAAAGCACAGTCCTTGGACTTATCTCACTTTTTTTTTTTCTGATTTACGGAGATGCTGATATATATATATATATATATATAAAACTACAAACGTTCTCAAAAGGGTCAAAAAAAGGGAATGACTTTTTAAAGATTTTTGTTTACAGCAAATTTGTCTAGTACAGTTAAGTGGAAAAATATATTTTTATTCAATGATGGATATTTAATGCTTTCTTTGATGCTGCAGTGTTTCACTTTTGTGGAATGATACACAATGTAGAACCATACAATGGTTTGGGTTGGAAGGACCCTTAAAAATCACCTAGTTCCAACCCCTCCTGCCACAGGCAGGGACACCACTCACTAGATCAGGTTTCCCAAAGCCCCATCCAGCCCGGCCTTGAACACCTCCAAGGATGGAACATCCACAGCTTCTCTGGGCAACCTGTTCCAGTGCCTCACAACCCTCATAGTAAAGAATTTCTTCCTAATGTCTAATCTAAATCTTCCCTCTTTTAGTTTAAAGTTGTTACCTCTTGTCCTATCACTATCTGAATTGTAAAAAGTTGTTCTCCCTTTTTTTTATAACCCCCCTTTAATTACCAAAAGACTGCAATGAGGTCTCCCTGGAGCCTTCTCTTCTGCATCTGAACATCCCCTGCGCTCTCAGCCTTTCTTCATAGGAGAGGTGCTTCAGACCTTCTCTGGACATGTTATAATATTGATTGTGTTGATATTAGGACTTTCATTTAATTTAACCTAATATATATTTTTCAGATGTGTTTTAGGGGGGTGTCCTGGTTCCAGTTAGGACAGAGTTAAGTAGCTCATAGTAGCTGGTAGGGTGCTATGTTTTGGATTAGGATGAGAAGAGTGCTGATAACATGCTGATGTTTTAATTGTTGCAGAGCTGTTTACACCAGGCCAAGGACTTTTCGGCTTCTCGCTCTGTCCTGCCAGCGAGCAGGCTGGGGGTGCAGCAGGAGCTGGGAGGGGACAGACCCAGGACAGCTGACCCAAACTGGCCAGAGGGGTATTCCATACCATCTGACGTCATGCTAAACAATATATAGGGGTGGCTGGCCGGGGTGGGGGGGCCGGCTGCTCGGGAATAGGCTGGGCATCGGTCAGCGGGTGGTGAGCAATTGCGTTGTGCATCACTTGTTTTCTTACACATTATTATTGTTAATACTATTATCATTATCACTATTATTATTATTATTGTTATTATTATATTCCTGTCTTAATAAACTGTCTTTATCTCAACTCACCGGCTTCACTTTCCCGTTTCTCTCCCCCATCCCAGAGAGGGAGGGGGGAGGGTGAGCGAACGGCTGTGTGGTGTTTAGCTGCCAGCCAGGTTAAACCACAACAGGGGGAAATAAATACAAAATACTGAGTGTCTTCAACTGTTTCAATACTATTAAAAAACAGGTGAGGCAATCTGAAATTAAACTCAGCATAGTTTACATGTTAAAAAAAAACATTTGCCACAATTATGAGAACTGAACTGCAATAATGAGAGAGAATTTAATACTCAGAGGTAACTAATGCAAATATTTTTAGTCTGCTGTTTATTTAGAAATTAGACTACTGAAAACAATAACAATGATGCACAATGCCTCCTAAATATTAACACATATGCCTTATTCATCTTTAGTTTTTTGTCAGCATCTTTAACCATTTCTTCTAGAAATCCTTTTCACCTCATAATTTCTTTACTGAACTCATCCACATTGTCTTGTCCTATGTCAACTATTCTGTTAGAAGGCCCTTGGAGAAGAACTCTCCTTTCCCTTTCCCTCTTCTCTTTCTTCCAGCTTCTTCTGGAAGTCCTTCAGTACTCTGTCTTTCACATCCTTCTTTTCTCAATGCCTAAAAAATAGATATACAGCCATCATCCTCATGCAGTTGTATCATTTATAAAGTTCTCAGCTTCAAAGAGAGGTGTCCATTTTTTCAAATATTTTTATTTCTTTCTTTGACATCATATCTTGCACTCAACCCAGCAAAAGCTTCTGTTTTCTTGGTTCTGAATCATCATTCTTTCTAGTTTTCATTTCTGGTTCCTTTTTTCAGTACCTAGACAAAAGATTATTTTGTACAAGATGGACTGCATCCAAAAAAACTTTAGTAGGTATTAAATGCAGAACAACTTAAGGAAGAAGAGAAAAATCACAGGCCCCCCTACCAGAAACAAACATGCTCCATATTTTCCCTAACTGTTTTTCTTTTTACATGTTAAGTAAGAGATAAAACGTATATTCAATTATGAAAATGCTTCAAAACTTGGCATTTTCATAATCTTTCTCCTTAGTAATATGCATTGTTCACTGGCTCTTTGATCAATGTGTAGAAGCTGGCATTACACAGCATTTGCTAGCATACTTATAAGATACTGATTTCTCTGGTAAAGCTTTTCACTGAATGTGAAAACTTTTCCACTGTACATGTGCTAGGTTGACAGAGTGTCAGTGAATACTTTTGAAATTTATATAAGTTTAATTGTACATTCTTGGATGTGGGAAACAATACTGTCCTTCCACTTTGCAGTTATTCAAGGAACTATCCAATTTTTAAGACAGTTGACCATACAACACTATGTTTTAAAGTATGACTTCTATGACATTTTACTTTTTCTTTTTTTAACCAACCAATTCACCCACTAACAGATTTTGGAAAGGAATAAATTAAGTTTTGTTGTTCAGTAATCCTGAATACTTAATCAGCACATTTCTTTGCTGACCGTACAGTTGGTGCGTGCGCATACGTATATACCTCAACACAGACAGTGTGAGGAAGATTACTGGTTATTATCTCTTATGCTCTGTTTTTCTCACAAATTTATTTGTATTTTTTGATACTTGCAAACATTGGGATGTTACTTCTGTTTGCATTTGGGTATCATCTTACATCTTCAAATGCTTTACATTTTGTATACATTTCTCAGTTGGGTCAAAAATGCTCTTCTGGGTAACATTTAATATTTGCCTTTGTCAGTATCTTGTCTCTGATAGTTGCTTACATAAGATATTCAAGGAAATGAAATATGGCAGGGCAATCATACAGATATCATCCTTGCAAAATACTTCAGTGTTTTTAAGCATCAGAAGACTAAAAACTCAACCGTGTCAGAGGTTTTGCCAGTTTTTAATAGTCTTCATTGTAGGTTTATTCCTTTATCTCTTAAAGTCTCTAAGCTTTCAGATTCATAAACATCCTGACGGAATGCATCCCACAGCGTGTCTTATTTAATAATAAAAGAAAAAAAAAAAAAAAAGAAAATAGGTATGCAAATAGTTTCCCTTTTTCTGTATGAACCTACCTTCAGATGATTTTGTTTGACTCCTCAACTTCTGATGTTCTGGAAAATATATAATAATAGTACTTCATTAGCTTCACTCATGACTGTATTTATAATTTGGTTGCCATCTCTCATTTCTCCCTCAGCTACCTCTTTCCTGAGCTGAAAAATTTCTGGCTATTGAATTTGTCGTCATAAGAATTCTGTGTAATACTACTGATCAGCTTTCATCACATTCTTTGTACCTTTATAGGTTATGCTATTTCCTTTTCTGTGGAAGGGGGTCAGAACTGAGTGCAGTATTCAAGATGAAAGGACACCAGATGTGTGGTTTTTTTTTATTTATTTGTGTTTTTTTTTTTTTCTGCTCCTGAGCATTAATATTTTCATATCATTATTTATTTCACGAACAGTAGTAATTTACAGTTCATCATATTGTAGATGTAGTTAGCTTGTTTCTTCTCCTCCCATGTACAGTTTTTGTTTGTATGTCAACTTTTTCTTTTTTTTTTCTCTTCCCAAGGTCTGTGAGCAATTTATACCCAATAAATTTTGAAAACAGTGGAGGTGTAATAAAAATAATAATAAAAAAATATTGCCAATGGAGTGGAAAAAGAAACGAGTCTGTTACTAAAATTACCTAGCTTTTTTGCTTTTTTCTTATGGAAATCACATGCGTAGAGGGAAAAAAAAAAACGCATAACCAAAAAAACAACAAAAAACAAACCACAAAACCAAAAACAAACAAAAAAAAGTGTATTCTCGTAAGTCCATGACAAAATTTATCTTTCCTTCTCCAAAAATTTAACTTTCAGCATATCTCAGTGATATACAAAGTATAGGCGGAACTTTGAAAAACTTCAATTAGATTTCATGTGGTGTGACATTTCAAATAATAAATGATTCTGGGTTTCCGCTTTGTTTTTCACTAAATCTTTAATTACGTATATTTAAAAATTTACATCTTTTTGCTCACACCTGCTTTTCAAACATTTTCTAGTTCACTTTAAATTTCTTCAGTTATTCGTACATCTTAAACGTTGCCTATGAGATTTTTTTTTTCATATACTGCAGCTTTGTTGTAATTTTCTTTTAAAACAACCTAATTCTCCTGGTTTTAATACAAGACCAAGTAAAATATATTGATTTCACCTGAACTGCACTTTGGCATTTCATTTTATCCTGAACATGAAAATAATATCAGAGCTGATGTGAACATGCAAGAACAAAAAGCTTGACAGAAAAGGCTCCATAACCTCTTGCAGTCTAAGAACATCAAGTTGCACACCGATTTATGCACATTAAGTGCTGAGCACCTGCAGCATACCCTGGGCCCAATGTGGTGTAGTGTCTTTTCTTTCTGCTGCTTCTGTTTCAGAGTTTGAAAACAGCTGTTATTTCTTGAGAGCATGTACATTCTTCTGTCTTCTCCACCATCAATCACAAAGCAGGATAGAGAGCTGTCTCTTTCAAGTCTTCTTCTAAAGTAATGCAAATAAATAATTGAAACAGAAAATAAAATGAAACAGAGCACTTCCAAAGAGCAAAGCCTTCCATATTCTGAATTGCCATAAAGCTGCTGACTGAGCAGGGCCACACATTGTAATGTTGTCCCTGGTCAGAAGAGGTCACTACCGTTGCCACTGGGGAGAAGAGTGAATGGCTTCAGAAATGGCTCTGACCTGTGCTGAGAAAGCAGGAACACGAGACAAACTTTATTTTAGAAAAGAAATCTATGATTCATTGATTTCCTATATTTGAATGAGAGCTAACGTCTCCACTTATAAATGGCATCTACATTTCAAAAGGTACTGGAAGTGTCTGCCACTTCTGTACAATTCTCTGGGGGACATTTTTCAGATCCTGCTGGAAGTGACTTGCTCTCACAAAGGAGTAACTCCTTTCTGCTTCTGTAACATCTGCATCACCTTTTCTCTGGTGTGGATAGCAAAGGAGAATGTATCCACAGGAGACTGTACATATAGTTTAGGGAACAGATTTTACCATGAGACTTATCCCTCCGTTCCTCCAAAATCCAGTAGAGTTACACAGGATTTATTTAGAGCAGAAAGGGCCAAAGACTGTATTTTAGAGTTGCATGTAACAGCCAGTGTATGATCCTGATACGTTACTACAAACATTTTTGTACTCAGAATTAAAGGAATCAGACTTCAGAAGAATGCTAGGGTAAAGTCAACAAAAAATAGTTTCATCACATTGAAATTGACAGAATTATACTGAAAGTTATAATTGTGAATCAGTCTGGAACGTGAACAGTAGCAGTACTTGGATGAAAAATGAGCTATAAATAAGGGAATTTTCAGATAATGACACAATACAGAGAATCAAAGGAGAGAGGAATAAAAACTGAAAATAGAGCAGAACAAAAAACATTTTAATACAATGAAATTAATTCAACATTTTCATTTTGCTGACTAATATGTTTGGTTCAGAGAGTTCCTGCATTTCTAGTTGCTGAACTATTTTTCATTACTTGAGACCAGTATTTTTATAATAGGTAAATGAACTTAGTTGGATAGGGTGAAAACTGACTAAAATTTTTGCCTGTACTTGAACACCATGAAAAAGCTCTCCGAACTTTATAAAGAAATACATTGGTTTATCTTTAGCCCTTGTATATGCTAATATTTTTCTGACTTCAACTAATACAGGGAAGAGGCACAGGGAAATAAATATAAAATGTGAGGTTTAGTGCCACATTTTAGTTTGTGTCCTCAATAAGATTTTGCATACTTATCTATATCCCCTTTTTTGGCATAAACCAAATTTATAGTAGTTTAGAGATCACCATATTGTACATATATGACATTGTAACACAGAATAGATCTTTAAATATAAACAGGTATGAGTTTAGACACAAATGTATTCATGCAACATTCAGAATTTCTTTTATTAAATAAACATTTTATTAAAAGATAAGTCTTTAATTTACAGCCTGACACATGCTGTTTTGAAATAAAACTCCTATCAGTCATATGATGATATTCAACTGGTGGCTAAGACAAAACCTTAAAAATCAATGAAAATTCAGTTGCACTACAACTCTAGGCTTCTGTGGTTAGAAAATGTATTTCAAGCTTTGCATTAAAAAGGAGAAAATAATGTTGTAATGCAACAAACAAGAAAGGATTATGGGTTTCATTTTCTAAATAGTTTTAAAAGAGGCTTTAAAAAAAAAAAAAAAAAGCTCCTACTCATATCTATAGAAGGAAGCTGTACTACTTCAGGAAGAAGAACCATCTTTAATTTTTCCTTTCTGTGCACCATCATAAAGCAAGTGAACTTGCATTTAGTAATACTGTTTCTGTTGAGAGCAATAATTTAAAAATAAGAATATTCAATCTTTAGTCAATAGGATGCATAATTACAAAAAAGTTGAGTTAAATATTCTGATAAATATATATTTTTAGTTATAGTTTTTCAGAACTCAAACTACATGTATTTTTACATGAGAAAATACATTTTAATAGTTAATTGAATCATATATATTTGTTCTGTTAAATTAAATGAATAATTTATTTTGTCAATTATATATATATATAAAAGTTTAAAACTTTCAGAAAACTCCTCAGATTCATTATGAGTTTTCATCTGTACTGTTGGCTTGAACTTGTTCCACGAATATGGCTATTCTAGTAAATAAAAAGAACTAAGAAATGTAACTCTACAAGAGTATACCAACAACATTTTCAATAGACAATACATTTTTATACAATAAAGGAAGACAAATTGTTGCATATTAGTCATATGGTGTAATTGTGCTTTTATTTTGATATTAGGAATTTAGATTTTTGTAACAGCAATAGTTTTGCAAACTTGTAAGCAAGCAAGCACTTTTAACTAATGGAGTATAAAATGAAAAAGTTACCAGGGGAATATTGCATGCATCTCCAGGTGGTTTTATGTGAAGGGAATGGGAATAAGACCTTTTAAAAGGTTAGTTTCTTTCTCTCAGGCACGTTAGATTTTAAGTACCCATCTATTTCTCATTTCTACTTCTCTGCATACACTAGCTCAAGGCTAAGAGTCCAGTTGTCTTCCAGGTCTAAGATGACCTCGATCTTTGCTCCACTTTTAAACTAGTTGTGATCACTTTTCTACAGCTCAAAACTTCTTAATGATCTGAATGTGAAGTGGTTTATTAAGAACTGATGAATGATCTGATCAAATATTAGAGGCCCAAAATTCTCATGGAGGAACTGGTTTGAGATTACACCTGCTTTGGCAGATCGAACTGACACATGAGTTGAGATTTTGTAAGTTACACCTTAATTGTTTGGGCTTCAAATTACCTCCAGAAATGGCAATAAAATTCAGAAATTTACTAAGGAGCCTTCACTGATTTCTCTCTTGATTTTTGTACTGCTACCTACTTATTTCCGTGATATGTGGCTGCATGTCCTGTTGGACACCTTGAGTCTTCAGTCCCAGTAAAACTCCTAGTGTTACATTTCAGAATCTTTTCTTTATTGTGATTTTTGTCATGTCCAGAATTAAGTAAACTAAGAGTTCAATACATATTTGGAATCATTCTGAATGAGCTGGTTCAGGTATTCGAAATATTATGTACACTTCATTATAGACGAAGAAAACACTATCAGGCAAGTTATCCTCACTAGGATGCTGCAGAGAAGTATTTTCTACTTCAGAGTTAGATTATTCAGAAATACTTTTTGATTTTGTATGCTTACCATATTTTCTGTAAATGAGACAGAATCATAAGAATGCTTTGATGTCTTGGCAATCTCAACTAGGAGTGGTATGTAAACCACTTGACTGTGTAACTTTGAGGCCCAACCTGTTTATCATTGTTTGAGTGCTCATAGCCTTGGACCAATGCTGGATTTGGAAATACGGAAATGTATCTATTTCTATTTGCCAATGCTGTTACACCTTCAATGCCTGAAATATCTTTACATAAATATGGAAACATTTTGTCAAAAAATGCTAGTGGAGGTAGTTCCCTCACAATCTTCCCAGTAATGTAAGTCAACTCAACTCACCCCAGTAACATAAGCCAACTCAAATCCTAAACTTACTCAAATTCCCATTTTAGTAGACAAACATCTAAACATTACATCTGAATTTCACTCACCTCCTCTTTCCTTCTTCATTCAGCTTTTAAAAATGTTTGTAACATGCTACACTTCTCCACCCACATTATATTTTATGATAGTCAAAGCACTGGCTTGCAGATCTGCAAGCTGTTCTTCTGACATAAAATGCACTTATTGACTAGTAAAACTAAACTGTTTATCTAAAGAATACTTCACAGGTATACCTAATGTTTTCCAGAGTATTCTTCATAATCCTTAATCTAATACTGTCACTTTCATGTAAATCATATTATACATATCTACATATATATGTGTATATATATATGCGCACACATAAAACACACAAAAGACAGGACATCCTATTAAATCAAATGTTATCCTAAACTATGTGGTTCAGCATGTTAAGACTAATTCAACCCAGAACCTATTTCTGAAGTCAGTGGCACATAAGTAATGATATCTGGTCATCATATCTGGCTGCTTTTAACTGCTGTGTCTGATTACTTACTAACTTACAACTGCACTGATTACAAATAGTCTTTTCTAGTGATCAGACTAAGGCATGAATTACTGTTTTGGAATAAGAGACAAATAATTGTCTCATTCAGGCACCACTCTCTCAAAATAACATTCACTAAAACAACACCCAGAGATAATTGTTCATGAACTTAAAATAAAATACATTGCAGAATATAGCACAGATGAAGTGAAATTATGTAATTTCACATATTTATTATCATACTTTGCAATCTCCATAAACTGAAATTTCTTATGATGGAATATTTTTCATATCTGTGTTTCTAGAACATTAGATGCAATTAATGTTTAATTTTGATTGGTAGTACTCATGTAACATTTGGATCCTTTACTTAAATGATAAATTACCTTAGCTACTCATGGTGAATCCCTCAATCATTTCATTTTTCTTCTTCAGCCAAATCTCTAAATCAGAAATGTTTCTGTTGCTTGTTATAGAATTTCTTGGAGATGTCCAGAATGTAATTTATCCTGACCTGGTACTATGTCAGTTTTAATAGGTCTAACTTGCTGCTTCATCGTGACCATAAAGCCTTTTAGCATTTCACTTGCTTAACCAAGAAAATTTATCCCAGGCTGCGGAATATGACCTTCAAATTCTTTCATGCATATACTAGCAAGGAATTCATTCAGCCTCTTGGCAGTATGAACCTCATTTGTCATTAACATCTCACTCTTCTCCTTCAATAGTACAACTAACTCCTTGTCTACCTTCCGGCTGACATTGTAATTGCAATTCTAAGCCACTTATTATTTTTGTCTTCATGACTGCTAGCACTGAAAAATCTAGCTTGCTTTCTCACTCTTCTTTTCTTCTGCAAACTTATCTTGTCTCAAAGGAATTTCTCCTCCAACATTTTGAGATCATCTATTTTTTTTGTACTACTGTTTTCATAACTGGGCAAAAACCTTATTTATGCAATGTGTTTGGTTCCTGTAACACTGCCCTTTATGATCTCTGCCTCACTCACATTTCCTTTCCTTTCCTCTTTCTTAATTTCAGTTCTTATATTTTATCCAAGACTATATGTATTTTCAGAACAAACAGAATAAACTGTCCTGGACTCTCAACTCGGAATGGCTATTTCTCTCTTTCTTTTGATTCCTCATCTCAGATTACTTCAGAGTACTTGAAATGGTCACTCTTACATTTCTATCTTTTCTCCAAGAATGATATTCTGATGAACCTGAAGTCAAGGTGAGTTTAGTTACTAGCTTCACTGGAAACAGGCATTCACTAGAAATAATTCTTTGTTTGTAAAGGTTTATTCACTAAGGTTTGCACTGTTTAAAATGAATTTTTGATTCTGAATGTTTGTGTGTCTGTAATGGGTTTACGCAGCAAGGTTTTGGTAGCAAGGAACTATAAGGGTGGCTTCTGTGAGAGGAATCCAAAAGCTGCACCATGTTAAACAAGGGCCCCACCTCTGGCCAGAGCCAAGCCAATAAGAGATGTTGTTTGTGCCTCTGTGAGAGCATATTTAAGAAAGGGGAAAAACAAAACAAAACAAAACAAACAAAGAAACAAACAAAATTCTGCAGAACAGCAGCTGGGAGAGCGAGGAGTGAGAACCAGCCCTGCAGACCCCAAGATCAGCGCAGAAGGAGGGCAGGAGGTGAAGAAGTTCCCCTGCGGCCTGTGGAGAGGCCCCTGGTGGAGCAGGCTGTCCCCCTGCAGCCCATGGGTCCCACACGGAGCAGATCTCCACGCTGCAGCCCGTGGAGGAGCCCCCGGTGGAGCAGGTGGATGTGGCCTGGAGGAGGCTGCGGCCCATGGAGAGCCCCCGCAGGAGCAGGGAGTCGGGGGGGGGGGGGGGGGGGGGGGGAGTTGCCACCCATGGGGGACCTGTACTGGAGCAGTTTGCTCCTGATGGATGGACCCCGTGGTACGGAGCCATGTGGGAGCAGTTCTTACAGAGCTGCTGTCAGTTGAAAGCCCACACAGAATCTGTTCAGGAAGGATGGCGTCCCCTGAGAGGGACTGCAATTTGGAGCAGGGGCAGAGAGTGACCGTGAAGGAGCAGCGGAGATGAAGTGCTATGGACTGACCACAGCACCCATTCCCCCATTTCCCTGTGCTGCTCAGGGAGAGGAGGTAGAAGAGGGTGGATGGAGGGAAGGTGTTTTTGGTTTCTTTCCTTTGTTTCTTACTTCTCTAGCTTGTTAGTAATAGGCAATAAATTTTATTATCTCCCTACTCTGACTCTGTTTTACCCATCACGATAATTGTTCACTGTTCTCCCTGTCCTTATCTCAACCCTTGAGCTATTTTCATCGTATTTTCTCTCTCTTTCCCTTTGAGGAGAGGGAGTGAGAGAGCAGTTGTGGTGGATGTCAGCTGCCCAGCTGATTAAAACCACCACAGTGTCTTACCTGCATATGCTGGTGGCAGCAGCTACACATTTTCTGTTTAAGTGGCACTAGCTTTTCACCCAAAGAGCTTAACAGACAAGCATGATAAGGTCAAATAAAATGAGAAGTCCCTAAAAGCCCATTTGGATTTGCTCTTGCTTCCTAACTCTCTTGTAACATATATATGCATATATATGCTTTTTAAAAGTCATAGTCTTTCATTGCAGAGTGAATTCAAACATTACTCTTTTTCATTCCTTTAGTCATTTAGGAAAAGATTAATACCTTTCTCCTAGTATTTCCACATGAATTTTCAAATTTGAAATGAATTAAAATGTAAATGGTGACCTGTAAAGCAAAATTATATCTACTACAGTCTTTTTCCCTTAAGCGTGATGACCTCAGAACTGGCATTCCCTTGATCCACTCTATGCAGACCAATTACATGTTTGTAGTATCTTCTTCTGGAACTGCATATTTCAGCTCAAAATCATATTAAACCTTTAATATTAATCCAGGAACAATTTCCATTTCCTAGGAAAATTTACAAACCTTCCTAAATGCATTTTCCTCATTATTTCTATTTTAAATATCATAATTTACAAGCTCTGCAATTCCATTCTCTGTTATTTTGGCCATGCAGTGAGGTGTTGCTGAATGGCTATAATGTGCTGACTTTGGATGACCACAGCCTACCAACCTTGATTACTTGCTTAACTAAGATAAGCAGATAGAATTGTTTCAATTATGTTTTTACATTTCAGTAGCTGTAAGAGCTAGCAATTCTGGTAGAAACACAGTTCTATTAAAGTAAGTTAAAAAAATAAAATAAGTATTTGGGAGAAGTGACATGATTTGTGCTTTCCTAGAAGTTTAAGTAATACTGCACAGCCAGCTCAAACCTAAAATAGTCCCATTAAACAATAAATTTCTCAAAGAAGTTATAGAATGTATTTACGTAGTATTATGAGAAGATCAATTTATTTTTGTAGCTCTTATTCACTACAATTGAGATATGAGATTAACAAAGGGCTAACAGTGACTAGAGATGTGAGGAATATGGAAATTTTACCTTTCCTCTTCAATGGTATTTAAACATTTTTATTTTTTTCTCTTCTTTCTTTTCTCTCCTTTTCTTTTCTTTTCTTTTCTTTTCTTTTCTTTTCTTTTCTTTTCTTTTCTTTTCTTTTCTTTTCTTTTCTTTTCTTTTCTTTTCTTTTCTTTTCTTTTCTTTTCTTTTCTTTTCTTTTCTTTTCTTTTCTTTTCTTTTCTTTTCTTTTCTTTTCTTTTCTTTTCTTTTCTTTTCTTTTCTTTTCTTTTCTTTTCTTCTTTTCTTTCTTCTTTTCTTTTCTTTTCTTTTCTTTCCTTTTCTTTCTTTTCTTTTCTTTTCTTTTTCTTTTCTTTTCTTTTCTTTCTTTTCTTTTCTTTTCTTTTCTTTCTTTTCTTTTCTTTTTCTTTTCTTTTCTTTTCTTTTCTTTTCTTTTCTTTTCTTTTCTTTTCTTTTCTTTTCTTTTCTTTTCTTTTTCTTTCTTTTCTTTTCTTTTCTTTTCCCTTCCTTCCTTCCTTCCCTTCCCTTCTTCCTTCCCTTCCCTTCCTTCCCTTCTTTTTTTCCTTCCTTCCCTTCCCTTCCCTTCCCTTCCCTTCCCTTCCCTTCCCTTCCTTCCCTTTCCTTTCCTTTTCCTTCCCTTCCTTCCTTTCCTTCCTTTCCTTTCTTTTCCTTTCCTTTCCTTTCCTTTCCTTTCCTTTCCTTTCCTTTCCTTTCCTTTCCTTTCCTTTCCTTTCCTTTCCTTTCCTTTCCTTTCCTTTCCTTTCCTTTCCTTTCCTTTCCTTTCCTTTCCTTTCCTTTCCTTTCCTTTCCTTTCCTTTCCTTTCCTTTCCTTTCCTTTCCTTTCCTTTCCTTTCCTTTCCTTTCCTTTCCTTTCCTTTTTCTCCTTTCCTTTCCTTTCCTTTCCTTTCCTTTCCTTTCCTTTCCTTTCCTTTCCTTTCCTTTCCTTTCCTTTCCTTTCCTTTCCTTTCCTTTCCTTTCCTTTCCTTTCCTTTCCTTTCCTTTCCTTTCCTTTCCTTTCCTTTCCTTTCCTTTCCTTTCCTTTCCTTTCCTTTCCTTTCCTTTCCTTTCCTTTCCTTTCCTTTCCTTTCCTTTCCTTTCCTTTCCTTTCCTTTCCTTTCCTTTCCTTTCCTTTCCTTTCCTTTCCTTTCCTTTCCTTTCCTTTCCTTTCCTTTCCTTTCCTTTCCTTTCCTTTCCTTTCCTTTCCTTTCCTTTCCTTTCCTTTCCTTTCCTTTCCTTTCCTTTCCTTTCCTTTCCTTTCCTTTCCTTTCCTTTCCTTTCCTTTCCTTTCCTTTCCTTTCCTTTCCTTTCCTTTCCTTTCCTTTTTTTCTTCCTCTCCCCTTGCCTCGCCTCTCCTCGCCTCGCCTCCCCTCCCCTTCCCTCGCCTCCCTCCCCTCCCCTCCTCTCCCCCTCCCCTCCTCCTCCTCCACATGAGAATGCAGGCCAAGCTATAGGAAAAAGACATTACAGAATGTTCCAAGAGTTCATATTAGATATGTTCATAAGTCGGCTGAACGTGTTTCAGTGGTTCAGTCAGCAGACATGTTTCAGTGGGAATTTTTTGGGGAAGAGGTACAACTGACATTGTGAATTGCTAAAACAAAAGCAGCAGTTTGTCTAAGGATCAAATTCCTCACCACATCTTTATGTCTTATTCCAACTACTTCGCATATTAATTTCCTATTATTTCTTAACTGTGAATATTTTAGGGAGCAATAAGAATTATTTTTTTATAGAGCAAATAAATTATTGCTTACTGTTGCATTACAATGGTTATATTACTACTGCAAATTCATAGCAGCAATTGAAACCATTAGATGGAATCTAAGTAGGGTAGTATCCTCTCTCCTATGGTATGGACTACTCTGTAAAAAGCTTCCATGTCACTTCTCTGATTTTGACAAGAAATTCTATCCTTACTAAATCTGTCATGTAAAGCAGCAAAAATATTTTTGTTTTTCATTTATAAAAAAATATTCAAATATTTGAAAATTCTAATCATATCTAATAAATAGGTAGATGAGAAAACTTTTCTCTTGAGTATGTGGAAATGCAATTAGGTATAATTTGCATGCTGAGAGATGACTGTTCAAGAGTGGGCAAATGATAAGTCTAAATGATAAGACTTCATTAGTAAATCCGTCATAGCTGGATGAGAAAGAGAACATGCTTGGGAGATTTATTTTTTTCTATATAGGTTTTTTTTTTTTAACCAGTTACAAATTTAAAGTAAAAAGTATAAACACTCCAATGAAAAGGGATTAATAACAGTCAAACTCAAAAATTCTACCTAAACTTTTTATTTCTTCCTGTTCTCTGTCTGCCTATGAGAGCTTTATCAGAAAATTAACTGTTTGCAATAAAAATTATGAATTTATATGCAGTGTAATTTAGATTCTTGTGGGATTTAGTTATTCATGTGTCTTTGGGTAACATATTTTTGGGTGATAAAAGACCTGATGGTTATTGTTGGAATATTTGATGTTTTCAATAGCCTTCCACAAGTCAAGAAGAGAAAACTAAAACATAGATGAAGAGAATTTCACTTATTCTGATGTGGGAAACATGAGCAATATGCTTTTTAGGTGCACAATGAAAAGAAAAATAAAAACAAAGACTTTATGACTAAGCTAGCTTTTGACTAACACGAGGTGAGTAAGCCAATTCAAACTCATGGCAAAAAACAGCTAATTTGTTTTAAACATAACAGGCCACTAATCTGATTTCACATCTTGTGAAATACAGACTGCATTCTGACACTGTGAACATTACTTCACATCCTAAATAGAAATGGAAAATAATTCTGAGGCATCAAAGTGTGCAGAGATTCAAGTTACAGTTCAACAGACAACAAGAAAGCACATATAATTGCATGGTGGCAGAAGTGGTATAAGCCAAGGGAGTGTCCAGCAAGAAAGACAGTGAGAACTGCAGTGATTTTTTTTTTTTTCCCCACAAGAATTTGCAAGTGCTGTGAGAGTATGGCAAACAGGAAAAAGAGGATCTAGGTGATATCATTAGTTTGGAGGAGGAATACACAGCAACAATACACAACATTTTTGTATCAGACTATAAGCCTAAAAGAAAATGAGATATTTGTTTCAAAGTTTGACACAGATGCATAAATTGATGTGGTACCAAAACCAATAACATTAGCAATAAATGGAACAGAGAGAAGGTAAGGCTTCCACTAGAAGAGCATGTGAATTAATGGGTATATAAATCCTTCATTAAGAGGAAGGTTTTTAGAGAATCAAGGGATCTGACAGAACGAGGAAGATATGAAAGATACTCTAGGTATCACATAGCAAGAAGAGTATATTAGCAGCAAGAGGGAAATATTGAGACATTCACTTATACACAGACTCAAGAGAACATATTCTGAGAATATATGCCTGTTGCAAATTTATACATACAAATTTATACATATATCTCTTTTGCTTTGTATGTCAGCATATACACATTTAAAGATACAGGATGCGTTCATGCACAGTGAATGCACACGTTGACAGGGCATGTCTTGAGAGACTAGAACTCAACTTGCATCCTTTACATGGGATACTTAACTAGAAACTACATTTTGGATTGTATAAATAGCACTAAGATTTATGGGGATTTTAAAACCAGAAAAGATAAAATGAACAACTTTTTCAAAGTGACTTGGGAAAAAATGAATTAAAGATGAACAAAAGTGTGATGTGCAATAGAAGGAAAACTGGGTCTAGGGACTAGTTAACACTCCAAAATGAGGAAGACAGTCAAAGTAAAACTGTGAACATTAGCAGCCTGTTTTCTGAAAGAGGTAAAGGGATAATGAGTTTCCTCTGTACTGGGAACTAAATAGGGTTAGTTGTGTTGCATCTGAAGGAATCTTCAAGACAGGGAAACTATTACGCAGAGCTGTTAAATAGAGAAGAGCTTACATTTGTAACATGGGTTTGAAAAACCACAGTTAATCAAGTTACAGTGGAAGCTAGCAAAAACTGAATGCCAATGTTTAATAGAGAATGATTTTTTGGCTTTCATTCTTAGATATAAAAACTTAATTATCTTTTTTTTTTTTTTGTGAATGAAATTTATGTTACCAGAAACTGACGTGCCTGGTGACAGGACGAGGGGGAATGGGCTAAAGTTGCGCCAGGGGAGGTTTAGGTTGGATGTTAGGAAGAACTTCTTTACTGAAAGGGTTGTTAGGCATTGGAATGGACTGCCCAGGGAGGTGGTTGAGTCGCCATCCCTGGAGGTCTTTAAGAGACGTTTAGATGTAGCCCTTAGTGATATGGTTTAGTGGAGGACTTGTTAGTGTTAGGGCAGAGGTTGGACTAGATGATCTTGGAGGTCTCTTCCAACCTAGACGATTCTGTGATTCTGTGATTCTGTGACCCCAAAACACTAACATTATAAAAAGAGGTTTAGCAAACAAAAAGATACTACTTTTTTCAGCACTTTTCTTAATTTACTTAGGAGATCACAGAATCACAGAATGGGTTGTGTTGGAAGGGACCTCTGAACATCATCTAGTCCAAGTCCCCTACCGAGCAGGATCACCTAGTGCAGGATGGCATCCAGGCAGGTTTTGAATATCTCCAGAGAAGACTCCAGAACCTCTCTGGGCAGCCTGTTCCAGTGCTCTACCACCCTCACAGTAAAGTGCCCCCTCATATTGAGCCAGAACCTCCTGTGCTTCGGTTTGTGCCCATTGACTCGTCCTCTCGCTGGGCACAACTGAAAAGAGACCAGCTCCATCCTCACAACACCCTCCCCTCAGATATTTATATGAGGTCTCCCCTTAGTCTTCTCTTTTCTAGGCTAAACAGGCCCAGTTCTCTTAGCCTGCCCTCGTATGACAGGTGCTCGAGTCTTCTAATCATCTTAATAGCCCACCTCTGAACTTGCTCCAGTAGTTCTATGTACCTCTTGTACTGGGGAGCCCAGTACCACATGGTTAAGGATTGAAAATACTCTTTGTGGCATTACATGTAAGTAGAGTGGAATGAAATACAGACCTAAACATTGTACAGACTGGTGTAATTAGAGAGATCTCTTGGGTTTTGGGTTTGATGTAAATGGAAGAACCACAGGTACTGCAGGGTATTCAGTGTATGTCTCCACTAGCAAACAAAACAGTGCCAGGCTCTGGATTGCTCCTGTTTGCTGGAGCACCATGTCTTCCCTGTTTAGTTGTTAGAGTGGACCTGGCCTTGGGCTTTGCCAGCTAGCACTCTTAAGGCACACCTTAAAATTAGGAGTCTGACCAGGGACAAACACAAATGCATTTTGTATGTGGAGTACACTGGCTACGAGGGTGTGAGTAAATTTCCTGTGTGATTTCCTCTAAGAAGCTTTTAAAACGTTTTTTTTGTTGTTGTTGCATTTTTAAGAACCTAGGTATGACAGAGCCTGTATAATGCTGTATTATATTACTGTATTACAGATTACAGTATTAAGATTTTATTAATAATAATGTATTAAAATACATTATGTATATTACTACATAAGTGAACCCATTGTACTTTGATAGGGGGAACGGATAGTCAGTTACGGAAGAAATGGGAAGAGACCTTCACCACAATAAGAAAAAAGGTTGCTCAGTGATAGTGTATGTATGTACCTATATTAAACTAAAAGGATTTGTATTAGGTTTATTTCAAATGTAATGCATATGTGATTAAAAAAAAAAAAATCTGAATCAATATCCTTTTGGTCAGTCTTGTAACAGTTATCTGGCATCCAAAACTGTCTTCAAAATGAGTTCATTAATGATAAAGGAAGTATTACAAACATCGCATCTGACATTCTGCCAAGCAAAGGACAGAGCTTTAAATACAATTTCACATAACATTTCATATAAACCTCTGAAGGAGAATACCTTTCTCTGGTGCAGAAAACTGACATTGGATATCCCTGCACACCTGGTAGGGCATTTTATTTTGTTTGCAATGCTTACTTTGGCTTATGATACCGTAGTCTGTTTCTTCAAAATTCATGCCTTGTCTGACTTTGTCTGGTATATCAGTCTTTTTTTAACCATTCCCCTAAATAATATAGTGAAATTATTTACTATCAAGAAGGCAAGTAGATGACAATCACATTAAAGGTACTAGTTGCTTTAAAATAAATGCAAATGTCTTTCCCATAAAATTCAGTGTATGCAAATTAAACCATTTCTACACAGTCTAGTATCTAAATTCGTAAAATACCTAGAAAAGGGATATAGTTAAATGACTTATGTTTATAATTGCATGACCTTCTTTAACGTAGGATTTTTTCTTGTTTCTACAGCAATTACTGTAGACCCCACACTATTCCCTTCAGCTGTCTTTTTTCCTTCACATGAGCCAAATATACTTATCTGCCTTGCTGTTACACCATGTCTATGTACTGTAGCTGTAGAATTATCTTTGTCTTTAATGTGTAATTTATTTCGCAGTCAAGTGGAATAATTAGTTCCTATTCTTCAACAGATGAAGCTTGTCTCATATTCACTACTTTAAATGGAGTTCTCTATAGCTGAAAATGCCTTCTTGACTGATCTTATAGTCCTTGGTTGTTCCACAGCTCTGCAGGAACTTATAATATGAAGATTTCTCATCTCAATGAATAGAAGAGATTTTTAAAATATTTATTTATTTATTTTTGTCACTAATATTCTGAAGATCTTAACAACTAATACATTCTTACTGCAAATCAGTAAAAAAAACCCTTTAATTTGAAATATTTATAGAATGATTTCAGTTGTGATTGTCAGGTGTAAAAGCTTTAGTTTAGCTTTGTTCCTAATGGTTCCTTCTTTATTCTCAAGAGTTACACTATGGTGCTTGCACTTTGAAAAGTATGTTATTTATAAATAACGTTGAATTTAAATCAGTTAGACCTATCACTGGGATAAAATACTCCAGAAATGCAATAGAAAAATGTTACATCCAGCAGAAGGGATGTTGCTGAAAATCTCAATTACATTAGAATTAATTTTCATGCCAGAACCTTTACTGAAATCAGAAGTCCCACTCAGGCAAGTAAAAATTTGTTGAATGTGGCCGAAATCTTATCTGCATCTACCTTGTTTCAGGAAGTAAAAGGGGTGTTGGTAACTGTAACTGAATGAAATTTAGACTCTGCACACAGAAAAAGATGAAACAACTGTCTGAATTTCAAAATTATCAGGCTGCTGGCATATACTGTAGGCAGGCAAATACCTAGATCAGGACAGGCTCTAACCAACAAGCAAACTGCTAGTATTGCCTTAGCAATGAAACATATTCAACCCTGGTGGACAGCTGAACTCCATCCACCACAACCGCTTTCTCACTCCTCCTCCTCAAAGGGAAAGGGGGAGAAAATATGATGGAAAAGGGCTCAAGAGTTGAGACAAGGGCAGGAATATCACTACAATTATTGTCATGTGCGAAACAAACTCAGCATAGGGAGATTAATATAATTTATTGCCTATCACTAGCAGACTAGGAGGGTGAGAAACTAAAGGGAAATTAAAAGTACCTTCCCCCTTATCCACCCTCTTCTTACCTCCTTCTCCTGGGCAGCACAGGGGAATGGGGAATGGGGGTTGCTGTCATTCCCTAATGCTTTGTCTCCACCGCTCCTTCACGGTCATTCTCTGCCCCTGCTCCCCGTGGGGTCCCTCCCACGGGATGCCGTCCTTCCCGAACTGAGCCTGCGGGGGCTGCCCACAGGCAGCAGCTCTTCAAGAACTGCTCCCACATGGCTCCGTACCATGGGGTCCATCCATCAGGAGCAAACTGCTCCAGCACGGGTCCCCCACGGGTGGCAGCTCCCCCCAGACCCCCTGCTCCTGCGTGGGCTCCTCTCCACGGACTGCAGCTCCGGCCCGGGGCCTGCTCCTGCGGGGGCTCTCCATGGGCCGCAGCCTCCTCCAGGCCACATCCACCTGCTCCACCGGGGGCTCCTCCACGGGCTGCAGCATGGAGATCTGCTCCATGTGGGACCCATGGGCTGCAGGGGGACAGCCTGCTCCACCAGGGGCCTCTCCACAGGCCCCAGGGAAACTTCTGCTCTGTGCCTGGAGCACCTCCTGCCCTCCTGCTGCACTGATCTTGAGGTTTGCAGGGCTACTTCTCTCTCATTTTGTCACCTCTCTCTCCCATCTATAGCACAGCAGATTTTCCCTTTCTCTAATCTGCTCTCCCAGAGATCCATCCAGAATTGTTCGTGGCTTGGCTTTGGCCAGTGGCTGGAGATGGCTCTGATCTGACATGGGGCAGCTGCTGGAATCTGCTCACAGAGGCCGCCTCTGCAGCCCCCTGCTACCAAAACCTTGCCGCATAAGTGCAGTACAGCATAATACTCACCTTCCCACCCTGAATCCAGTGTTATCATTAGGTAATCAGCAGAGGAAGCCCAAAATAAGGAAAATAATATAAAAGCCAAATTTGATATAATAAATATATATATATATTTGCATGAAAACTGAAGACATATTTCTATTTGCAAATTCATAGATAGATTCTTTTCTTTCAGGAGAAAAATAAATAAATCCACTAAGAAAACTTCAGAAAGTATTCAACTGAACTGAAGTCAAGTTAAGGATATTATCTTCAGTTTACCTGTTACTATTTGAACTATTAAAGTAAACATGAGAAATCTCTCTAAATACATCTGAAACAAAAGAACAACATCATTCTCAAGTCAATGTGAATTGTGAATGGCACAGACTGCATTTTCAAACATACCAAAATAAATTATATTCACAATAAACATATTTAACATTTAATCAGACTATATTGTAGGTTCTGCAATTATCATGTCAATATATCAACAAAGAGATGGAATGCAGTAGACCATGGGAGTTATTAATTAAAAGTCATCTCTTAATTGTATGGTAAAAAGTGTAAGGCAGACGCTACTTTCCTGAAGGCAGACAGAGGATTGTATTTACAATTCAGATATGGACAGGCGCCTAGATTTTAGCTTATCTATCATTTGCTACATGCTGGGTTTGTTGCATACAAGCTGCCATTACTAATAGTTTGGGACACTGCCATGAAATTTCAAGTACTGTATATTTCAGGTCAGAGCACAATCTAGTTAGTGTCATATGAAATACATCCACCATTTTTCTGCTTAAAAAAGCCTACTAGTGATCAGCTGAACTACAATGTCAATTTACTTCCATATGCTCTTTTTTTCTTTTTTTTTTTTTTTCTGCATGCTAAATGTATTTTTTGCATATGTTGTAGAAACAGCTTGTTTCTTGTCTAGAATCCTTTAATTTCTTGTATGTTCGTCATTACATTTTCAATGTCACTCTTCACACATACTGTCCAGGTTACACACACTCTGCAGTATGCAATCACACAGATGGTAGAAAAAAAAGCGCCTTCATTTCAAACAATGCATCATGATCTGAAAAAAAATCTGCTCTATGTTCAGCATCAAGTCTTGTTAAATATAGGTTACAACGCACCTAGTTTGGGATTTTCACATATAGAACTGAAGGAACATTGCAATGGATCACTGCAAGGAGGCTTGGATACTACAAATAATGCCCTTTGCCAAACAATTCAGAATTTCCATTTGAACTTTAAGGCCAGTAAATTGCTAGCTTGCTTAGCAAGTGAAGAACTGGTATTATTGTAATGACAATTTCAGCATGGAGAGAAGGACTGTAGCACTTCTTTGCACAAAATCTATTTGGAGGTGTGGGATGCAGTGTGTGTATGTGTGTGTGTTTATAAGCCTTAACAACATAATAGAGAATTCTTAAAGCCATAACACTATTCTGAAGACCTGAGGTTATTTTATATATTTTTCTACTTTGCAAAGAGTGTTTTTTGATATTATTTTGCTTCCACTTGAATTTATCAGATTTGAAAGATAAGAGCTGGGAAGCTAAAGATTTGGAATAGTTTCAACTGTTTACATTGACATTTGTTGTAAGCTTTTATTTATCTCTTATATTGTATCATATTAGAAGCAGCAATTCCTCATTTATACTAGCAACTGGAATAATTCAATAAAAAAAATATTAACGACCTTGATTAAAAGAAATTACATCTTGCAAGTCAAAGATTTTTAATTTACCAAAACCTGTATTTTTTTGCATGAACTTCCTAAACAATACTTAAGTAATTTATTTTCTGTCATCTACAAATGTATATCCAAGTTTATCTTAAATATACTTTGAGAACCCAAATTGTGCTGTTTCCTACTACCAAATATCTCCAGCATATCTTTTCACTGACTGTAGTACACACAAGTAACTTTTAAGTGCTAAATGGGATGTGTCTATTATTTTCATTCTTATTTTCATCTGATTATGGAAGGATTTAGAACTCTTAAAACATTTTTTTTTTTTTTTACTTTTGTTACCTGACACTCTGGAGGACTGGCAGGTTCTTTTAGGGATCCTTTTCAGAATGAAGACTGGTGGCCACAGGGCTGTGGTTATAATTAGAGACTTATTATTATTATTACATAAACATTTTTAATCATCACTGTAGCTTATTATCAGAAATTTCTAGCACTTAGAAATTTCTTTGTGCTTACCATTGGAAAAAAAAAATAAAATCTAGAATTCTCAGTTACACAGACTTTTCAGTCATCTGGAACCTCTGCAAATCAGGGTAAATTCTTATTAATTGGTCTGTGATACAACCTAGACTCAGACTTTATGTATAAGACCACAAGTCACTCATTCAATCCTCAGAGAGAAGGCAATGGTGGAAGAACGTGGGCCCCCAGGGTTCATGGGTTTTGCTGTCCAGCAGCAGTTCTGGTCTAAGTCCCAACTAAAACTTGCTGCTGCTGCTTGATTTTATAGACAGTGCTGTTAAGACTTCTCTGCTCCTTGACAGTATCACCACAATCTGGGTGATAATGCTAATGGACACAGTGGGTGTCACCACCCCCCTTGGTGAACCAGCACTTGGGTCTTGATAATGCTAATGGCCTTACCAACCTATTAATAGGTAAGCCCACATGCTGACACCGGAGAGGTATAGAGAGAAGGGGGTAAGGTGATACATTACCCCAGATGTTCACCTTATCATTGGTTATGCTAACCATATTACCAGGGGACAGGAGGGGGTCGTACGAGCCACAGACTTGTAAAGCCCATTTTATAATAGGTCACTAAATAAAGTGTGGTTAAGAAATGCCTTCTCTGGTTTTACAGAGCACATTGAGAAATAACTTGTCATACTCTCCCCTGGACATCTTTGATATATAGCTATCAATATATCATATATATATATATATATATATATGAACTAACAGATATGTCAGAGGACCCACTGAAGACTTCAGCCTTTAGGAAATACTGACCAAAGGCCCATTTTGTATCCTAGCCCATCTAAAGCTATATGTGCTTATGCAGATTCATAAGACATTGTGGTGGTTTTACTCGGGTGGGAGGCCGAGCTCCACCACAACCGCTCTCTCACTCCCCCTCCTCAAAGAGGAACAGGGAGAAAATACAATGAAAAGGGCTCAAAGGTTGAGATAAGGACGAGGAGATCGGACAGTAATTATCGTGACGGGCAAAACAGATTCAGCGTAGGGAGATAGTGAGATTTATTACCTATTACTAACAAACTAGAGAAGTCAGAAACAAAGGAAAGAAACCAAAAGCACCTTCCCCCCCATCCACCCTCTTCCACCTCCTCCCACCGAGCGGTGCAGGGGAACGGGGGAATGGGGGGTTATGGTCAGTCTATAGCACTTCTTCTCTGCCGCTCCTTCTCGGTCACTCTCGTCCCCTGTGCTGTGAGGTCCCTCCCATGGGATGCAGTCCTTGCTGAACTGATGCGACGTGGACTGCCCACAGGCAGCAGCTCTTCAAGAACTGCTCCAGATATGGGTCCGTACCACGGGGTCCATCCCCCAGGAGCAAACTGCTCCAACCTGGATCCCCCACGGGCAGCAGCTCCTGCCAGGTCACCTGCTCCTGCGTGGTCTCCTCTCCCCGGGCTACAGGTCCGTCCCGGAATCTGCTCCGACAGGGGTCTTCCACAGGCCGCAGCCTCCGTCGGTGCAGGTCCACCTGCTCCACCATGGTCTCCTCCACGGGCTGCAGCGTGGAACCCTGCTCCACCGTGGTACTCCATGAGCTGCAGGGGGACAGCCTGCTTCACCATGGTCCTCACCACAGGCCACAGGGGACTTCTGCTCTGGCGCCTGGAGCATCTCTCCCCCTCCTTCTTCACTGACCTTGGCGCCTGCAAGGCTGTTCCTCACTCCTCTCACTCTCCCAGCTGCTGTGTGGCGCAGCGTTTTGTTTGTTTGGTTTGTTTGTTTGTTTGTTTTTTCCCTGTCTTAAATATGCTCTCACAGAGGCGCAAAACAACATCGCTTATTGGCTTAGCTCTGGTCAGCAGTGGGGCCCTTACCAAACATGGGGCAGCTTCTAGATATTTCTCACAGAAGCCACCTCTGTGGCACCCTGCTACCAGAACCTTGCCACGTAAACCCACTACAGATATTTATTCAGAAAATAGAACAACTTGCCCATACAAAAAAAAAAAAAAAAAAAAAAAAACAACAACAACAAAAAAAACCATTATTTTGTTTAGAAACAGGGTTAATAAGAGGCTAGGCTGCTATAACTGAGTGAGATATTGGATTTACATTGGTGACAATTGATTCTTATTGGCAGGTAAGAATTTGGTTTAAACCATTGTGCCATGCAGTGATAACATTATTAAGCTTAGGTCTGTCTTACCGCATGCAAGCACTGTCTTTCTAAAACTAAAACTTCAGAGAATGACGATAAGTGACTACATGATTTATTTCCATTTCTACTTTTTGCCTTTTCAATATTAAAGGAATATATTTTATTAACATTAAAATAACACTGTTAGTCATAAACAGTATATTGGTAGTGTGTTAGAGTTCTAACAAACTTCCAGATACTATGCTAGCATATTTTCTTTGACGATAAAAGTAACGATCCTAAGCATGGATGGCTCAGTCTGGCCAAAATTAAATCCTCTTATGGTCTGTCCAATATTTAGATACTACCAGGAGTGCCTGAGGAGACATTAGAAATTAATTTAGCCTTTTGCCTTTTCTTGCACATACACATATACATCCAACCCTGCTGCCTTACTGTGAATCATCTTTTGAATATTTAGAACTATGGCAAACTAGTGTCACTTTATACTTTGTTGCAGATTTAGGAACACCTCCTTTGGCCTTCTGTGGTGGATTGACCTTGACTAAGGAGCCAAATTCACACCCAACGACTTGCCCTCTGCCCTCCCTCAGTGGGACAGGGTGGGGAGAAAATAGGAAGAACAGGAAGGAAGCTCATGGGTTGGAATAAAGACAGAAAGACCACTCACCAATTGCTGTCATGGGCAACACAATTTGACTTGGGGATTTAATTAAAATAAAAATGTAATTATTTATTCAGGTAGTGGGAAACAAAACAAAACAGTAACAGCAACAAAACAACATTCAAACAACACGTTTCCACCTCCCTCCTGTAGACAACTTCACTCCTTCACTCTAAACTCCTCTAGTCTAACTCCAAGTGGTGCAGGAGGGTGAGGAGGTGTGGTCAGTCTACAACAGATATTTTTTGCCACTCCTTCTCATGTTTTTCCCTGCTCCACCATGGTCTTCTCCATGGGCTGTGGGGGAATCTCTGCTTTGGCACCTGGACCACCTCCTTCCTTCCTTTTCCAGTGAAGACATTTGTGTCTGCAGGGCCGTTTCCCATTTATTTTTGCCCCCTCCTCCATGGGCCTGTCTGCCTTATTTTCTCCCGTTTCTTTAACAGATTTCCAAGAGGCGCCACCACCTTGGCTGCTGGGCCCAGCTGTGCCCTGTTGTGGGGCCGTTGGAGCCAGCTGGAGCCAGCCTCCTCACAGAGGCCCTGCAGCACCCTGCTGCCAACACCATGACACCTGCACCCAGTATAACCTCTTATCATAAAATTACTTGTAAAAGTGAAGATTTTTTTTTTTCTTTGCTCCTTCTGGATTGCTTTTTGTTGTTATGCAGCTGAACAAATTTTACTAATTAGTGTGGCTCCATACCTAGGTGTAAGTCACTTTTCTAGGATCGTAGCCTTTTGGATTTTTTAAGTGTCTGGACACTTTTAAGTGTCTGGACATACAAATAATATCAATGCATAACTTTCATGTAATATATATCATCATCTAAAATAAAGCACCGGTTACTATCAGTGACTTTTATATCATCATTTTATAGCTTGGTATAAAAAGATATGCTTGATACAAAACAGCAGATGATGTAAGAAACCACTGACAGAAGAGAAAACAGAACCAGCCTCTTTACAATGTTCAGTCCTGTATTCTACACAATAATCCACAATTATTCTTAAAATTTGTTCTCCGTCAAAGCATCCAGCTGAAACACCTCCACATCAAGCCCACATGGGAGTGAGTGCGCTGCAGAAAGCACAGTACTACATTGTCAAGCCATTTAGAAGTTTCCATTTCCAAAAGAAAACTATTCATTTTTATTGTGATTCTGGATCATATTACATTGCATTTCAACAAAATTGAACTAAATCCCTTTCTTGTCTTAAGCCAAGGTTCTATACAGACTGATCACTAAAAAGCTGGATGGAAATTAGATGTTCCTCTGAAACACTTTATTAGTCTCATTAAAATAACAAGCCCTGAAAAATTTAGAGTAAGACTGCAGTCTGATCACTGATCCTTCTGGACTTCACAACTTAAAGCCATTAAGGTGTCATAACTTACTGAACATGCCTGGGGAGCCTTGGATCTGCCTGTGGTAGATGCCAGGGAAAACTAAATCAGCAGCTGCTACTTCTTCATCTTCATGCTTGGCTGCTGTCAAAACAATCCCTACATAAAATGGGATTTTCCAGCCAGGTGGCCACCAGGAACAGTAGGTCTCATAGGCACTCTAAAGTCAGTACTTATACCATTCAATTAGGACAGTATTTCACAATGTTTTATAGCCCTTTGGTGATGGAATTATATCTGTGTTATCAGTGAAGTTTCTTTATATTACTTTAATTGTTTACCCTAAGGTTGAAACTGCTGTGAAGTAACTGTTTTATGGAAATGTTAGCATGTATTTTATTTCCAATCATACAGATTGGACACTAGGTAGGTAACATCTTATATACGTCAACATTGTTGGCATTGACAGGCAAGTAGAAATCCAAAATTCCTGGCAACTTTTTTGTGAAATCAAATAACGTTTTTTTTTTTTTTTTTTTTTCTGAAAAAGAAATAAAGACATTTCTTAGCTTCAAAGAATGTTTCACATCAATTAAAAAATGAGACAGTTTTGTTTTTGTAGAAAGTCACTATAACAATAATCATAGTTTACTTTTAATGAAAACATATATATTTTATACAAGCTGATTGCAGTAAATACTTATCAGTACTTACCTGTTTTTCCCCAAGCAAGGCAAGCGCAGGAAAATAAATTGTATTAACTTTATCTTTTTTTTCTTTTCTTTTTTTTTTTTTTTCTAGTCAAGTTTAAGTATAGTGCAATTAAAGAAATATGCAAAAAAAAAAATGTGGCTTTTATAGCCTTCCCAAAAGAGGTAGCTTTAATAGCAAATCTCTAATCCATTAATAAGAGAACTATTACACATACAGACATTTTGAAATCTTTTAAATCAGGATGACAAACATGGTATTGTATTTTAAAAACATTCAACCAACCAAACAAAAACAAAACAAACAAACAAAGAGACACAAAAATCTGCTAAATTGAATTGCTTAGTTAAAAATAGCAAAAATATACTTTTTATGTACATGGGTGAATAAGGTAGAACAAAGAAATTTAAACTCATTAAGCCACACTGAGGTCTTTATAACAATGAGGGATCAGATTACCAGAACAGGGTAAATGCTAGTGTAAATTTATAAATCCTATAGCTGCCCTTAAAATAAATTTATTTTTCCTCAACCTGAAGATTAACTGATGTCAGCTTAGTTTTTTCTTCTTTGTTTCATCTAGTCTGGGACCTTGCATACAAACATATATTACTCCTCATCTTTATAACCATATAATATCCAGAGACTCATGAAAATCTCCACATAAAATCTCCACATAAAATTCTCAAGAACATTAATATGAGAGACTGATTTAAAAGGTTCATGAATTACCTTTTTTTTATCCCCTAATAGAAGTCTTAAATCTGTGAGCTTGTGAGACAGAGCTTACATCATGATGTTATGTGAAATGCTGTTTTGTGGTTTTCTCTTTAAGGAAATAGAGAAATGTACAAAACCCCAAAAGTCAGTTACAGAATCATAGAATCATAAAATGGTTTGGGTTGGAAGGGACCTTAAAGATCATCTAATTCCAACCCCCCTGCCATGTACAGGGTCACCTTCCACTAGACCAGCTTGCTCATATTATTGTTCTAATACAAATAATTATTTATTATCATTTTCCCTTCATTTTCTGTCCTATCAATCTGTCTTTATCTCAAGCCAGAATTTTTACCATTTTCCAATTCTCTCCCTCATCTCACTGGGGAATAGTGTGCAGTCTAAACCACAACAGTCCTTTTGATGCCCAGCATGGGGCTTGAAGGCGTTGGAATAACAGTAGATCTCACCAGAGAGTGTTAGAGAGAACGAATTTGCTTACTGTATTTATTTAATAGTTGCTGGCCATAATGTTGATGTATTTGTTCTCAAAGCTGTTGTATTTACTCCCAGAATTGTGTTATATAACCCCTTACTTGCTGAATATGCTCCCTGATTTGCTGTTTATCATCTCTGGAGTCTGTTTTAAGGTTGCTTTCTTGTTTTATCACTTTGCTGTACTGTGTAATGCTGTCTTATGATATGATAAAATTACTGGTCATGAGCCTAATCTAGTACTTGAACTCATCATTGCTTTGTCTTCATACCTCAGGAACAATCTCTTGGAAACTGTTAGCCATTACTCTTTATGTTTTGTCCTTCGGAGAGCCAATCTCTGGGGAAGACTAGGAAGGACACTTTCCTCCACGCCTTCACCTTCCCTTCTCAGCCAGCCTCCACACTAGCAGGGCAATATGAGAATTTTAAAAGTCCTTAATGTAAGCACTACTCAGCAACAACTCAAACATGAATGTGTTATCAACATTATTTTTCTCCTAAATCCAAAACATAGCACCCTACCACTCACGATGAAGAAAATTAACTCTATCGCAACTGAAACCAGGATAGCAGTGAAAGTCTTCATAGGTTTTAAAGCTATGTTGACTTGTCCAATAGCAAGCTTAATGCTTATTAGGAAATATTTAATGCAATCAAATGGTCAACTAAGATAGCGTTAAACAAAAAGAAGTCAAATTTTGAGTTTGTTGCTTTCTTGATAGCAGTCTTGCAATATAAATAATAGTCTTGTCTATTTGTTTTTTCATACAGCTTTTGATATATACTGCAACAAATGCTGTCAGCTTATTAACGTTAAAATATGGATTTAACAATTAATTTAGAAATTGAAGAAAGCAACACTTTAGAAGTTTATTTGCCTGCCAATGTGTAGGTAGATTTTTATAGGGCACTGGTTTTCGAAGTTGTTTCTATTGGATTTTAATAGGCCCACCTATTTTCCTCCTGTCCTTTACTTCTAGTTCCATCGTCTCTAATATCGGTTGTGTTAAAATGATTTTTAAGGAGAAGAAAAAAAAAAAGTTAAATACTTCTAAATTCCACATACATAATAAGAAATATAGTTTCATTTTTTTTTTTTTTTTTTTTGCCATTTACATCTTAGTGATGAATCTTATCAATCAATCCACTCCAGATTATTTTATTTCTCTGATTTTCTTCTTCCAGCATGTAGATTTTCTATCTGATTTCTATCCAATATCAATATCAGCTATGCAGAAAATTAAACTTGCCAGGCAATCAAAAACTGCCACACTGGTTAAATGAAATTCTTTAGTTAGAAAGCATATCTGAATACACTAGTCATTTTGGTATATTATCTAACCACCCAGAAATATCTTTGCTTGATGATGAGTACTAGTGTGACAAGCTTGATGATGAGTATTAGTGTGACAAGCTTGATTTCCAGAAACAATTTGTTTCAACTGTAGATAAAGACTGCTGTAGAAACGCTGATACTGTGTATACAGTCATAGCTCATTTTCTGTTCACCTTTCTCTTGGAAACTACTTATGTAGGAACAACAACAAATAATACTCATGCTATTTCTTTCAGTTTTGCTTGAATCTTTATTTTTATTTTTATTTTATTTTTATTTAATAAGGAAGCAATACCAGGAAAGAAGTTTAGGCACCAGAAAATGAGACCCTACAGCTATTAAGACCAGTTATCTCAATACTTTTGTTTTCAACAACTGTGTTCATGAATACAATGTAGAATTTTCTAATGTTTTATACAACCACCTTGTTTTTTTTATAACTACCTGCACCTTCTCTAGTATTTCAGAAGCTATTTGATTGTCATGTCAAACTTCTCCTCTAATACCAGAACTGAACAAAAAAATTAGCGAGTTTAGATGAACCATACTGAGCTTAGATGATGAACGAATCAAGGTGTTTCTCAAAATTTTTTATTTTTATTTTTTCCATTCAGGAAAGAACTATTGGAATTTAAAATTCAATTCACCAATTCCTGCAGCTAAAATCAATTGACTCTTGCTTTAACATTGCATATTTGTCTTTATTATGCAGGTAAACTGAACAACTGTATAGCCAGAAATAGGAAAAGAGATCTAATGAGAAGGTAAATAAGATGGACTTTTACTCTAGTCTGCATTATATTGCTCATCTCAGAGATATGCTCGTATTCTGATCTTTCTGCAAGATCTGCTTGTGTATTTACCAGTAATATGTCATTGCCTTTACAAGAAGACTATAAATAAATAAAAACCTTTCATCAATCTAGAAAGATGGAACTAAACAGCAGAACTTCCCATCCAGAAAGTGCTCTAAATAGTGGCAAATAATTCTTGTTATGCACTGACCTGATTTCAGATATGCATGTATGTATGTATTTATTTATTTACTTCTCCAGATTCATCTGCATATTGTGGTGGGAAAAAAATCCCAGTCAGGTTAGGTGAGACACCTCAGGACAAGAAAGCAAATGAAAGCACATTTCTATTTCTTGGTCATGGCACAATTGTACTAAAACTCACCAGCTCCAGTCCCACTAGCAGCTTGCATTTTCAAGGAAAATTTGGAATGTGTATCCTAAATAGATGAAATATATGTCTACATCTGGAAGCAGTTTCAGATTCTGAATTGCTCAATATGCAAAGTCGAAAGTATATAGGAAACAACAATTCTGATACGCTTCTTTCATCATTACTGTTGAGCAACAGAAGTATTTTGTTATTATTTCAATGCACATCCAGAAGGCCTTTGAGATATATGAATAATCTAATCTCTAACTGCAGAATTTGCTCTACAAAATCTCATGCACAAACCCAAACCCATTTTTCATTGATATTTTGTTAATCCATATTCCTTGAATTTCTTTGCATCCTGTTTTACTTAATTGAGACATTTACATTAATACAGGCAATCTGTTTCTAAAATAGTTTGCCTTCTGCTGCTGCTTATTATATTTGAAGTAGTTCTTATTTAGTGGCAATTAGAATTGGTTACTGTGAAAATAACAACTTGGTCGGAAATGAGAAACTAGCACTTTATTTGTCAAATAAGCAGCAGAAACAGTTGAGCTGTTAGAAACAAAGATCCTGTTCCTTTATGAATGGGTTTAGCAATTCAGAAGGAGAACAGGAAAATGTTTTGCATTTTATAGTTCAGAGGACAATTTTCAATATGTTTTGTAAACTTTAATAAGCCATGCAACAACATTATAAGTAATGCATAATTGTGCCCGTTAGAAAAGAATAACAGTCTAATGTTAGATCTTTGGTTTTCAAAAGAGTTGTATTAACATACGTAGGACTGCCATTTCTATGTATGGACCATTTATTGCAGAAATGCGGTAATATGAAGTTTCTTGTATCATTTAGCAGTAAGATGTGACACTGACCTGACAAACCACTTATACAGCTCAGTCTCTGACCACCAGCCAATTCTATTCAGAAAGACGCCTAAAATAAAAGGAACCTGCTTTAGGACCTTTGGCGGTTTTACTCAGCTGGGCAGCTGAGCTCCACCACAACTGCTCTCTCACTCCCCCTCCTCAAAGGGAAAGGGAGAGAAAATATGATGAAAAGGGCTCAGGGGTTGAGATAAGGACAAGGAGAACATGGGTCCCCCACAGGTGGCAGCTCCCCCCAGATCCCCTGCTCCTGTGTGGGCTCCTCTCCACGGGCTGCAGCTCCGGCCCGGGGCCTGCTCCTGCAGGGGCTCTCCATGGGCTGCAGCTTCCTCCAGGCCACCTCCACCTGCTCCACCGGGGGCTCCTCCACAGACTGCAGCGTGGAGATCTGCTGTGCTGTGGGACCCATGGGCTGTAGGGGCACAGCCTGCCCCACTAGCTTAAGGGGAACTTCAGCACTGGCAACTGGAGCACCTCCTGCTCTCCTTCTGCACTGATCTTGGTGTCTGCAGGGCTGGTTCTCACTCCTCACTCTCCCAGCTGCTGTAGTGCAACATTATTTCCCCCCCCCCTGCTTAAGTATGCTCTCACAGAGGTACAAACAACACCTCTTATTGGCTTGGCTCTGTCCAGCCACAGGTACCTGTGGAGCTGGCTGGCGCTGGCTCTGATCTGACATGGGGCAGCTGCTGGGCTCTGCTCACAGAGGCCACCCTTTCAGCCCCCCACTACCAAAACCTTTATGTAAAGCCAATACAGCACCACCCTAAATTTCATTCTTTTAAGCTCTGCAACAGAATCTAACTCACCTACATTCCCTGTAGTAAATGCAGGGATTGAAGCATCTCCTTATGGGATTCATAGCAGACAGCACTGTGTAAACAAAGAGCTGAAGGAATAAATGCATCTTAATCCCAAACTCAGTGTATTCATTTATTTATGTGACATTTTCGAAATCTGTTCCCACTAGATGGCTACAGCAGCACCAACTCTATAATCAGAGAAGCAACTGTGTCTAATCGTTGAGACTGGAAAGACCTACCTTCCTAAAGTTTTCATTATTTTACTACCCAGAAATACATATTCAAGAATCTCAGGATCATGAAAAAGCATTGCTATGGAGACATGTAAGAGCATTTCCATATATAGCCCTGAGCACTAAGGTTGTAATTTCTTTTTCTTTCTGTAAGAATGACATAAAAAATGCAACCTACATTTCTAAAGTGGTCTGAGAGTATCTCCAGGGAGAGAAAAATACAACTAAGAGAGAAAACACATAAAGAGGACAGAGGTATAACAGAGAGGGGGTAAATGAAAGTAGAGCCTGACAGGCAGGACAGAGTAGAAAAATGGAAATAAAAGTTTAGAATGAATACAACAACAAGAAGTGAAGAAAAGGAATCGTATTCATAGTAGAGAATTTACAAAGATTCACAAATCCTTGTTTTAAGGTGACAACAGTATTGGGCTTGCTTACCAGCTGCTTAGAACAGAAATCTGAAAGCTTCTTTATAATTCTTATGGTTTCCAAGTAGTAACAGGCTGTGCATTAGGTCTGCGCTTATAATGCGTTTTTCAGAGTCTTGGTGTAAATGATCTCATTAGCTCCCTAGTACCCTGTTCCCAAAGAGTTCCATAAAGCCATGGTAAAATATTCCTTCAAACCCTGCTAATGGTTTATTTTTACCATGTTCTTTCAGGAATATTCCCAAATAGTTTCAACTGCTGCTAAAAATAATAATAGCTTTTTATTATTAATATTATTTTAAACATAATTATCTGGCACAGGACAGATATAATTGCTATCCCTAATCCCAGGCCACTTCAGTGACATTAACTACCAGATGCTTTTAATCTATATATCATCAGTGTAAGTCACTCTCATGGATGGAGAGAAAGATCACTGAAAGAGGACAAAGGTAAGAAACAGCAAGGAGACTGACAGCTAATCATGAGCCTGAGGTGGAAACAGTGTCTATAACTTCGTGCCCAACAGCAAAGGTGCATATTATGAAGGGATGTTCTTTAATGAGCACAGATAAGATATGATGGTTGTCTGAAATTTTACATTAGTTGTTGTAAATGATGGACTTTTTTTCTTTTTTTTTAAGCTTCTTTAAAAAAAATAAAGAAAATAAAATGTTCATTGTGTATTAAACCTGATATTAGTCCTCCCTATGCTGACCAAAATGGCTTATCAGGCAATCTGCATGCATGATGTTACGAAAAAGAAATCAGTATGCCCAGGGAAAAAAAAAAAAATATTTTTATACATTGTAGTCATGTAATCTAATAAAAAATACTTTTTTGGTACACTACTTGACTTTCAGTGCAAGAGAAGGAACATTGAAAAATAGTCTTTGTGAATATAGCTTTGATGTTGCCACACAATAGATTTTTCCGAATGTGAGGAACTAAGAGGACTGAAATCAGTCATGGCTAAGGGGGATTCACAGGTCTAGGATTCTTTTCTTCACAATTAGCATAGCTTTTTGTGTTGTGTACTCCCTACCAGGTTGCAGGCCAAACAGTTACAGGCCTCATATCAAACCATGTTGAAGATTGCCTCTAAATCCCCATGAAACCAAAAGAATAACTGAAACAGATTTGGTCGTCGTGTACTGTTTTATTGCTGTATGTATCCAATTTTGTCTATCTGGTACTTGAAGATAAATAGTGAGATAACTGCACTTATAAAATGCATATGAAGAATTCCTTTGTGAACTAGTTCTTTAGTTCACAAAAGGTTTCAAAGTGCCTTTACAGAAGAAATAATTTTCCTGGCAGCATGACCTTCAACTATAGCCTCTTGTATTGAGCACCCATTGGAATGCACAGGCTAATCAGTCCTCTCATTGTATCATGAAGAGACCTGCAGGAAGCATACATCTGCAGTAAAAATATTTTCTGAAAGGGTATCTGAACATTCACTTCTTAATATTAAGGGACTTTCTCCTGGAGAAGATACCTTTAGAAATGAATTCTTAAAAGCTAGCATTTTAGAACTTTTGAAAATAGAAAGGAGAAAAATAAGAAAAGACTATCACAAACTGGACTCTCATAGTAATGAGGACAGAAAAAAAATATGCCAGAAATAAATGCCCTCTCTGTGTAGTGTTTGTTTTTCATTAAGATGTTAATGAAAATGATGAGTAAGGAAATACTCAGGTGTTTGCTCAGGTCACTGTTTCATTGTACTGGCGTAATGGAAGCACGCAAAGGAAGACAGAACTGAAACAAAGAGTTTGCAAGCAGAAATATGAGAAAAGGTAGTGAAAAGGGATATCACATGGCAAAAAGGAAACCGGTAGAATGGTACAAGGAAAAAGCAGAAGGAGCTTATAACATCAGAGAAGGAACAGGCAGGGATAAATGCTGAGAAAGAAGATAAAAATATTGTTAAAGAAGATAGAAAGAAGTGTGAAGCATGTAAATGAAAGTACAGTGGAGGCCTGGAGGAACTTGAAGGAAGAGAAAGGAGAAATCTGCCAGGAGGGATAAGGAGAGAAAGCTAATTGAAGAAGTCAATAAGAGACCTCTAAAGACAGTTTAAATTCTCAGCCATCTTACTGCTTTCCTTGGCACAGAACCAAAAAACTTTGCTTCCAGAGCTAGGTTGGTAGTCCAACGTGTAATGTCACCTCCTCATCTGCTAGAAGCTTCCTCACAGCGAGTCTGAAATGGCCAATTTATTCTTAATTTGTTTTATGAAGCAATGAGTGTAGATGTGACATACTGTATGATTACAACAAGAGGGCAGAAAGAAGGGAGTGACTGTGGAGCAGAAGATTGTCAATTAGAACATTTATCTGCTTAACACAGGCATTTAGTTATGCAGACGTTGATAGTATAGCTAAATATAGGTGGATTTGCATGAACAGCAGTCTCATTTCTATCTGCTATTATATGGTCAAATCATTATTATTATTTATTATTTATAAACATCTCTCTTATCCATTTGAGTAGCAGTGACACTTTGTGGGAGAAACTCCTCACTGTGACAAAATGTCCCTCTAGGTCTCTTTCTTTAACGGGAATCCATTCAATTGGGTTCTGCTTTATTAGTATTGCCTTCGGTAGGTGCTGTACCTAACAGTGCTGTTCCTTAGTTGGAAGTGCATATGAATGCACTTTAGTCAAGTAAACAAAAAGAAGGACCCCATTCACCTTGACTTTTCTGCTGTCATGGTACTTCAGTCATAAAGCTAAATTTAATTGAAACTAAACTGCCCTCAATTATAGTAAATGGGGACGTAAATGATGCTATTGTACAACAGAATATCCATTACACTGAAAAAATTGTAGATAACCTACTTTGTACCAGAGTGTGGAATAACTGCCAAAGCTGCATAAAGAATTAGATTTTTTTTAGTTATGCTCAATTTTGCAAATCAGAATGTGCAAGCTTTATCTTAATGGAACTGGCAGAGATGCTTCATCTAGAGAGAAATACAGCTAAGCCAGGTCCTTCTCCCCAAGACTGCATTTCTAACTTCTTCCCAGAACAAACAAGGTTAATCTAGGACAGAAATAAGACGTTAAGTAAATAAGATAATAATAAGGCTGACATTTTTTATACATTCACAATTACAGTTGTTAAACCCAACACAGAATTGTAACTCTGCATTAGGTTCATTACTCTATGTTACTTGCTTGTTGTGAGTTCTTTAAAATCTTGTAATTACAAAACCTCCTGGTTTATTGGTATAGTCTGAGCTGACACTTATATCCTGTCTTTTCCTAAACATCAGTTTAAAAGCTTTAAATAATTTAGCATTTTCCCGTTAACACTTCTGTCTGGCAAGTCTAGAAGAGAATTGATGAAGTCACAATTTGATAGTCCCCTTCGCTATGGGAGTAGAGATGCTTTTTATCATACTTTTCCCAACAGAATCAATTACCAATGACACTTTTTCTTTTACAAAAATATAAAAAAAACCTCAAATGCCAACAACATTTTAAGACAAAAATCTAGATTATCACTTGTCCCTGTCATCCTTCCTTTGCATTTAATGAAAGAACCTATAATCCATCAGGAGAGGACAGAACATGGTGTTTATCACTAATAGGTGCTGATATTTTCATATGTCAAACATCCCAGCCATGTTAATCTTTTACAGTTGTGGTGACAACTGTTTGAGTTTTAACATCAGACCAAGTGTTTGAAAGCAGTCAAAAGGCTAAAGGTTTAAAGGGCAATTTCCTTTGTTGATAAAATAAAGTTTGTTAATTAATCTTTATTTTATTTATTTATTTATTTATTTATTTTTTTTACTGCATGAGTTCTCATCCAAGTCCTCGTCAAAATTGTCTTAACTATATTATGAAATTGCTGAGAGCTGATCAGCAGTTGAGTAAATATTTTCATTGAAATCTTGAGTCACAAACAACACAGAGTAAAAAGTGAGGCATAAGTACATATTACATATCATTTTGGAAATGACCTTACTCCATGTTATTCAAGACTATGAAAGATCACATTAGAATATTTTATCCAATGCTATTATTACATATACATTTATGATACTGACAAACTATTAATGAATCTTTAACTGAGTCACTAGAATATTCAGGCTTCTGTTTATAATTATTTCACAGTTTTATTCTCTTTTGTATAGTTAATACAGATGTTTAATGGAAATACTACACAGTAGTACAACTTTTAAAGGATCCTAAGTGAACAAGGGCCTAGTGCTGACAAAAATTAGAAATTATTGCTGTAAGTTTTGATAAATTTTTAAAGTAATACATGTATTTATGAAGATAATATATCAAAATCTATTAAAATTGCATATTTTACAAAGCTTATACAGTCACAGAATCATAGAATATCCCAAGTTGGAAGGGACCCATAAGGATCATCAAGTCCAACTCCTGGCACCACACAGGTCTACCCAAAATTTTAGACCATGTGACTAAGTGCACAGTCCAAACGCTTCTTAAACTCCGACAGGCCTGGTGCAGTGACTACTTCCCCGGGCAGCTAGTTCCAGCGTGCGACAACCCTCTCAGTGAAGAACCTCTTCCTGATGTCTAGCCTAAACCTCCCCTGCCTCAGCTTGACACCATTCCTGTGGGTTCTATCACTGGTGAGTAAAGAGAATAGATTGGCGCCTCCCTCTCGTGAGGAAGCTGTAGAATTTTTTCAATACTTTAGAAAAATAAGGAAGTATATATTTTGGGGAGGTAGATATAGGCAAAAATAGATGCAAATGAGAGGATGAGTCAAAGCTAGCCATGAACCTAATGACAAACAATACAGAAACAACACAAACTCAATTTTTAACATGGTCAGAAAGTTTTCCTTTTACTTTTATTGTGTGGCAAAATATACTATGAGTTTGTTATAGGTACGTAAGAACAGTATTAGAGGGTAAGATTGTATTCTAGTATTTTTGGCTATGCTCAGAAATAAACATCTATGAGACATTTGAAATATCTCATGTCATGACATGAGAAATGTCTATGTGTATGAGAATGGGACAGACATACAATAAAATTTCCCTCAAATTGTCTTCCCAGTGTTCAGTTATCAGTACTAGTAAAATACAGTAAAATTCCATATCCAGTCTAAGAGACCACTATTTTCTGCTGTTCTGTGAACTCACTGTTTAAGATCTTTAGTAATATTGTATTGGCTGCACTGATCTCTGTGCTGTGATAGGGATGAACTTCTTGATTTACTTTTCCCACATGAACACCATTTTAACTGCTAATATCTCAAAATATGCTCAGTACTTCTGTATTTTTGACTGTTTTTTAAGATAACCATATCTTAGTCAAGTTAAGTGAATAGTTATATATTATGGTTATATACTATAGTTATATAACTATTAGGCAGGTTATGTAGTTATATATAATGGTTATATATTGTTATATATAATATTATAATAGTTATATATAATTGTTATATATTGTTATATAATACTGGTGCAGAAGTTATTCAGAGTGGGCTGCTCTTTTTGTTAGAGGTACGTTCATCAGTACCCTCCATTTTGGAGTTTTTCGCTTGGTTGTTGGTTGGTTGTTGTTGTTGTTTGGTTTTTTTTTGGTAGTGGTGGTGTGTTGTTTTGTGCTCCCCCCCCTCCCCCCCCCCCGCCCCGTTCAGTGTACTTGCTATGTCTTTTGACTTTTCATGTAATCTTCATATCATGCTTGACCTTCTTCTTTCCCCCTTGGACAGCTTTTAAAGTTAGTACTTTCCTTTAGACTCTCTTCTTTCTAAGGCTGTTCTAAAACACCAGCAGTGTAAAATATGAAAACTGTGACATCAATCTGCTAATTGCTCAGAACATGCAACTTGGGTTTCTTTTACTCTAATGAATTTTTCTGGTAGTTATCAATCTTACTGATGGAGCTTTTTTTTTTTTTTTTTTTTTAATGCATTGCCCATGCCAGAGTGTTTGCAAATTTTGCAGCTGGGCAATATCATTTAACCAGTTGCTATCAGGACAAATGATTCTTTATTAAGTGTCACTCCACTGACTTAGCAAGTTAATATTATGTGTAGAGCATGTTGTTGTTTTTGGTCGTGGTGGTGGTGTTGTTTTTGAGAAAAAAATGAGTTCACAACTTGGCCTAATATGAAAATAAGATCATCTTTCTTAGAACTTAGCATTGCTTATACTGATAATGATTAATTTGTTTAGCCCACAGTGGACACAGAAAATTTTCAAAAGATTTTTTGTGATATTGCTCAGATTTAGAATGTCTTTATGTTTCTCAATATTGTCTAGATTATTTATATTTAAGATTGCAGATAGCAATCTTTTACATGGCTGGGCCCAATTTGTTTTTCCTCAGAGAACTGAACAATAGTAAGAGACAAATAATGAAATGGAATATGCCCAGCAAATATTCCTTAGCAAATATTCCTTAGGGGATATGCAGAAATGCTCAGTTGATATTGGTTAAATTCTACCATCTACATTATCATTACTATATCCATAAAATGATGGCTGTTATTTTTGGTCATGTGCGTTCCCATTGCTTTTCCTTCCATTAACACTGGTCTAAATATTCTTGGTAACAGGAATAAATAAATGCTGAGATAGAGCTCTTGGAGAGTAACTCTAACAGATGTTAATAATCCCTCATACTGCTTTATCAGCCAGTTTTGGTATCAGCCAAAACTGGTTTCTCGTGTGAAAATTAAGAGTTGGTTTATTGTTACCAATGCATTCAAACTTGAATAATAAATCCTTAGTTACAAGCACGTATTTTTAAGGATGGAATAATCTGGTGTGATACAGTGGACCACAGAGTGAAAATAAATGTAGAAATCTTATCTGAGACGCCATCAGAGTAGTGTGGTGGATTTACCTAGCTGGGCAGCTGAGCTCCATCACAACCACTCTCTCACTCCCTCTCCTCAAAGGGAAAGGGGGAGAAAATATGATGAAAAGGGCTCAAGGGTTGAGATGAGGGCACAGAGATCACTCAAAAATTATTGTCACAGGCAAAACAGACTCAGCATAGAGTGATTAATAAAATTTATTACCTATCATTAACAAGCTAGAGAAGTGAGAAACAAAGAAAACAAACAAAAACACCTTCCCCCCCATCCACTCTCTTCTACCTCCTCCTCCCGAGCAGCACAGAGGAAAAGGGGACTGGGGTTGCTGTCATTCTACATAGCACTTCGTCTCCGCCGCTCCTTCTCATTCACTCCCTGCCCCTGCTCCACGTGGGGTCCCTCCCACGGGATGCCGTCCTTCCCGAACTGAGCCTGCAGGGGCTGCCCACAGGCAGCAGCTCTTCAAGAACTGCTCCCACACGGCTCCTTACCATGGGGTCCATCCGTCAGGAGCAAACTGCTCCAGCACGGGTCCCCCACGGGCGGCAGCTCCCCCCAGACCCCCTGCTCCTGCGGGGGCTCCTCTCCACGGGCTGCAGCTCCGGCCCGGGGCCTGCTCCTGCGGGGGCTCTCCATGGGCCGCAGCCTCCTCCAGGCCACATCCACCTGCTCCAGCGGGGGCTCCTCCACGGGGGGGCTGCAGCGTGGAGATCTGCTCCGTGTGGGACCCATGGGCTGCAGGGGGACAGCCTGCTCCACCAGGGGCCTCTCCACAGGCCGCAGGGGAATTTCTGCTCCATGCCTAGAGCTTCCTGCCCTCCGTCTGCACTGATCTTGGTGTCTGCAGGGCTGGTTCTGACTCCTCTCTCCCAGCTGCTGTAGTGCAACAGCTTTTTGTTTTTTCTTTTACCTTTCTTAAATCTGCTCTCCCAGAGGCCCAACAAACTCCCTGGCTTGGCTCTGGGCAGCGATGGGTCCCTTTGAAGCCGGCTGAAGCTGGCCCTTATCTGACATGGGGCAGCTGTCACCACTGCAGCCCCCTACTGCCAAAACTTTGTCGTGTAAAACCTCTACAGATAGGAATTTTATTTCCTGTGCCACTGAATGCAGAATATGAAACAATCAAATACTTCAACAGAGTATTCAACTTGCATTCTTTTTGGAATTTTCTTCTTTATTCGATCTTCTTGCTGGCCTAGTTAACTTTAATTTTATTTATTTATTTATTTATTTATAAATGCAAAGGAAACAGACTGCACAGACCTCACCAAGGCTATCAACTACTCTGTTCCAGTGGAAATATGGATTTTAATCTTCAGCATGCTGAACATGTATTAATTCTTTAAGGACTTTGTTATTTGTATAAAATATATCATTGCATCTCCTTTACTTGGGCGGAATCTGACCTGCAGTGAAAACCTTGTGAACATATACTAGATTGTCCCCAGTCTAGGGGGAAAAGCAGGCATTTGTGTATCCCAGAGGTGCTAAGCATAAGATGTTAGCCACTAAAGTCCTTGTCTCTAGGGCCATTTCAAAGAAATAGTATTTTCTGTTTTAGCACCATTTCACCATTTCAAATATTTTCACAAACTAGATTTTCTTACAGCTACTATGTGGATGCAAAAATGCTAAAAACAGGGAAAACCTATTGGGAGACATGAGAATAATTATTTATACAGTATTGTTTTATTGGCTTCATTAATTAGCTAATTAAACTGATATAGTTAGGAAGTTATGAGATATCCTAGATAATGTGTAAAACTGTTAAATGTAAATGTTTTGGCTTAAAAAAAAAAAAAAAAACCAAAACAAACAAACAAAAAAACTGAGGTACACTTTACCTCAGTGTAAAATCACAATTATTGTCACCATTTAAAAAATAATTTAAAAAGATAAATTAAGGTTATCTATTCTTCTCTTGCAAATGAATACTGGATTCCTTTGTATTTCCTTTATAATCATATTTGTAACATCGTTGTAACGTCATTGTGATTACTGTAAACTTGGTTTGCTGTAATGTCAAAATCAGTTTTAGACCCAAAAGTTTGTTTTAATTTTCTCTGTGTACATAAAAAAGTTCCTCCAATTAGCTAAGATTGTATAGCTGTAAAGTTACCAAAACCCAAACAAATAATAATAATAATTAAAAAAAATATACAGTATTTAACTTCACTGTTAAATGACTGTTTTTGAAAGTGTTCTTGACTTTTATTCCTGTTTTTATTCTGTGCTTATTTTTCTTGTTTCAAACAAATCCCAGGCCATATTGTCTGAAGAGATCTGAAAATATATTTTTTTGTATTCCTAAATGTGTTTGTTTAGAAAAGACTGCAGTACTCTCTTTCCACTACAGTAGAGACAGAGCACAAATAGGCTATGGAATTTTTTATTTATGTTTCATAAGATATAGAACCCTCTGACCAGGTTACTGCTATAGAGTGAAAGTAAGAACATGAATGTCTAAGAACCAATCTGCATTAACTCTATAGGCTGATAGTCTTAAATTAAGAGCGTAGTCTAAGAAGGAAACCTCAAGATTCTCTGTATTTGTTGGAGGGAAAAAATAAAAAATCTAAAGGAAAATTCCAAGAATCTCTGGGATATGAATTGCCTTCTAGACATCCTTTCCGCAGTAAAAAGCACCACAGTTAAGCATTAGAAGTTGGTAGGGTGAATTTACATTATCTTCTGGCAGATTTGAGAAATGGTGTTTTTGTTTCAATCGGGGCGTCTAACCCATGTAAGATGCTTCTGAGCCCAGACTGGATCCACTATCATGAACAGTATTTCTTGGATTATGTGCAACTTCACATTCAGTGACTGCTCTTATCTGGAAGATAAATCTTTGGAGACTGAGTGATTTACAGGGATGTTTTACTAGGAACTAATCACTGCATTTCACTGATGTTATTAGTAGGGATATTGGAAGATGAAGAACAGAAGGTGGTAAGGAAGGCTGATGAAAAATTCTGGTAAAATTAAAGGGAAACATTACACGGTTTTGATTAAAGCTTGTTTCATTTCAGTGATATCAAAAATTAAAATTATTATTATTAATGATATCATTTGACTTTAAGATCCTGTCTCCTTAGAGTTTATTAAAGAAAAGATTCCAAAATGCAGAAGGAATTATCAACAGTCTAATTTTAATGCTCAGATCTTGTTCACCAGATACCTGTTTACTTCCTCTGTCCATGGCTTGAGGCTTTTTGAGATACTCCTAGTATCTTTATATTTTTCAGATGAAACATTTTGAAAACATCAGGAAGTTCAAAGAGAGATCATCCAGTGTAACCTTGATATTTCACTGCAACCATCTGTTTATCCTCTTGCCAACCAGACGTAAATGAAAAAAATATATAGGCAGACTAGCTAAAAATACTGCTTTAGTATCTGAAACTTCCTGCCTAGAATGCTGAAGAAATACTCTCTTGGTCATTTATGTTCCATATCAGCAAACTATGATCAGAGCACAGTCCAGAAGAGTTATGAAACCAAGCCTGTATATTTGTTTTTGATAACACTGATTATTTAAATTTCACATACAAGTTCAAAAATATGTACCCACATGATCACACAAACATAAATGCCTTGTTTGAGCTAGCAAGCAGTTTTATGCAACTTCAATAAATTATGAATTAGACTCCATAGTATTAATGCTACACAAACCCCTTTGGAATATATAATACCAGGCTTGACATTAGAAAGTACATCAATCTCTAAAGTAATTTCCATGCCTGAATCTCAGAAAGGAAGTGACAGTTCTGAAAAGCACTTCAGCTATGTTCCTTTGTATTTTGTTAATAAAGAGAGATCTTATTAGTGGGAGATTCAAGATGGTATAAACAAGTTGGTGAGCTCAATATACCATATGCTATAGTTGCTGATTATGTTCTTGTTGACATTTTCTGCATGTGGGAATATTATCCTCTCAAATTCATTATACTTCTGTTCACATGTACTGTGTTAATTGGCATGTGACACTTTCAAAATCTGTTCCCAGGCAATATTCATAAATAGTTCTGTTTCATATGAGAAAATGTATTCAGCAGTCCTGACATTTAAAGGAATGTAACAATATAGTTCTTTTCTTCCCCACTGTTCTATTTTAAAAATCAAGTTAGTGTGAATTTGTTTAATCTTTTCTTAAATCATGATTGTTTCCAGTTCATTGTGATATCATTCATGTCATATCTAATGATTTATCAAAAAAGTGGGCTTTTTAATATAACACTCAGGTGTACTTTGTACTTTGCAATTAGCGTGTACAAAATAACCAAATAATCCAAAACACCTTATTCCACTTAGAGATATTAACTGAAATCATAAAGCAATGAAAGACAGGATGAGAGTGTATGCTGTGTTCTGCAGAACCAGTGAGATTTTATATATTTCAAAAATGACATCTCAATTACTGTGCTACAAGTGCAGACTGCAGAAAATGAGTAGGATATATCTGAAGATCCTAGGTTGAAAACAATAATAGCTCTGTCATCAGCAAAAACAGTAAGAGCTTTGTCATCAGCTCCCTCTAGAGTAGGATTGAGTGAAGAGTTCAAGATGCATCTCGTCTAAATAAGGCATTGAAATGAGGCTTCCAAGATGGATCATAATTATGCTAGAGTGCTTATGTAATTAATTGATAGACACCTCTGAAGGATGGCTCAGATCTCAGATCAGTTGAATCACCTTAGACAGCAACATGTTTTCTCCATAGCTATTTTGGAAGCTAATTCCTATTTCTTTAATGCCTCACACTAAGGGGATGTTCTGAGCCCTTAAGTTTAATATACTATGAGTTTTTTTCAGTCTCATTATCACTAATTGTAGAATTTGGGTATGTATGTGTGTGTGTGTTGGTCTAAAACAGAGAAATAACAACATACCTGCAACCTACTCACATTTGTTACTATCTCTATTCATGTCTGATCTTTGACTACTGTTTCTCAGGTGCTAGCATGACATTTTCCCTTTCACATTGGGGGGCGAGCTGGCATTTGGTTTCTCTTCCTTGTTCTATGTAAGTTCTTGCTGTATCTTATGCTCAAAAACATTATTTTTTCTTTTTGCAATATATGAATAGAAACAGCTGAAGCAGAAAAATCACGAGAATATGCCAAATACAGAATATTGCTGTTACCAGTCAAGTATCTTGGTTCTATCTAATAAGTGTACATCATCCATCTGTGTTAGAGATATGAATTAATCAGACATTCCTTTCAGGAAGCTATAAATTTAGTCAGCTCTAAATGTGATTTACATCTGTAGTAGACAGGATGGACTTACATTATCACAAGGAAGAACAAATATTTCCAGAGAACCTGGTGACAAACTCTTTGTCTCTGTCTTCTTTATAGGTGATTAATAACATTTGGCTTGCAATGTCCACAAACTGTACTCAAATCATTTTGATACTTGGACATCTGGAAAACCTTGTATGGTGTTAATGGTGTGCTTCAAGTTGCATAATTTCATTGTGCAATAGCACAAATTATCCTGCAGAAGGCCATTGACACATATGAGGAAGGACAATATGTAGCACTCAGTGATGCACACTCTTAGAAACATACTATAACAAATCTTGGAAGAGAAAATGAATTGAGAATATATTACTATTTTATATACATTATTTCACATTTATGTGGTTCATATAGTTAATAAAAATCATCTTTTTTTTTTCTTTTCTTTGTTATGCCTACTATTATGAGTTGGTGAATATAATTCAATAATCACAAAGCTGCAGTAGTTCCATGTCCCAAGATTCTGTTAGTAACAAGGCTGAGTTTGCATAGCTACCAGGCACATATGCATACATATACGCAATACATATATGCATACTCACATTGCTTGGCCACACATTCCAACACAGTTGGAACACACAGCATTTACACAAATACAAACAACCTCATCTTTTTTCCCCTTTCTGGCTGCTCAGGATGAATGTCCATTAATGGAAAACATGTATATGTATATACATGTAATATGGACCCCTCCTGCAGTTGGCCTTAGAAACTTAGACTATTCCTTACATGGCCTGTGGATCCTTGGTTCTCCAGGTGCCTAATACACAGACACACACAAAAAAAGGGACTACCGGTTGGCCCACTAGACCTTACAGTCTCCTAGTAACTGGCTTGGACCTGCTAGTCATTCCAGTAACAAAGACTTATGGTTAGTTTGATACCTAACTTCCAATTCTCTTATTTTACTTGCCAGCTAGTATACCTTAGTGCCTAGTAGCAATTACACACTTTGACGTATGTACCTACACAGGATGCATGAATTCAAATTTCTCTCCGGTTGTTGGCACCTGGACACAGGGAGCCCTGTGATCCCACGTGACCACCACCCACAAAATTTATTTGCTGGATCTCCATGCACACATCTATATGCAGAATAACCAGTACCTCACTCAAAAAATAAAAGAAATTAAATGGAAGAAAGGGCAAACTCTGCTGACCCAGAACAAATGTATTGACCAGCCCCTGTTTATATGCAACCTGCTCCTTTTATCACTTTATCCCTCTATTTCTCCACACTTTTCTTCCCCAAACCACCTCAGTCCCTCCCTATTTCTACCTCCCCTAAACAGCTCATAACCAGTCTTGTGCAATCCCCAAATGCTCTTCCCCAGAAACCCATGACAAGCCCCTGGGTAATGTTCCTTCCCCCAAGTCTGTGAGGTGTCCTGGAAGAGCTGCCTGCACTGATTCCTGGTGTGGAGTGTCCGCTGACCCCACACTGGTGCACTGGTGGATAACGATCATCTGGGACAGACCTGAGGGTTCAGAGAGAGGGTTCACGTCTCTGGCTGGGCCCCCACTTGCCTTCATGCCTCTGTGCTTAATCTTAGTCTTAGTCTGTGTGGACATGAACCTTTTATCACAGAACATAATGCTACATCTATCACTGTATAGTAGTACATGTAGTCAAAATCACCAACAGAAGTCCAGAATATGACTTCATGTAGGTGACAAACAGAAGGAAATATGTCCTAATGTCCTAAAATGGTAAGAGGGTGGCTAGATTCATTCATCCATTCTAGATCCTTTCCAAATAAGGAGACTTTAACTTCTTTTGTTTGCATGAATACATCAGAAGTGCCAATTTCTTGCAACTTCCACACATCATAAACAGGATTACGTAAATTATTAGTAAATTAGTAGGAACTAAGAAAATTTTCTGTGTAATCTATATATAATCAGTGTAATCCACTCATGGGCACTGATGGGAGGCAACAATAATGGCTGAGGCATGTGGCGGATGCGATTGCGAGACCACTTTAATCTTTGTTTGATAAGAGCAACTGAGAGAAGTGCCAAAAGACTGTAGGAAAGCAAATGTCACTCCCATCTTCAAGAAGGGCAAGAAGGAGGACCCAGGATACTACAGGCATGTCAGCCTGTAGGAGTTAGGCATTGGAACAGGCTGCCCAGTGAAGTGGTAGAGTTGCCATCCCTGGAGGTATTTAAGAGGTGGATGTGGCACCGAGGGACATGGTTTAGTGGTGGATTTGTAGTAGTATGTGATGGTTGGACCTTATGGGTCTTGTCCAGCTTAAATGATTCCATGATTCTATTATCTGTGCAAATATTAACATAAATATGAAAAACAGCAAAATGGTAAATAGTGAAATATTTTCACTATCCACTTCATGCTAATGCAATGTCATTAGTCTACAGAAATGCAAACAACTAGACACTGAAAGTATTCTAAAGGTAGTAATCTTTTCTACAGTTAATTCAACTTTCATATTTTATATTGCTTGTACTGTGTATTCTGAAATTAATTTTCCTTTTCCTCCTTTTCCTTATGTTTCACATCCAAGGGAGTTGAAACTGAGTCTCTAAACTGCCTTCTAGTGGAAGTTGATATAGTGACCATGAGAAATTCGAACACTTCAACATTAAAACACAATTATATGAAAGGACAGTTTTTTCCTCACTCCATCTATGTGCAGGATGCTGTATGTTGGGGGAAAAAAAAATAAATTTCTCTGTTTCTTTTCCAGTCAGTTTTACATTCCTCTGCACCTTGACTGGTTTGTACAAAATTTATCAGTGTTTGTGTCACATCCATAAGTTTTTCATGCTCTGTGGAGCAGTAGAGTTCTTGTCCTTGGGTTGTGGGTCTACACTCGGTAACACTAGGTAATGAAATTCATTTAGTAAGAAGATAGGATTAATTTTGACTGAAGGAAAAATTCTACCTTCAACCATCTGATAGTAATGCACTTTTCCAAACTGATGAACATATATGCTCAATATAACTAATGAGAGCTAGCCAATCACGCAGGATATTCACTGCCTTTTAAGATAGATATTTAGGAGAGGATAAATGGTCAATAAACATAACTACTTATCGCATTACTTTTTAAAATAATATCTTTGATACCATTATGGGACTTTTTTTGAGCTTGCAGAATAGCTATTTTAGGCACTGAACTACATTTTCAGTATGTGAATAAGTTAAGTGATGCCAGCGTTAAAACTAAATATACATATACTAAATATGTATATATTTCCTGGACTGGAGAATTATTATTATTTTGTTGTTGTTGTTGTTAGCAAGTGCAAGGACACCAAACATAGTTCAAAATTTTAACTTTTCTTTCAAAATTGAAATCCTTACATTGAAGGCTCATTTCACTGAAATATGTATTCCTGATAAATACATAGTATAATCTATTTGGCACATCCATAGAACTTGAATAAACAAGATAAAGTCATATGACAATTATTTTGATCGATAAAAAATAAGTACCACAAGTAAGTACCACAAGTGCAGCTTAAGAAATTTCAACTGGACAAAAATATAGGGTGTGCTAATAGAACTGGTATTCAGTATATTTATAAGTGGTTTAGAAAACAGAGTCATTAATGAGGTGACAGGGTTTGCTATTAATACAAGATACTACAGCATAGTAAAAAAAAAAAAAAAAAGGTGCATGAAGATCTCTTTGTGATGGGCAGGAAATTGGCTGATAAAATGCAGAATCAACAGTTGCAAAGTGACTCGGGGAAAAAGCAACCCTAAAAAAATCTGTGCAAAATGATACCCTTAAATATATCTATTACTTTTCCAGAAGGAGGTCTTAGAATTACCAGAGATAATTAACTGAAAACATCTTAGTGGACAAAAGTACTTTAAAAGTCAAACAAATTAGCAGGAAAGAAGACTATTTTTTCTTTCTTTTTTTTTTTTTTAAGAAAGTATCATCATTCTGTAACTGCATGATTATGTAATATTCATATTATTATAATATTATTATCATATAATGATAATGTTGCAGAACTATGATTTTGTTATTGTTCTTGTTGTAATTTAAGCACCAAGTGGCTTAATGGTAACAGATTTAAGTAAAACAAATCGAATGCTGTGTATAATAAAACATTAGAAAACTCTCTTTCAGGATGTTATGGTTGCCAGAAGTAGGCATGAGTTCAAAAACTGATTAGGAGAATTTAAGAAGTGAAAGTCTATACTGGTGTTATACACTACAATTGCAATCTGTGAGTCAGAAAAATGCCTGAGGGAAAAATTGATATGAAGTACAAGAGTAAATTAAAATAAATAAATAAATATGTGATATGCATACAATCTTCATTTAGTGACACTGGCTACTGTCAGAATCAAGTGTAGTTGAGTAAATTGACTTTTGGTCATTTTAATGACATGATATTCATCATATATTTTTATCACACTCTCTCTCTTGACCTCCATCAAACTGGAAAAGTCACCATGACAAAATAGAATTAATACAGACATTGAGACATGTCTTATGAATTCAGATTTAATAATATAGAATTATTGCTTTTTAGCCTTTGTCTCACCTCTTTAACAAGTTATCAAAGCACTTTTGAATTAAATGTAGTGTGGACAGAAAATGCTCTACATTCTACTATAAAGTAAGACTTTTAAGCAGTTTGTGAGATAAACGCTGTGATAGTCTCAGGAGAAAGGCTACTAAAGTATATTCTTGTCATTCCTGGTGGCAGGTCACATGTGTGGGGCAGTCAAGCCAGTGGGGCTTTAAAATAATAATGAATTTTGTTTCAACTGCAGTTGATTGATAGAGACTTTTGAAGACAGTGGGAAGAGCAATGATGTATACAATGAAGAGGCAGCAGTGAAGAACGAATGCCTTAGGAATATTAATACTCAAAATAGGAAAGAAAATAATCATTCTTCAGAGAATTGATGAAAACTTAAGTAAAGTAATTAATTAATTAAATTTATTGATTAATTAATTAATTAATTAAATAAAAGTAAATAAATTAAGTAAATAATGTCAGGAACCTTTAGGGCTTTGTGTGTTTGAAAAGTTCCCACATTTTTGTTACATTTAGAAATGTTACCAAATTTTACTCTGGGAGAAAAATACAAACATCTAGAGAAATTGCAAAAGCTGTGTTGTGCTTTCCAGAGTTTTAGTTAAGAACAGTAAGGCAGTGAGGAGTTCTCCTGAGAAGATGACACATTTCAGCCTTAAGAAGGAGTTAACGAGTCTTTGGGTGTGATTTGAGCTTTGACTGAGTACATGTGTACAGCTACAGCATTTGTTTCTGTCACATTCAGATATCTAAGTCCTGGGAGAGTTCTGGTACTTATAATCAAGAACGTATGAGAATTAGAAGCAAGTTGCTTTGACCAATAGCTCTTGTATAAAAAAAAGTCTGGCCAACATATGTGATAGAAATGGTAATCTACTCAGAATCAGTTAGTTTACCTTGCTGTTCACTGCAATCCATGTTCTTCATCAAAAGAAAACATACATGAAGGAGGAAGTTAAGAAATTATTAATTAGCAAACTGTTTTATTTATTTATTTACTTTATATATATATTCCATATATATGTAAAGGAATAAAACCTGTTGTTAATATGAGCTGTTATTAACCTGTTGTTAGTATGAGCTGTATGAATTAAGAAAATGGAAGTATTAACCAAACACTGATGAATAACAAATATTAAATGTTTATTTGGTAATTAAGTGTTAATTCTAACATTTGATAAGTGTTCGGGTCTAAATGTGTATTGAATAAGATTAACTGTTACTTTAAATTCAAACTTGCTAATACTTGTGCTCTACGGAGAGCAAATAAGAAATAAACAAGAAATAAAGGAATTGAGGTGACTGTAGCGCAATATTTTTTTTTTTTTCCTTTTTCCCCAGCTTCCAAGTAGTTTTCTATAATGATAAGCACAGTGCATGCTCCTGCTGTCATCACTTTGGGTAAAATGTGATGGTAATTCATAAAAACTGGTCAGCAGCTATTTTGGACTTTTATTTATTTATTTATTTAATGCTGGCACAGGACAAAAACACAGTAAAAGTGTCTTTGTAAGTTCCTTGTAAAATGAAACATTGAAAAATTTTTGGCCCAAATCTTAAATTTTCACAAAGTTGGAACAGATAATTCTGATTTCAACTTCTAAATAATAATGAAGGTGTGCATTTTAAGTACACTTAAAGAGGTCATTTGGCCTGTTTAGCCTGGAAAAGAGGAGGCTGAGGGGGGACCTCATCGTGGTCTACAGCTTCCTCGTGAGGGGCAGTGGAGGGGCAGGCGCCGACCTGTTCTTCTTAATCACCAGTGATAGGACCCACAGGAATGGTATCAAGCTGAGGCAGGGGAGGTTTAGGCTAGACATCAGGAAGAGGTTCTTCACTGAGAGGGTGGTCGCACACTGGAACAGGCTCCCCAGGGACGTGGTCACTGCACCAAGCCTGTCTGAATTAAAAAATTTGGGTAGACCTGTGTGGTGCCAGGAGTTGGACTTGATGATCCTTATGGGTCCCTTCCAACTTGGGATATTCTATGAATCTATGATTCTACATTAAAAATGGAGAATGGATGAGCTTCATCACACTGTGCACTGCTTTGTTTTTAAAGAATATCTAACAGTATGCTTCTGGTAAAGATTCTACTTTCAAATATTTGTCTCTTTCTGAGCAAAATTGACTGACATTTCTTGAAGTATTTCTGGTAAACTCTGCTGTTAGGGTATTCTTAGGTTGTAGTTGTTCAATGTCAGGGGACCATTTCAGGGAATTAATCCATCTAAATGAGTTAGAAAAGCAACCTGGAACTAATTCCATTTAAACAAGTAAGAAGACCAAAGGAAGCAGTAGTAGAAGTGGGTTTATATTCTCTCCCCCATCTAAGCATGTCTGGTCTTTTGAGGACAAAAGATCAAGTTCCAAATAGCATTAGAATATTTCACATCATTTAGGCTGCACATAGAGGAATCTCGAGAATCTCTGAATTTCATAGGTGCGTCTATGTTTTAAGGTAGATTTGCTCAACAGTATAAAATGTGTTGAGGGACCAACAGAGCTTTCTTGCCATATCCCAGAACTTTTTTTGCAGACGAAGCAGACACACAAGTGTGTATGTTCTACTCAGGTGTCAACATCCAGTTGGGTTTACACACCTGGACAGAATATATACCTGGCATTGAGACAATGCAATGCACTACAGAGTGCAACTACCTGCAGAATAGATATTGCAACTATGTACTGATAGTGTCATTATCTTTAATAAAAATCAAATACTCCTTTACAGTAATATGGGCTGAGTTCAGATCTTTTGTAAAACTAGCAGGTTTCTAAGGATCTTTTTTTTTTTTTTTTTTTTTTTTCTCAACATTGGGGTAACACTATTTATAGGGAACAGTATGTACATTATTTTTGGTGTGATATACTACCTGTACATGTCGTTCTACACCAGACTTGTATCACATTTTCATTGTGTTAGGAGTTCTACAAGCTCTATAGATAATCATGGTCCCTACAGCCAAAACGAGTCCTGAAAGCTGGCTTTATTTCATATTGAAAAAAGATGAAGACAGCTGGAGAATGTTTTTTTGCTTTTTAGCTTTTTTTTTTTTTTTAATCCTAAAATACACCTAATTACTACAGTCACGATGGACAGCTTGAATAATAAGTTATTATTATTATTTTAATTTTATTTCATTTTCCAAAAGGTAAATCTTAGCTTTATTGAAGTCAGTGAAATAGCTCATGTTAAATTCAGTGGGGTCCAAGGGAAAGAGGCTCAGTGTTCATGCAGGAAGTTAATCTAAGCACAAATAATTTCACAGAAAATTAACTGCATGGTTTAATGTATTTTAGAGATTCACACTTCTGAAAATACTGATTCATGTTTCTTAATCTCTCAGAAAATTATAATTAATCTGTATGCTATATATTTCTGTACTTATTGTTAACGTTAAAACCTTGCTGTCATTGCAAAATAATAATAATAATAATAATAATAATAATAATAATAAATATTACCTTTCAGTCATATTAACTGTGCAGAGGTTTTATGCTATTATTAAATTTCAAATCAAAGTATAACAAATTAGCATTCACTTCCAAATGCTAACACAGTGAACTTCCGTTTCAAGAGACAAAAAGCTTATCCACTGACCCATGTTCTCCTCAAAAAAACGCAGACTTTTAATAACGTTTAGTGTAATCAATACTGACAGAGCCAATGTGCAAATAATTGCTTAGTAGGAGAGTGTTATAATTTGAAGGCAGCATGTGTTTGCAGATTGTTCCATACCTCCTACCTTCATGTGCCATCCAAACATTCCTCATCGCAGCAAGGTTACAGTATGAAATATGTAATTTGATAGGAGTTGAGATGAGTTTTTCAGGTGCTTTCTTCCAAATTTGCCTAACTGCAAGCATTTTCTCTGCTAGTTCAGATGTTCCCCTATGTATCTTTTCTGATTTTACTCAACCATTAAAATCTGTTCAAAATTCTTGTTTCTTAGAACTTTTTGCTGTAAAAATGTATGGAAATGGATGCTAACATTGAGTGACTTATGGAAATCCATCATCAATATTTGGTTGCTGTCCTGTGGCAATATTTCGCCAGATACACTCAATAGTTTATTTTCATCTACAGTCCTTTACCTAAGCCCAGGAGATATTTGTAATATAACTTTATATTAATAGTTATACTAATTTTCATATTTTTCAAAATGGAAATTTGGAATGCAGTGAATCTGGAATCAATGTTTCTTACGCAAAGTTTTGTTACCATTTCCAAAACATTTAACTGTTATTTTCTGGATTTATAAAATGAGTATAATAATCAGAAGAAGCTTTCAGGTATAGGCAAAACAGCTGGCTGCCAAGATGGATTCCTTTCATTGCTGTTATATCAATTACAATTTATCTGTGCAATCACTCAGGCCCTAATTCAACCAGCTTCTTCAGCAGGTGCCTAATTTTAAATACACAAGTAGTCTTCAGTGGGATAACTCAAGTATTTACACATAGGCACCTGCTGAAGTACCTTTCTAAACTGGAAACCTAAGTACAGCTACTCTAGGAGAGGAAGAATATATGAAGCTAGAGGAAAGAGGATACAAACGTAAAAGAAAATATTTTAGGTTTATATATATTGCCAATCTATTGCTAAAACCTTCTTCCTAAGGGTTGCAAAAGTGAATGTATTGTTGCCTAGCCTATGACATGTTACTCCCTTTACTTGCTGATTCCAGATATACCAGTCCAGGTTGGAAGGTTCTTCTGCTAGAAGTATTAAACATTTATATGTGCTTTAAATCTTCCATAACAATGAATTAAGAACTTTGTTGTCTATCATCTCGTATAATTTAAGAGTAAAACAACTTTCCAAAGACTGAAATTGCCATTCAGTTAAGGAAAGAGACTATATATGTCCTGTAGTGTATCAAGCACTGCATTGCTAGCTGGTGCATATTTGGTTGCTGGCGAACATTTACATTTGGGAAGTGGTCATCCCGCTCTGTTCTGTGCTTGTACTGCCTCACCTCAAGTACTGTGTGCAGTTTTGTGTTCCACAATATTAGAAGGACATATAACTATTAGAGAGTGTCAAAAGAAGTGCAACAAAAATGGTGAAAGGTCTAGAGGGCAAGAGGTACGAGGAGCAGCTGAGGTCACTTGGTTTGTTCATCCTAGAGAAGAGCAGACCAAGGGGTGACCTCATGGCAGCCTACAGCTTCCTTACAAGGGGAAGTGGAGGGGCAGGTGCTATCATCTTCTACTGGTTGCCAGTGATAGGACCCAAGGGAGTGGCATGGAGGGAAGGTTCATGCCAGGCAAGTGCTCACAGCACAAAACCTGAAGGAGTTCAAGAAGCATTTGGACAATGCTCTCAGACATATGGTGTCATTTTTGGATGGTCCTCTGAGGAGCCAGGAGTTGGACTCAATGATCCTTGTGGGTGCCTTCCAACTCAGGATATTGTATTGTATTGTATTATATTGTATTGTATTCTGTTCTGTTCTGTTCTGTTCTATTCTATTCTATTCTATGAACACAAAGGGGAAAATGCATACTGTTTTCATCCACATCACCAACCTGATTGTACATATGTAAGCAAAAGGATGAGATTAGAGAAAACAAAAAGCAAACAAAGAGAAGACAGTGATAAGACTATTTAGAGACAGTGAAAGTTATCAGATGAGAGAATCTATGTGAATGTACCACTTCTGGGCAAGCCTTCAAGAGAAAAAAGCTAACACCACTAATGGTTTCTCCAGAGGGAAAAAGATATTGCTCGAGCTGATAGCAGGAGATGGATATGAATCTTAAGTAGCAAATAGAGAAAGCATATTACAGATAAATATATCTGTTTCTCCACAGAAATATCGGAAGAAATATCAAATATAGGATGAATGGAATTTATGAAAATTTGAACAATTATAACCTAGATATGAAAGTATACATCCATGTTTTCTTTGTTTTTCTTCTTTGCCTTACATGATGTACTTTTTTTCCCCTTCTAAAGGTGCAATCTGATCTTGATGCTTTATTTTTTTGCTTTGAAGTTCAAACAGAATACAATCCATAAAAGGTACTAAACACATTAGTAACCTGTTTGAAAAAAGAAACAATAGCAATACCTAAAAGAGCCTTTTCTAGTGCTCTTGAACTACATTATTCCACCATGTGAGAGGCAAAGGAACCTGTACACTTAATCTGCTTGGTATCTCAAATGTGGCTAACCTGTAGGATGTGATTCTCTCAATAAATACTCGGTTAAAAGTAAACTCTGTCTCTGCTACAAGACAGAATAAGCAAATATATCTTTGAAATGTTTGATTCCAAATATACTCAAGGTCAATGATGACATATAATGGTCCCCAATCTTTTTCAAAGTTACCAAATAAGGATTCCTTTCATCTTGCTTTCATGGCAGCGTTAAGTCTTAATACTGAAGATTCATACAGATCTTATGGAAAGTTGCATCCTAGAACACCAGAACACATACCAATCTGACTGGAGGATTTCAAAGTTTTTTCCATCTAAGTGGAAATTACACATGGAGTGGACATTCTGTTCTGCCCCTGCTTGGTTCCTACTTTGAATATTTAGTGTGTATGTCTACACAGGTAAGTAGTGTGTATTTAGTGTATGTCTAGTAGTGTGTATTTAGGCTGTATGTCTACACTGGTAAGCGCAAGGGATACTAGACTTCAGAGTGAAAGAGTAAATACTGAAGATACAATGTCCACACTAGGTGGGTTTTACTTTTGCTAGTTAAGGATGGTCCCCTGGACTGAAGTGATTTTAGCTGTTAAAGAGCACTGGAAATGTTTCTGTTCTGTGTTTCCCTCCCTAGGTGTGTGATGAGTGAGGTTAATTAGGAGATTAATTTCAAAATGATACTCCTTATTGAACTAAAACATTACTGTAGAATCTTTATTTACTACATTTGCAGGAAAATAGGACTTCAGTTTAGCATGTTGAAATATGTTCAGTAAAGGAAAAAATATATATAAAAAAAAATACTTATGCCAATAAACATAAATGAAAAGGCTATTCCTCAAATGGATAAATAAAATCACTAATGAGAGCACTTATATTGAAATAGCTTGTAGAAGTTATTAGAACAATGTAAGAACAGTGTTTGTTGTTGTTGTTTTTGTTTTTCTGAACACGTTTGGATGTTTGCAAGCAGTGAGTAAAAAAAAAAAAAAAAAATAACAAAACAGCTTATATCTGTACTGGCATTTAGCCAAATAAACAGAAGTGGTTTATAAAAATCTGAACTGCTGATTTTTATTTTTATTCTTATTATTTTTATTTTTTTCCTGAGTAATTGTTACCTTCATGAGCAGTAGCTTCAACTGAAAAATTAAAAGATGAACTTTCATAGAGGAAAAAAAATGTTTTAATCACATTTTATATTTACTTACTTGAAACCACCAAAGCATATGTCTGTATTCTCCCTCCCTTTTTATTTTTATGAAGGTTCTTGGTTATCTTATTTTGACTCAGAAATTCTTGATATTTTAGATTTTCATTTCTATATACATTATAGAAACAAATCTAAACCCTTTCATTAGATTTCCCCTCATTTCGGTTTGAGGAGGTACACTACCATTTGGTTTACTGTTTCTCAAAATAACCTTTGTTCAGGAGGCAAAAGGATTTGTGCTGCTTTATTTAAATCTTTGAAACTTGGCCCCAGTGGGACTAGCAAATGATTTCAAGACATTCGGCCTAACAGGAACATTAAGATTGCATAACTGTTTAATACTTATTCAAATTTTCTTCCTCAAAAGATTTCATATCTAATTAGCAAAGACTGTACTAATTATGCAGAGTTGCTATTGACATCTACATTACAAGTAACAAACTCACTACATGAGTATCAAGGACCAAGAAGTTAGTTTCACCTATTAATATAACATCCTCAGTATTATCCTCAAATGAAAGGTACCAGTGTCTATGGTCTATATGTCTATGTTTTTAACATAGCTATATGTTAAAAACTTTCTTTACAATGTATTGTATCAGTCTGTTAATGCTATACATAGAATTTTTATCATGTTACCCTTCTAATTTTGACTATGGTGCTGGTGACATATCCTAGAGTTAGAGCTGATTTCTCTCAGAATCTGAAAAGAAACTTTACTCAGAAGAGATATTTCATTATGGCAATATCTTTGAAAAAAATATATATTTACCCAAATAGCTTCTATGAACTTCCAGTTACCTTGGAACAAGGTTTTCTCCTAACACTTAAACAATCTATGATCTTACTTAACTCATTTTTCAAATCAGTATATACAAAATATGATAACGTTAACATAATGCAAAGAAATTCTGAGCAGTAAACTATATAACCATTACATAAACAAACAAACCAAACAAAACAAAACAAAACAAACAAGGATATAAGGAAAAGGATCTGGGGGTGTTGGTCGATGCTTGCCTGAACATGAGCTGGCAGTGTGCACAGGTGGCTAAGAAGGCCAACAGCATCCTGTCTTCTATCAGGAACACTGTAGCCAGCAGGACCAGGGAGGTGATCGTCCCCTTGTATTCTGCTCTGGTGAGGCTGTACTGCGAGTACTGTGTTTCAGCTTTGGGCCCCTCACTACAAGAAAGACATCGAGGCCCTGGAACGTGCCCAGAGAAGGGCTACGAAGCTGGTGAAGGGCCTGGAACACAAGTTCCAGGAGGAGCAGTTGAGGGAACTGGGGTTGTTTAGTCTGGAGAAGAAGAGTCTCAGGGGAGACCTTATTGCTCTCTACAACTCCCTGAAAGGAAGCTGTGGGGAGCTGGGGGTTGGCCTCTTCTCGCAGATAACTAGTGATAGGACTAGAGGGAATGGCCTCAAGTTGTGCCAGGGGAGGATCAGGTTGGAAATGAGGAGACATTCCATCTCAGAAAGAGCAGTCAGGCATCGGAACGGGTTGCCCAGGGAAGTGGTGGAGTCACCATCCCTGGGAGTGTCCAAGGAAAGGTTGGACGTGGTGCTTAGGGACATGGTTTAATGTGTGACATTGGTAGTAGGGTGATAGTTGGACCAGATGATCTTGGAGGTCTTTTCCAACCTTAATGATTCTATGATTCTTTCTTGTTATACGGAAACTGATAGCATAACCATTTTTCCCATTACAAAGGTGCCTGGTTCTGCAAGTACTACCTAACTTTTCACTTAAAGTGTCTAACTGATGAATACAATCAAGCTAAACACGGAGAAAAAAAACTATTCTCAATATGTTTCTAGTTCTAGATTGCTGCTCCTTTTTAAGACCTGAAAAAAAGACTGTATTCCTGAAAGCTTATTTCCAATTCTACTACAGCTATTCCCTCTCCCAGCAAACTTTGTTTCAGGGCATAAAGATACTGAAGCATTTTAAGTTAGGAGGTGACTCCATGGTAAACAAAAGACAGGAAAATGTCTTTGAAACATGTGCCCAGGACAAATACTTTCTGCACAGAACAAGCCAAGTCATCTTATTAATTTGAATTAGATTGCAAAAGAACGATAAACAGCAAATCAGTAAATAGACTATGCAGTCAGCATCAAAGAATAAATTTGGGGCAGGGCTACTGAGCCAAGTTCAAGATCTTTGGCAAGGGAGTCTCAGGACATTTCATATAAGCATGAAGAAAGATACAGTAATGACATGCAGTTGGCTTCACTACTAAGGATAGAGTCTTCTAAGCCGCCCAAAGCATTTTGCTGTCAGTACTTTTTACAGACATTATACTCCTTGGCAAAGTCATTTTTTACATTTTATCAAAAATATAAGGACATAATAAGGGATTTACTTCATCTTATCTTACTGATTGACGAATAGTGATTGACAGACAGGGGCAAGTAAAGGCGTCATTAGTTTAACTTTAACATTTCAGGGTCATGTTTCTGTCACAAGATCTGATAATGTCCTAGCAGTCGCTCCTCTGGTGTTGCTAGGTATTGACCCCACTTTGAGAAGGAGGAGGAGGAAATTATATAATTCTGCAAGACAAAAGACATTAGTGACTAAATTATTGTTTAGTCACAGAGGTACCTGACTAGTGAACATTAATCTCATAATTATGAAAGTTAATAAAATTCTGAAAGGTTATATGAGAAGTTTTAATTTCTATTTCTGAGAGCTTACACCTGTGAATGAAAAGTATAGAAAAGAAAATTAAAAGGAAATATATATATATATTTTAGTTAGTTTGTTTTAATTTAGTAAACTATTAGTGGAAGGGATCTGTACTTATTTTGATCCTTAACTTCCCATTTAAAATGCTAGTAATATGCATTTTTTTTTATTCATCTTGTGATAAACCTGATAAACCGTCAGGAATAAATATGCAGGTTTTATTTCCCCCCCCTCTCCCCCCCCTTTTTTTTTTAATTTATCATATTTCCCAGTCGTGACATTGCACAGTAAAAGTCAGAAAAAAAGTCATTTGCGTTTTCTAACTGTAAACTCAAATGCACAAAACTGACTATGCTTTACTAACACAGCTTGTTGTTTAATCCCAATAAACAGTTCCATGATTGAAAGAGTACCATGATTGAAACAGTACAAGCTTTAACCTGCTCAAAGTGAAAAAAACAAACAAACAAACAAACAAAAAAAACTTTTGACGTGCTCATCAACTATAATAGAACTTTAAATTTACAAAGGAGAGTTATAAACTAGATCAAGAAAAACTTCACTAAGTGTTCAGGAAGACAAGATGCCCCATCTGAGGAAATCACCCTCTGCTTTTATTCAAGGTGCCTGATTATCCCTACTGAGCTTCCCCTGGGGTCTCCTCCCAACCTTCCCAGGTTCCCAAGAGCCCCATTTCAACCCAGCCTGGGGACCCATAAGCTCCTACCCCAACAATGCTGTAGGATGTTGGTGTGTAGCTCTATCCATGGGTTACTTTCCCATTTTTTTAATTAAATATTCTTCTTTAAAACATAGGTATGTTAAGGTATTGAGATGACTACTTAAAATAAATTCAAATACAGGAAGAGTTTTAAAACACACAATAATATCACCTTTCCCTTCATCTGCTTTCCTTAGACTGCTTCATCTTCATGCCATCACCCAGAAGCCATCTGGCTGTCATGCACTGATTCACTGACGCACTTTTTCGAACCATGTAAGAAATCCTCAAAAGCAATATTTAATACAAATGTAACAGGTATGTATGCTTCAGATGTGTGACCTTTTGAATTCATCAGCTTGTACACAGCTGGCAAAAGGAAATGGATTCTTTTGTGCTCTGTTTCTAACCCAGTTATCTAATAGAGTCGAGGGACCACAATACAACATTTCTTGATAGACTGAGTAGAAATTGCTTCTTTTTAACTTTATACTGTATGGCAGAGAAGTGAAAGTAGGTATTTTGTCCAGCCTAGCTCTTCAGCCCTAATACTTCCTTTTTTTTGTGTTACTCTTTGTTGTGTATTGAAATATTGATGGTCTATCTAGGGTAGTGTCAGTTATGGAAGAGCTGATGCAGAATTCAATAGCAGCAAATGAAAATTGGATGTTTCATTCCAACTGATGAGCACTGCAGGCTTGCAGGTATTTTCTGCTCAGTAGTTGAACTTAGGTGGTTTTCATTCCTGGAAAAAATTACTGAGACTTTCTTCTTCCTTGCTCAGTCAATGTCAGTGAAAGACCCTGAAGCATTCATCAAACCAGAACATGATGTTGTGCTGTTGTACTGATTTGATAAACACAATAGTTAAATGTCATCTGAACTATTTTCATTTTTAATGGATCAGAAACAGAGTTTTAGTATATTATATATAATATATTAAAATCATTTGTAGTGAGGGATGATACATTTTGTAATGTTATGAGTTTCTTTAAGTGAGATATGTAGTGATTTTCACTATTTATATGTAATTAGGTCTGGAAGGAGAGCTGAAGATATTTAGTATCCCCACCCCCAAAAAGGAAAATCCCTATTGTACCTAACAGGTTTTAGAAACCTGTTCCTAAAGACTCCCTATTATAGAGAGCACTTTCTCTTGATTAAAAATCATAGAACCACAGAATATTCCTCCATATACCTTAGAATCCAAGTTTAAGAGAAAAGCCTGATGCTGATTTGAGGCTGGAGTACCTACCACAGGAACTATCACCACCACTGCATGTTCTTTCTGAATCTCATTCTAGTATCTGTATTTGCCAACTTCATTTAATTGATGAATTTCAGCTTGTGTGCATCATATGAATTCATTATTTGTTAAACTGTGTTTTATTAAATAAAAATTCAGCAAAAATAAAAAATAAAAAAGCAGCAGTGTGGACATTACTTCAATAGATAGCTTTGCCTTCAGTGAATATTTATTATGGATTCTTTTCACTGTAGCCCACCATGCATTCGCAGAGCAATGCATCTCTTTCCACACAGTGAAACATTCACCAGTTACTGGGTGTTAGAGTAGCTCTATCTCACCAGTGGATCTGGATAAAACTTTTTTTTTTTTCCTTTTTTATTTGCTCTAGCTTAATCAAAACTTGTAAAACTCCATCTCTACATTATTTTTTTTTTTAATGCAACAGTTGCAATAAATATAAAGTATATTACACGGTATGTACTTAAAGATCACACAAGATGTAAATGGCCTTACTTGCAATGACCCATGAAAAAACACCAATCAGCCCAATGAGCTGTGAGTCAATATTGCCTTTAAGTGCATTCCAGCATAACATTTTATAAACGTTTAATATAAAGCACTAAACCATGCTATTTCCTAAATGACACTAATGACCTATAGTAAAAGACAAAATTCTTCCCAGGTGAAAGTCAAGCCCCTCTTGTACAGTAATAAAACAAAACATTTGTGTACATTACATTGCTGAAACTGAGGTACTTATAATAACAGACATAACTTCAGAGTGCACTGTGTCCTAAATTGTATTCTAATACAACTAATCTCCTTTCCCATTAAAAAAAAATCAAATGCTAATATCATCTAAGGTACTGACTTGGAGGTAAGGTGAACACCTGCTAAGATGGAAAATAAAAATAAAAGACATGCAAAAAATGTAAATTAAGGTTAATTTGGCAAAAAAAAATAAATAAATTTAACTAACCTAAATTACACATAAGACCTGGGAAATGCCAGTGTAGAAACGTATTGCAAGTCAGAGCTGACAGCATGTCCCTGATATCAACTGTTAGGTAAAAGCTTCACATTGAGCTTGGTCTACACAGTTAATGAAGCATCACACCACAGAGCAGAACAGTGACAAGACTTTCTATCCCACTGTGCTTCATATTCTGCACTTGCTGAAGCCTAGGGCTAAGATTCACCTGTTTCGACAACAACTGCCTGGAAACCAGGCACTCAGACCCTTTCCAAAGTCTTCAGAAAGGTCTTTAAAGGGGGATTTATCCCCTTTATATTACAACTCTCAGGTGGGATGAACTGGCCTCTGTAACTTCCTTTTTCTCTGTTATATAAGGAAGTCTTAGATAGTTGTCCATAGATAGGCATCTAACTTATTTATAAGAAATGGTCGTGATGGTGAATTTCACTGCTGATTATCAATTTATTAAAAAAAAAAAAAAAAGCTAAAATAGTAGCCTAAAGATAATAAAAAACATATGGATTTCTTAATATGGCAAAGAACTATAAACATTTTTTTTTCAAAATTGTGATGTTTAATCTGTCTTAGAAGATGTAACAGAAAACTACCTCAGGATAATTCCTATGATATAGAATAATCAGCTTGTCTGTTTTTTTTTTTCCTTTCTTTTTTTTTTCTTTTTTCTTTTTTCTTTCTCTCACTCCCTCTCTCTCTCTCTCTCTAAGTTCCATGACTATGACAAAACTTTAAACCGACCACATAGAATGGCAGCTTCCACTTAAAGGTTCTGCATATTGTTACTTCTAACTTCTTCAGAGTAAAAGTGTCACTGTGCCAACCTAAAGCAGATTTTGCTACTGAGAAACTGCTACAATATGATTTTTAAATTTCTTTACCTGTTTATATTTTTCAGCCTTTTGAAGAAAATATTTCTAAAAAGGTTTAGAGGAAAGAATTGGTAAAAACACTTCCCACAATCCCTATCTTCTGAAAGTAAGATCCATTCAAGTGCTGTGTAGACTGGACAGGGCTTTTTTTCCTGACGTTGGTGATCCTTCCTTACTGACATGGCAATAGTACCAGGACAGAACTATCCTGACTGTGTTTTCACTACTCTCTCTACTGGCCTTTGAAGCAAGGATATGGAAAAGATGACAAGATCAGCCTTGGTACCAGCGTGAGGGGACTACCTAAAAAAAATGGGAACAATGGGAAGGCAGAACTACTGAGAGTCATAGAGATAACAAAGGAGCCAACAAAGACAATTTTGGCCAAGTTAAACATTCACTAAGTAACAGATTAAGGATTTACTGAATCTTTATTCCACATTTATTTGCTTGTGGAAATGTAAGGATTTAATTACATGATGTGGATTATGATCCACAGATCTTGCTCACATGTAGTGATCATTGTATCCTCAAAGTGGTTCTGAGATCCACACCTATATTGCAGAAGAGGAGTTTTTTAAGCAGAAATTTACGTAGTCCTAAGCAGAAAATTATGCAGTATGATAGCTAAAAAAGGAATAGGTTTGAATGAGGGTATCAGAAGACACCAAGCAACAAAATCATAAAATGCTTGTTTCACCAGAGTTATAACTAAGTTTCAATTACCTGGAAAGAGTAGGCATTTACCAGTCTCTTAGGACCCTTCATTTTATCTTCCTACACAGAAGATAAAAGCAGGTGTTATACTGCTGTTTTGTTTCATGGTGCAAAGGTGTTTTTTTTTGTGTGTGTTTGGTTTGTTTGTTTGTTTTTAATTACTTAAAGAATTATATGTACATTAAGTAATATTGACATGTATGTAGTCCTTTATATTTTGATATAATTTTGAGCTATATAATATGACAAATTGGAACTACTCATATGTCTTTGGAATTGTGGAAAACATTTACTTCCACAAAGTCAGTGGAGGAGTCTCAGTGTTTCAGCTGCTTTGTGAGACTGATGTCTGAAAGGCTAGTACAAAGAAAAAAAAAAGTCATCTTATTTTCCTTAGTTTTATTGAAACTGATAAAACAATATGAAGATTGAATATCACTTGTAGATTTTTGAGACAATAACTTGGAGATCTCTTGCACAAAATTGAGCAGTATTTCCATATTGCCGAAGAACACAAAATCTAATCAAATAAGTGCATAAAAGTCTTTGTTTTATATCTTGTTTTAAATTACATCTCCATAGTTTAAATACTTCAGTTATGGTGAAAGAATGTAAAGGTACACTACTGAGTTTTAAAATAACAAATGGTGAGAAGCTCACCATGAGCCAGTACTGTGTGCTTGCAGCCCCGAAAGCCAATCATATCATGGGCTGTATCAAAAGAAGCATGGCCAGCAGGTCGAGGGAGGCGATTCTCTCCCTCTACTTTGCTCTCATAAGACCCCCACCTGGAGTGCTGCATTCAGCCCTGGGGTGCCCAGCACAAGAAGGACATGGAAGTATTAGAACAAGGAGGGCCACAAAGATGTTCAAAAGGCTGGAGCACCTCTCCTGTGAAGACAGGCTGAGGGAGTTGGGGTTGTTCATCCTGGAGAAGAGAAGGCTCCAGGGAGACCTTACTGCAGCCTTTCAGTGCCTAAAGAGGGTCTACAAGAAAGCTGGAGATGGACTTTTTGTCAGGGAGTATAGTGACAGGACATGGAGTAATCGTTTTAAAATAAAACAGGATAGATTTAGATCAGATATACAGAAGAAATTCTTTAGTATGAGGGTGGTGAGGCACTGGAACAGGTTGCTCAGAGAAGCTGTGGTTACCCCATCCCCAGAAATGTTTACAGCCAGGCTGGATGAGGCTTTGAGCAACTTGGGCTAGTAGAAGGTGTCCCTTCCCATGGCAAACACAATGAAATTAGATGATCATTAAGGTCCCTTCCAACCCAAAGCATTCTATGATTCTATGAAAGCTAAAGCATTTGATATTCTGCAAGACTTCGAAGGAAGTCTTAGAAGGAAGACTACAGTCTTGTTTTGATTAGCTTTCAACAGAAATCAATATGAAAGAAACATAAAATGCTCTAGAAAATTCATGCTCATTACTGGAGATTCAGAAACATCATTAGATACATTAATGAAAAACATTTTTTTTAAATGAAGATTTTTTTTTATCATCTTAAACAGATCAACAAGCATAATCAGCATATTGATGCTTCATTTGACTATATTAAAACTTAAATTATATCCTTCTCACTTGTTCCTTTTTGAGAAATTTCATGAATATTCTTCCTTCTTCCACTGGTATTCGTATTTTCCTAGTGCAGTTTACAGGAGTTTGTCATGCAGATTACAATGTCACATTAGCTGTAATTTAAAACTAGAACAGTAATGGGTACCATACAGTGTTACAGTGGGTGATTGTGCTTTAGTCTGTTCTGTGTAATACAATCCATTTACCAACAACCTGAGATGTCCACTATTTTATGAGGTTATATGAAGATGACGTATGTTCCTTAAATCCACACTCACTGAGTGAACTTCCTGTATACATACCTTTTACACAGAAAATCATTAATGTAGATTAATTCATAAAGAATACAAAATTTCTGTTAAAGATAATTTATTGGAGTAAGCTCCTTGGCCTGAACTAAATGTAAATGTGTATGCAAGATAATTCTAAGAGAACGGACAACTCATTTAGGAGCATATTAGATAATTCTCATTTCAGTTTCCTGCATCAACTGATTTTGACCAAAGAACAAGCTGATATAAAAGACACCAACATGGGTTCTATTACATCTAACAACACATTTGTGAAAAAATGAAAATGTAAAATAAAACTAAACTAAACTAAACTATAAACTAAACTAAAATAAAATAAATCTGTAAAATAAATCTGTAAAAAAAAAAAAATCTGTAAAATAATCTTTAAAAAAATCTGTAAAATAGCACATAAAATGAAGGACAGTTAATGCCAATATCTTTAAAGGATCTGCCCAAGCAGACTGTCTGTCTTTGTACATTAATTTCATAAGCATGAATACTTCATTTCAGATTTTCTTCTGAAGAAACATCAAGAAATATAAGGAAAGAGTACCAAGGACTATTTCCCATTTTCCTATAGAGCTGTGGTTTTAAAACTGTTCTGCTAATTTGTATAAGATTATGGGTCCTAGGAACTCTCCTGTTTAACATCTTTGTCAGTGACATAAAGAAGTTTGCTCATAAAGTTTGCAGACGACATCAAACTGTGACAGGCACCAGGCAATATATGCAAGGGCAGATCTGCCACTGACAAGGACACAGACAGGATGGAGGGATGGGTCAACAAGAATGTGATGATACTTAGCAAAGACAAGTGCCAAGTCCTGCACTTGCTAAGATAGTGCCATAGCAATGATACAGGCTGGGGAATGCCTGCCTGCCTGGGGAACAACACACAAAATTTCCAACCCATAGATCATTCATGTAGTAGTACAGGCTTTTTTCCTAATTCAAGAACCTGAAAGGCAGTGATCAAGCAATTTCACAAAGTAATTTAGGATTAGCCTTTCTGAACCTTTTTATTTGCCTGCAGAGGATGTAACTCCCTTTTTAGAATGAAAATAAATAAATAAATAAATAAATAAAATAAAAAAACAATCAAAAAACAAAAACAAACAAACAAACAATTCTAGTCCCTCTAGTCCATTCATTTGGTGCAAGTTCAAGGAAAGGATGAATATTTCTATTCTATTTTAATCTCCTACCCTGAGTAGGTGTGGGCCTATTTGTAGGATTTTCTTACTGCTCATATGCATTCAAAATTTAGACAAAGGAATGCTCAGATTAAGTACCTAAGCATCTTAGGTACCTGTCATTACTGTAATTGTAGGTAGATGAGCATTTTCATCACTATGCTTATTGGAAAAAAATAATTTGTCAGAATATACATTTTGATTAAGTCTTCAGGATAATTTGGAGATCATAAAGCTATAAGCTGCTTTTCAACCCTTGGGGAAAAAAAATAAAAAATAAAATGTATTCTGACTTTAAATATTTCAAACATGAGGTTGTTCTCTAGCTCAGCCAGGTATGGAGACAGTCATGTAAAGAGACCATATAGGCTCTTGATTTGAACTGGGAAGGGTAGTATTTCTGAACATTTTTTATGGTAGGTCTACCAACAGACATCTGCTTGATTTAGTACTGTGAAACTTAAGAACAAGACTCAAATTACAAATATTTAAAATCAAGCATAGTATGCTTCACTTTTGGAACTGTGAATTTGATTCTGCAAACACTTAGGTACCCAGATAATTGCATCCACTTCAATAATCAGGGCATCAACTGGTATTGCTAGCCACTCATTGTTACTTCCTCATTTGCTTGTAAAGAGTTGCTAGGGCTTTAGGAGATCAGCTTTTTCAAACAGTGCAACGTCCATAGTCATGAAGGATGCATTTGCATCTTCAGGATCTCAAATTTTACAGTACATTTAAATGTCTCTTATAAAACCGGGCTCTCTTTTTTCCCCCATAAGTGATTTTTTTTTCTTTTCCTCAAATAATAATAATAATAAACAAAAAACATATCTATAAGCTTCTATAATTATATATTGGTGTCAGGCAAATAGAAAACCTGAGTTAAATACAGTTACCTTGAGGAGCTGAGTTTGTTTTTGTTTTTTGTTTTCGTTTTTTTTTTCAGATTAAACTTTTTGGTTAAAAACACAAATTTGGTGATTTCTATTAAAAATATTTTTGAGGTTTATTGTTTGTTTTAGATTTAAAAATATTTTCATTCATTTATTTTCATTCATTTATTTTAATAGGAACAATGTTTTTAATGTAATTTTTAGTATGAAAAAGTATTATTATTATTTATCCTTTAGACTGGACCTTTTTCTGTGGTATGCTAAATAATAGTAACATTGTCAATTCTTCATACAAAAATATCTGCTTTTATTTTGTTGTTAATCTTCTTTACCATAAAGTTATTCATATTTCTAAGCACTTGCTTGCAGGGTTAAGTCAGAATCAGAGCTACTAACTTTCTTATTTGTAGGGAAGATCAAAGGACAAAATAGACAAGATTGTAAAAACAACAGTATAAAAGTCTGAACTCATTCTGGAGCAGGGTTTTGTGTGTATTTTTTTGTGAGTTATTTTGTTTGTGAGTATTTTTTTTTCCTTTCAGGTTTTCTGTTCTTTCTAGTGTTGCTGGTTTATTATGAAATTTTTATTGCATTGCCTTCTCTTTATATTGTCTTGTTGCCTATTTAGAATCAAAACATGTAAACATTATTCATATGAAAAGCCTTACTGAGAGCAAGACGGGGATTAGTGATGCATAAAATTACACATGTACAATTGTAATAACATAGTATTCAATTAGAAAAATCAGAAGAGTGAGCTATACTCTTACAAGTTTTATAAAACAGATGGCAGCTTTTTGTACAAGCAACATAGTTAATTAATTAAATCAATATTACATAATTTCTCCAGTAGTATGGAACACATTAAAGAGCAACAACTCTGAATTTTAAAACCTTATTTAAATTTATTAATTTCTTTGTGTTTCAGACTTCAGTTTTTGTGTTTTTTTTCCTTTTTTTATTTTTTTTTTATCTACAATTTGAGATGCTTTGGATTATAGAAAAAAAAAAAAGACTGGTTTCTTATACCTTGAGGAAGTGAGGAAGTACATATTTTTATTTCTATTTTCTTACTAAAAACTGAGAAATAAATATGCTGTTTCATTGTCTTGTTTGTATAACTGACGATGGACTCATTTTTAAAAGTTCTTCACTAGACCAGTGAAGGCTATTTATGAATCTGAATGTTAAAATCAGCACATGAATAGATCTTGCTGGGATTTCACTACAGGGAATCTTAGTTTAAACTTTTGTATCTACCAACTGCATTGCTTCCTTCCTAACAATAAATTAAAGCTTATATTAAGGTTCTTGCTGCCTCTGCTCCTCAACAGAATGTCACAGTCCATGTGCTTCATTTCTTTCAGGCACTCTCAGCAAGGTATGATGTATGTGTGAGCAGTGAGGCCAATTATCTGAATTGTTCTGCCTCTTCTGGCACTGGCAAAAACATGGTTTTGCTTGAATCTCCAAAGTTCAGTGTTTGAGAAAATTGAATTTATCCATAGACAGAAGAAAGAAATTGAGTGTTGGTGATCAGAACTGAAAACCTGGAGGAACTAACACAGATAAAGTAGGAGTTGGCTGGAAAGAAAAACGAAGATGTGTTTTTGTAGTTAAAGGGGTCTGTGAAGGCAGCAACCTGTGCAGGCACAGTCTCAGACGGATGGGTAGCCACTAGAGCCCTGTATTCAGATGCTTACCACGAAGTCACAGCTGCTTGTTGCCCCCTTTGCAGAGACAGGGAGTGCAGGGGCTCACCAGGGTAATGTGCAATGGTGAATGAGTAGTCACAGCACAGTGTTTTATGGGAATGCTGACATTTACTTCAGGTTATACTATTACAAGGTAACTATTACTGTAAAGAGCATTAGGCTGCTTTCACATAGTTTAATTCTAAGAATCCTGTCATTACAGAATCACAGAATTGTAGAGGTTGGAAGGGACCTCCTGAGATCATTGAGTTCAACCCTCCCTCCTGCCCCCCCCCCCCCCCCCCTCCTCCCGCTAAAAGCATCCAGGCATGTCTTGAATATCTCCAGAGGAGACTTCACAAGCTCTCTGGGCAGCCTGTGTGTTCAGTGCTCTGTGACCCTCACTGTAGAGAAGGAATTAAGTAATTACTCATGTTTGTGTGGAACTTCCTGTGTTCTAGTTTTTGGCCATTGCCCCTTGTCCTATCGTTTCACACCACTGAAAAGAGCCTAGCTCCACCCATTTGCCTCCCGCAGTTTTTGATATTTATAAACATTGTTCGGATCACCTCTGTCTTCTCTTCTCCAGGCTGAACAGACCCAGATGTCTCAGCCCTTCCTCATAAGGGAAATGCTCAAGGCCCTTATCATCTTTATGGCCCTCCTCTGGACTCTCTCTTGAAGATCCCTATCTTTTTTAAACTGGGGAGCCCAGAATTGGACTCAGTATTCCAGATGTGGCCTCACCAGGGCAGAGTAGAAGGGGAGGATAACCTCCCTTGACCTGCTGGCCACTCTCTTTTTAATGCACCCCAGGATCCCATCAGCCTTCTTGGCCAGAAGGGCACACTGCTGGTTCATGGCCAACCTGTTGTCCACCAGGATGCCTAGGTCCTTCTCTGCAGAGCCCCACTCCAGTAGGTCAGACCCTAACCTGTACTGATGTGTACTCTACATGTGACCTTGCTGAACCTCATCAGATTCCTGTCTGCCCAACTCTCCAGCCTGTCTGAGTCTTGCTGATAGGCAGCATAGCCTTCTGGCATGCAAGCCACTCCTCCTGGCTTTGTATCATCAGTAAACTTGCTGATGGTGGACTCTATCCCTTCATCCAGGTCACTGATGAAGACGTTGAACAAGACTGGACCCAATACTGACCCCTGTGGAACTTCTCTAGGTGTAGGCCTTCAACTAGACTCTGCGCTGCTGATCACAACACTCTGAGGAATGCCAGTCAGCCAGTTCTCAATCCACCTCACTATCCACTCATCTATCCCACATTTTCTAAGCTTCATTAAAAGGATGTGGGAGACAGTATCAATAATCCCGCTGAAGTCAAGGTATACAACATCCACTGTTCTCCCCCCATCTACCCAGCCAGAAAAAAATCTGCTCTAGCGTAGGCCACAGTTCCTACTAGACAGCCTGTTCCTGCATGGGCTCCTCTCAACAGGCTACAGTTCCTGCCAGGAGCCTGCTCCCACATGGCTCTCCATGGGTTGCAGGCCATATCCACTTGCTGTGGCATGGGGTCTTCCACAGGCTACAGTGTGGAGATCTGCTCCAGTGTGGTCCTCTGCGGTCTACAGGGAGACAACCTGCTTGACCATGGTCTTATCCAGGAGTCTGCAGGTCTCCATTATGGGGCAAGTTCTCTTCAATGTTTTTATAAACGATCTGGATACAGGACTTGGATGCATCCTATGTAAGTTTGCTGATGATACTAAATTAAGAGGAGTTATTGACTCCTTCGGGGATGGAGAGGCCTTGAAGAGAGATCTTGATAAATTAGAGGGCTGGGCAATCAACAACCACATGAAGTTTAATAAGAGCAAGTGCTGGATTAATTTGAATGTGAGCCAACAGTGTGCCCTGGTAGCCAAAAAGACCAACACTATCCTGGGGTTGCATCAGGTACAGTATTGCTAGGCAGTCGAAAGTGATTGTCTTGCAATACTCTGGACTAGGAGCTTCACCTGAAGTACTGCATGCATTTTTGGGAGCTATAAGAAGTATGAGTATAAGAAGGATATAAAACTATTAGAGAGCATCCAGAGGAAGGCAACAAAGCTGGTGAAAGGTCGGGGGGGGGGGGTGTGCAATCTGAAGCAGCACCCTGCTGCCAGCACCATGACACCTGCACCCAATGCATAAAACACTGGAAATTCCATGTTGAATTTACAGCCAGCAAAAATCTGCAGATTCATATTAATATATATATATATATATATATGTATGTATCTCAAGGAAAATCACAGAGGTGCCCAAACATTAACAGTTCAAGTGGTAAAGAATGGCATCATAATTTAAACTGATGTTTACTCTGTATGTTTCTGCAAAGCTCACTGTCCTGAATCAGATCCTGGAAACAAACAAAGAAACAAAAAACAAACAAAGCAAAACCTTCACACAACAACAAAACAAAAGAAAGAATAGTGGTGTTAAAGAGAGAAAAGTCACCCAACATCTGACAGATAAGCTATCTTATCTGATAGATAAGCTATCAGATGTTCCTGTCTTTCACAAAGAGATGGAAGTCTATTGTCCAAGTCAGAGTTTGGTGAAGTCTGCTTTTTTCTTTTCTTTTCTTTTTTTCTTTTTTTTTTTTTTTATTACGGAAGGTTTCTTGATTGTAGAATCTATATTCTACCTTGGAAATGAATAAAGAGAAGGAAAATAAACATATTTTCCTTTTATAATATACAATATAATATGTGGTAGAGAAAGAAGTGTATTTGGAAATGTTCAGTGGAGCAGTATGTTTAGGATGATTTCCTATATTACACATGTAAATCTATAATGAACTGTTTCGACTGTGTCACATCCATGCATATGCAAGATAATTTCTCTTTATATTTCCAGAAGATAGAGCTCAGGAAATTTCATAAATACTGATGATCTAAAGAGCAACATGTATAACATTTTAGAATATACAAGCTTAGAATTTTTCCTTATTCTAGCTGAATAAAATAGAAGGGGATCTATCTTAGCAGAGAATTGATGTATTCTCACAGTGAAAATGGAACTCCACTGTTGCAATTTTTAGTCTTCTAAGGTGATATTTGGGCCAAAGAAACACACAAGACATGGAGATCTAAGAATTTGATGATAATTGAGCAATAAATGAATAATAATGAGCAGGCTACAACTCCCCCTTATCTGGTGACCTGTTCACCCTCCCACTACCTGCAAAATATAAATATACCTACAAATATATTAACAGTAAGAGAAGGGCCAAGGACAATCTCCATCCTTTATTGGATTCAGTAGGGAACGGGACTACTGAGGATAAGGAAAAGATTGAGATTCTCAATGCCTTCTTCACATCTGTCTTTAACAGTCAGACCAGTTATCCTTGGGATACTCAACCTCCTGACCTGGAAGCCTGGGATGGGGAACAGAATAAAGCCCCCATGATTCAGGAGGAAACACTTAGAGACCTGCTGCTCCACCTGGACTGTCCCAAGTCCATGGGGCCAGATGGACCACCTAAGGGTGCTGAAGGAGCTGATGGAGGTGATTGCCGAGCCACTTTCCATCATCAGTCATGGTCATCCAGAGAGGTCCCAGACGACTGGAGACTTGCTAATGTGATGCCCATCTATAAGAACGTAAGGAGGACCCGGGGAACTACAGGCCTGTCAGCCTGACCTCAGTGCCAGGAAAGGGGGTAGAACAGATCATCTTGAATGCAATCACACAGCATGGGCAGGACAACCCGGGGATCAGGCCCAGTCAGCATGAGTTCATGTAAGGCAAATCAGGCCTCACCCACCTTCTCTCCTTCTATGACTGGGTCACCTGCCTGGTGAATGAGGGAAAGCCTGTTGATGTAGTCTACCTAGACTTCAGCAAGGCCTTTGACATGGTCTCCCACAGTTTTCTCCTGAAGAAGCTGGCAGCCCATGGTTTGGACAGGTACAGTCTTTGCTGGGTTAAAAACTGCCTGGACGGCCGGGCCCAGAGAGTGGTGGTGAATGGAGTGAAATCCAACCGGTGACCAGTCACCAGTGGGGTTCCCAAGGGGTCGGTGTTGGGGCCTATCCTCTTTAATATCTTTATTGATGATTTGGATGAGGGAACTGAGCACACCCTCAGTAAGTCTGCAGACAACACCAAGCTGGGGGGAAGTGTCGATCTGCTGGAGGGTAGGAAGGCCCTGCAGAGGGACCTGGACAGGTTGGGTCGACAGACAGAGGTCAGTGGGATGAGGTTCAACATGGCTAAGTTCCGGGTCCAGCACTTTGACCACAACAACCCTATGCAACACTACAGGCTTGGGGCAGAGCGGCTCGAAAGCTGTGCAGAGGAAAAGGATCTGGGAGTGCTGATTGATGCTTGCCTGAACATGAGCTGGCAGTGTGCTCAGGTGGCTAAGAAGGCCAATGGCATCCTGTCTTCTATCAGGAACAGTATATCCAGCAGGATCAGGGAGGTGATCATCCCCTTGTATTCTGCTCTGGTGAGGCTGCACCTCAAGTACTGTGTGCAGTTTTGGGCCCCTCACTACAAGAAGGACATCGAGGCCCTGGAACGTGTCCAGAGAAGGGCTACAAAGCTGGCGAAGCTGAAACACAAGTCCTATGAAGAGTGGCTGAGGGAATTCTGGGGTTGTTTAGTCTGGAGAAGAGAAGGCTCAGGGGAGACCTTATTGCTCTCTACAACTACCTGAAAGGAAATTGTGGGGAGCTGGCAGTCGGCCTCTTCTCACAGGTGATAGGACTAGAGGGAATGGCCTCAAGTTGTGCCAGGGGAGGTTTAGTTTGGAAATTAGGAGACATTTCTTTTCAGACAGAGTAATCAGGCATTGGAAGTGGTTGCCCAGGGAGGTGGTGAAGTCACCGTCCCTGGGGGTGTCTAAGGAAAGGTTGGACCTGGTACTCAGGGACATGGTTTAGTGGGTGATATCAGTGGCTAGGGTCGGTCGGACTAGATGATCTTGGAGGTCTTTTCCAACACGTATGATTCTATGAAAATTAATGGTCAGTCCAAGATCTTAATCAGAAGGTGTGGATTTCTTGATAGTGTCATGTTCTTCCTTGCCTTTGAGATCCCCCATGACCACCTTTTATGAAATTGATGCCACTACGTATTGATAGGACCAGAATATTCATGAGGGTTGCATATTCTAACTGACTGTCTTTGCCATTTGAAATATTTATGGAGTTTGCAAAAGAGAAACCAGAATTATCTAATAACACTACAGGAATCATGTAAACTGCTTTCAGCCAACCTACTGACCTAGTCATGTGTGCCACATGGGCTTGGTTTGGGTTCCACGCCATACAGCTGAATTCCTCTTCTGAGGACAGCTGAGACAGCAAACCTGGCTTTCCAGAACTCTGGGACAGGTAGGGTGAATGAGGCAGCACGCAGCTATCCTATGCCTCCAACTGACTGGTGAGGACTGTGCCTGACCCTGCACTAGTGATGTGGAGTTTCCTCTGTAGTCAAAAACTGATTTGCAGCAGAGCTGCAAAATGTTTTGGTTAGAGTCACTCCACATTGCAACATTTACTAAGATGAGAAGCAAAGGATGTGTCTATTCTAGGATGTCTAAGGACTAATTTATACCACACTCTGAGGCACAGATTGGGACTCTTCTCTGTTCCCATGTTATGGTATAATACCACACAGAGAAACAAGCTTGGACTGCCATAGCAGCATTATGCTTCACTCAAATTAATCTATTTCTCAGCCTCATGAATTATCTTAAGCTTAATGGAGCTATATACTGCTTCTAGTCCCCAAGCTAGTTCAGTCAATGCAAAGTGATATCACTGCATAATGTCAACCTCTTATGTCTTAAAGGTGAGAATCCATTGAAAATCACTGGGACATTTCTCACAAAATCATGTAAACATTTCAAAACTCCAACCTTAGTTTTTTGTTTGTTCGTTTGTTTGCTTGTTTCCTGTTGTTCAAAATAACTATAAGGAGCTTCTGATCTCTGTATTTAACTACAATGTGTAGACAAGAATACTGTGACCCACCCTTCATGTGGAATAATTTCACCAGTGTCAGTCAAATACGAAATTGATAGAAAGAAAAAAAAAAAAAAAAAAAAGCTTTCCTTTGTGTGCATTCTGTCCCACAAGAAAAACAAGATTTGTCACTGATATATGCCAAACCACTGAAATAGAAAATATTTGCAGTCGCTTTTATTGCTGAGATAAGAATTATTACTCTAATGCAATTAGTAATACGGCACCCTCCTTCTACAGGCAGTGATTTAGAACTAGGGATTAACTTGGCTTTATTTTTTTCTTATTCAATATTATTTTTTTTCACTAGAAAATAAATTTAGAATTATTCTTTGATATGGAAATTTTGTAATTTATTGCAAATATCAAAATATTATTTCACAGTGAGTTCTAATTCCACTTTGAGGTTATAAACATGATAATTCATTAATCTAATAGGGTTTTCTGGAAGAAAGTCTCCCTTTAGAACAGTTCTTTATGCTTCAAAATGTGTGTTTTACTTAAATGCTACACTCAAAAATTGTAGTTGAAAACTCATTCTAACACTGATTATTGTTTGAGATTCACAAGAGTTTGCTATTTAAAAGACACTTAGTCAACTTTTAGTGGGCATATGTAATGACATAAAATATACCCACATTCAAAGGATGTTGAATGAGTAAGCAGAAACAAATAAACTGAAAATGCGTCTGTTTTTCTTTTTTTTCTCTTTGTCCATGCAGTTTATCACTTAAGAAAATGTCAGTATTATGTTCACTGAAAAATAATATTCATACTACTTTGGATTAACCAGAAATATGTTTAATACATAAGAGATAATGTTTAAAACTGAAGGCTACTAGTTTGTACTAAGTTGTGAGAGTCTTTGTTAGAAGTGCCACATTCTGAGCCAAACTGTGAAATAGAAAGTTTCAAAGACTAATGAAATCTGCTTTGTATTTAGGAGCATTAACTCTCCTCTCCTTTTTCTTTTTCCTGCCCAGAGAGGTTGTGGATGTCCCATCCCTGGAGGTGTTCAAGGCCAGGCTGGATGGGGCCCTGGCAAACCTGATCTAGTGGGTGGCAGGGGCCTATGGCAGGCAGGTTAGAACTAGATGATCTTTAAGGTCCCTTCCAACTCAAGCCATTCTACGATTCTATGATTCTTTCTATTCTGTCTGCAACAAATTTTAGGAAAGAACTCCAAGAGAGTACATGCCAAGATTCAAAGTTCATGTAGATTTTGTGCCTGTTTAAGCTGTTTGTTGTCCAAAAACACTCACTATTGAGAAAGTGGCAAAATTACTCTCTCAAAATTCAGAGTTAACGCCCAGGATGAATTACTAGTATGCTTTTCCAGTAGCATATTGAATTCTGAAGTCAGTATTCTCTTCAAGGTACAATGGACAATAAGGTATCATTTGAATTTTTTTGGCATTGCCTGAAGAAGGACAGAAAGATAATTCAAAGAACATTGTAGTTACAAATGATGCAATGTTAAAATAAGTTTAGAACTTATGTTTTTAAACTTTTTTTAAAACTTTTAAACTTAAACTTTTGTTTTCTTGAAAAAAGATGTGACAATCTTTCTATTATGAGAAATTTGCTGTAGTTTGTAGTTTGTTTTTTTTTTTTTTTTTTTAAGACAAAGCATAATGAAATACTTCAAGAGCTAGGCATGAGTACATGTTCTGAAGGGCTTTAGAAAAAAATGTTGTAATGTGTAGTTCTTTCTTTTGAATAGTAGATCCATGAAAGACTACAATTCAGATATTAATCTTGTCATACTTCTCATAAATTTGATATTTCTGATATTTTACTTAAACAATGGTCAGATAAGCAATCCAGTGAAACCAGCACTTTAAGCATAAAAGAATGCTTCTCCTTTGATAACTAAATTCAAACTGTAGATTTTCAGGACCACTGCTTAGTTGTTTCTTATTCCTGAAGCCTCCTAAGAAAAGGAGATATTTTTTCCTTGTCCAAAGTAAACCTCCTCCATGCTAATATTTTGTATCTCAATGCACTACAAGGACTTCAGTTTTTACAATGTTAGACATCTCATGGTGTAGTTTATATTTCAAATTTTTCAGTGTAAACAGTCTAGATATGATGTCCCCTTTAAATAATATCTCATTATTTAGGATATGTTTAATTTACCTAAATTTAACTTAGCTGAGGCCAAAGTTTATTTTTCTTTCATGTATAAAGAGCTTCAAGCCCTTATCTATCATCTGAGTATGACAGCACCCCATCTCTCACACTGTAGCCTGTAGTTTATCATAAATTCCCAGAAAGGCCATGTCTTTTGGAACACTGTAGTGAAAGGAAAAGGAATTTTTTAAAAGAGTGGTTTGGGGTGTCAGCCAGGTGTATGCTAGGAATCAGCTCTCTGTTTTGGGCCTCTCAACGTTTTCAAGTAAAATGTATTTAAGTAATTACTTAAAAACATTAATTCAAATTAGTTAATTAAAAGTAATTAAAAAACAATTCCGTGATAACATATACTGGTGGACAGTCTATCTGGGCCCCTTTGTGGTTGCCTTTTTTCAGTCCCATACTTGTAAGGGCAAGGATCTACTAGTAGGCATTGTGCTAGAAATGTAGGTATTTAAGACAGGGTTGTAAATTTTCTTTCTGACGTCAAATGCTAAAATGTTGTGATGCCCCGAGTGTTGCTTTGGATCTCTTGTATTTTTATTACTTGAAGGAAGTCTGTAAATAGATGACATTCTTCTGTGCTGAATAAAAATACCAATTGACTGAGAAAAGGAAAAAAATTTGAATTTCTATGAGACGTTGCAGAATCTTGCATATGCAACTCTTTGAAAGTTTACAGTACTTACATACTATTTTGACTGAGAATTTTTATTTTCCTTAACTTTTAGGTAATATCACCAACAGGCAAGCTCAAATCCATAGATTTGACAGTTTGATCTCCAGTTTCATCTTCAATTTAAAATTTCTGTGATGAATCATAAAAGGTTTAATTCAATGATAAGTAATGGAAATTTTAAATATCATGTAAAAAATCATTTGGGGGAGTTCTGAACAGTATCCAAAGTGATCAAAAAGAATGCTCTCTACAGTTATATGATTCAGCATGGAGTTGAAAGTGTAGCTAACAGAGGAGAACTTCTGCTGCTTACTGACATTTAAACAACACTGACTTTTCAATGAAATAAATAGTTGACAGAGGACTTAATGAAATACAGGGAAAAAAAAGTACGAGGTGCATTATTTGTATTTTTTAAGATCTGTTATACATATTAATTATAAAATAGAGACAGATATGAAGTGAAGGGTATGAATCTTTTAAAAGTAACAAATAATTGAAAAAGCAGGGAGTCCTTTAGGACTTCATCTTTCTTTAAAAGGCCTGTTTCTCATTTGATTTTAGAAAGCTGAATTCTTGGACTCATGGGAATGTTCTTTAAAATGCAGGCTTGTGACTTTTCTGTTCAGACCTGACTGTCAAGATCTGATCTAATCTATATGGGTTATTATCAAAAATATTTTAATTATTGGTTCATGCACGATTTGAGGAAATTATTTGAAATAACGTTGAAAAATAAAATCTCAGCTGTCAAGTATTTGATAGTTTTATTATTAATAAATTAATTTCCTAGGCATATTTTCAAGTACTGTTCAGAAAGGCAGCTGAATCTAATGCTTTTATGTTAAAATTTCCTCCCCAAAGTGAGTTAAAAATTCTCTTTCTTTCTTTTCTTGCTCGTCTATCCACAGGCACATGCACGTACTTGAACATATACAGGTGTTCATATGAGGAACCAAGCTACCTAACAAAAAAATACTGATATTTTAAATGGAAAAGTTAGCTGTTTCATAGTTCATCATAGCATAGGATCCAGATCCTACAGCCAATTTTATGTATATAGCAGCAATTTCTGCACAATATTGGACTGAAGTTAATCACATTACATATAAGAGAGTCTGCCTATCTGGGCAAATTCACACAGTGTTAATTTAAAATAACATAGAGAACAAAATACTACATACAACTACAATTACCAAGATAATTTATCTGTATTAAACAGAACTGTTAATTAAACTTAAAGTAGGCATATAAAATTAAATTACATTTTGTGAGTTGATACTGGATTTTCAAGAAAACACATCGTTCTGAAAAGCAGTAATGAAACGGACAGAAAACATAACTAGATATAAATTGATAATAGAATTTAATTGTGTTTTAATTTGTTATTTTTCCCTAGCCTACATAACACCTTCAAAGTCAGAGAAGGATAAATTCTTTGAAAAGTAAGATAACTGGTTTTGCAGTACTTTCTAAAAAAAGATTCATGCTTTGAAACATTTTCTCTATAATATTAATCAGTGCTGTGCTTGTAGTATGATGAAAGTAAGCTTCTGTCATCTTATTGTTTTTTATCTTACAGAGGCATAAGGGGAAGCTTTGGCACAAAGGGAGGGCAAAAAGGCACAAGAGAAATCAACTTTTGTTGAAAAGAGTTTTGAACAAAACTGGCACTGCATCCAGCAGTATTACAGGAATAAGCTACAATGGGTTAAGGAAATCAGCAACAGCATGAAGTTCAGCAAAGCAAAATTCTGGGTTCTGCACCTGGGATGGAATAATGCGAGACACATGTACAGACTGGGAGACAAGTGGCTAGAGAACATCTCTGCAGAAAGGGATCTGCAGGTGCTGGTCGACAGCAGGCTCAACAGAAGTCAGTAGTGTGCCCTGGCAGCCAAGAGAGCAAAACACATCTTGGGATGCATTATCAAAGCATAGACAGCCAGTCAAAAGAGGTGATTTTCCCACTATATTTAACTTTAGCATGGCCTCACCTTGAATATTGTTTGCAGTTCTGGGCTCCACAATATAAAAAGGATGTTAAAGTGAAAGCATGCAAAGGAGGATAACAAAACTGGTAAAAGGGCTGGAAGATGTCCATGGAAGAGGCTAAGGACACTTGGGTTGTCCAGTCTGGAGAAAAGAAGGCTGAGAGAAGACTTCATTGCTCTCTACAACTTCCCGAGGAGAGAAAGTGGAGAGGGAGGTGCTGGTCTCTTTTCACTGGTAACTGATGACAGGATTTATGGGAATGGTATAAAGCTGCACCAGGGGAGGTTCATACTGGACATTAGGAAAAATTTCTTTACTGTGAGGGTGGTCAAACATTGGAACAGGATTTATAATGAGGTGGTCGATGCCCAATGCCTGTCAATGTTCAATAGGCATTTGGATAATAGCCATATTGATATGCTTTAACTTTTGGTTAGCCCTGAAGTGGTCAGGCAGTTGGATTTGATCTTTGAAGGTCCCTTCTGTTCTGTACTGTTCTGTTCTGTTCTGTTGCAAAATAAGCAGGGGAGAGGGGGAAGGGGGAGGGAGGAAGGCATTATTTAATTTTTTATTTATATATATATATATATTTTTTTTGGCGGATATGTGAAAACAGGCATGTTTACATAGTGGTTTTTATGAACTACTTTTTTACAGTTTCCCACTCATTTCATGAAATGAAATACTCTTTTTCCTCAGGGCTGAAAGTATTTTAGATTTGTTGATGCTCTGCCTTTAACTTTGCCACCAAAGTCAACATTATTTTAATGGTAATGTATTTCTATTTAAAAGAAATTTGCAGTAAAAAGTTGATTTCAGACTGCTTATGTGCAATCCACTCTTTTTGTAATTGTTTCTATAGGCAATATAGTCATAGGCAAGTCGTCAGTATTTATGCTAAAGATACAAATCCTGGTTCCAAGGAACTTTTCCATCAGGATAAACCATAGCCTGGAGAAAAAAGCAAGAGAAGGAAACCATATTTCTAAAAATCAAATAAAAATGGAAAGGTAAAATGCCCTACAAAGAGCCATAAGGCATCTGCAGCTGGCACTCACTGTGAAATTAAAGGATATTGTGCATACTCATACAACCCCACACACTTAAACACACATATATATATTGAAGGTTGTCTTGCCTTACAGAAGAGCTTTAAAAGGAGAATTATATGAAAATACTAATGGAATATAACTGATTATTCTACTTAATTTATTGGAATCTATTCAATTAACTTCAATAAAATCCCAGAGCTTTGTCTTAGACCTACGTTTTTGGTAGGATACTGAAAAGATATATGCTGTTTTTGTTTGGTTGTTTTGTTGTTGGTTGAGAGTGTTTGTTTGTTTTTGTTTATTTGTTTTATTTATTACAGTTCAGTCATATAGCTATTTATTTCTTTTAAATGATAACCATATGTGAAATACAGACATTAAGCAATGCTTCTAGTTAAAAAGAAAGTAAAGTCTAACCTATTGACCCATTACGTCAATGAAGGTTATTGCGGTCACTTCAGTGAACAGTGGAATGATGCATATGCCATGAAACTTTGGAGAAACAAAATTAAATTTTGGTTTCTTGATTTAGAAATAAATGCTCAGTTTATAAAACAATGATCACAGGTTTTGCTGAATGCAAAATTTAGATAATAGTTACAATAACAGAGAACAACTTTGCAATTATCATTTTTACACATCATATATCGATATTTGTTCATTGTCACAGAAACCCCACAGATGAACAATTATTTCAATAAATTATTGTATTACAGTTTTATTTTATTGTATTACAGTTGTCTCCTTTTTAACCTCTGCTTCTATTACTTGCAAACTTTCAAGCAGTATTTTCATATTTAAAATGGTGTTGTTACTGGAATGTTCATTTTGTACTTTCTTTTATTTTCATAGTTCAAAACAGCAAAATAGAGGTCATAAGTGGGAAAAGAAGGGATGCAACATCCAGGAATTATTAAATGAATTTTGGCTTTATTTTCTCAATATGAGAATAATTCATAAAGATCCAAGATCCTGCTTCTTGTCCAGTAAAAGAAAAAGGGAAAGGGCATAGCTTGTCCTAAATCCAAAGAAGCATTAGTATCTCAGAAAAATCAAATTAAATTATTTGTATTAGCAGAACATGTGCCATCTTCCAGTAAGGAAGGAACAGCTTTGACATAGTTACAAAAAGTAGCAGGATAAAATTTTATGATTCATCAAATAACTTAAAATATATGTAATGCTCTATGTAATGTGAATATATGTAATATAAATATATATCATATCTAATATGAATTCATTCACTGGTTACGGACCATAGAAGTGGGATACTCTCTTTTATACAAATTAAATTAACTACTTTTTTACTAGTTTTCTTCCCATCCGAGAGACGGAAAATAAGAAAGAATATCCAGGTTCTTATGAAACTTATGTCTCTGGTGACAACAATATCTTTGGTTGCCTTCTTTGAATTATTTAGTTAGAAAACTAATATTAAAAGCAAGCAAGCAAACAAACAAATAAAACAAAACAAAACAAAACAAAACAAAACAAAACAAAAAAAAACAGTATTTGATCAGTATTCCTCTGTTTCAAGAACAAAGCCTCTCTTCTACACAGGCATAGCTCAGGCTTCATAATGGTTAAAACATAGATGTGAAATCTAATCTTCCCTAGTAGAACAGCATCAAAAAAGCACATCCTTGACCCTACAAAGACTTTTTAACTTGACCGAAATCCTTAAATAACTGACAGAAAGGGGTGGGTATATCAAGCTAAGGAGTCCAAATTAGAATGAAGTACACACAAAAGGTAATATTTATCTTACCCACATTAACGATACAGCATTTACAGATCTGCCTTGAGCTATCCATCTTGGCTTCCTCTGTATTCAGTGAAATGAGACAGACCCCTCCAAACAAGTTACCACAGCTATTTTTGGATTAAATCAAATTTTTGTCAATGTCCCTTTCTCTACTCTAAACTTAGAAAACATACTTAATGTCTACCTGAAACTGCCATTTAAGCTTTTGGTACTAATAAAGCAACTTTAAATCCTTCCTCTTGTCTGGTTCATATCCAATGACTATATATTACAAAATGTCTAGGCAGATCTAAGAACAGGTACCAGAATCTCCTTCCAGCTAAGTATCCCAGCCTTTAGTACAAATGTGTGCTTTCTTTATCTCACGTTTTACTTGCAAACTTGGCTTAATTTCCAGGAAACAACAATGCAAAATGATTAATTCCTCTAATCTAGATAGATATAAAATACATATAAAAACATATATGGGTAACTCTGACAAGGAACTGCTATTAACACATGTTCAAGTGATCATATTTCCCTCTAATACAGTTGTTTAAAAAATATATTTAACAACCCTCAGCGACAATAACTGTTGTGTGTCAACAGCCTAAGATTTTTTTTTAATTTTTTTTTTTCAGGCCATAGCGGCAAGGAAATGATCAACCTGTTTTCCACAAATACTGCCTCTCTGTTAAGATTGAACATGCAGCTATCATCTCAAAATGGAAACACAAATATAAAAGGATTTACTTGTGTCCAACTCTATTTCCACCTTCAGGACTCACGTGACTTTCAATTTGCTGATATAAAAGCCATCTGTTTGATTTGATAGAGGCCATTGATACAAGCCATACATTTTTATATAGAGTTTTGTTTGGAGTTGTCATTAGCAGCTCTTCGTAAGACATCATGAACTTCCACCTCTGTAAATACATGCTTGCTACTTCCCAGATTAAAATATATTTAGTACCATTAATGACACTAGTGTCAGGAAATAAGCTGTTGTTGTAACTCTAAGCAGAGTTTACTTGTGAGTTTGTTACATTGTGAAGGGTAACATCTGAATGAGACAAAGTAGGGTTCCAAAGTAATAGGATTAAATGTCAAAAGGATTAGAGAATGGTCACTGAAATCTGTGATCAAAACACCAGATGAGAAATTTAGCTCAAGAAGGAGACATGAAATTAATTACGTGAAAATGAAATAGCACAGGTCTTTAGAAGAACAAGAAGACATAATCTGTCAGTTATACATCATTACTAATTGGGTAGCTCCAAATAATCAGACTCCATTATTACTATCAGGTCTACAAATAACATAAATAAAAAATATTGTAACAAAACCAAGAAGGAATGCAAAAGCTAGCACTTCAAGCTGTTGAAGTTCATGAAATGTCTTCTACTAAACATTCCAAGGGTTATCTGCAGTCTTACATAAGCAACACAATGTAATTCTTATTAAATTCACTGATAATATTCCCATATAATTTAATGTGAGGTAGGTTTAGCCCTGAATTCTTAGTAAAAACTATATATAAATGGAAAATTAATATGCTGTTTCAGAACCGTCATGTTTCAATTTTGAATGTAAAGTATACTTTCATTTAGAAAGTTTTCTGAATTATAGTTGGAAACTCATCTGCAAGCTAATGTGACAGATTTGTCCACTCTTGAAAGAGAGTTGGGGAAAAAATATCAGAGCACATAAATATTTTCCTGATTAAAACAAACAAATAAAAAACCAACAATCTTTTCTTTGTCTTCTGTTTTGATTGAAAAGAACACCTAGAGATAGATTGTGTGCTCTCACAAAGCATTGAATCAAAAGTTTTCAGTATTTTGAAATAGGGGGAGAGAAAGAGGGAGAGATAAAGAGGAAATGAGGGAGAAACGTTTTCAGGGAGTACATCATTTGGCAGATCTTTAGTTAGCAGGATTTATCAAGTCCAGGGTGAGTTTCTGGTCAGAGGAAGTGAGAGAGACTTATTTCTTCATTGGGAATTGATTGATGTAGTAGAAACAGAATCAAGTCACTATTTCATGTCAGTCAGCTCTTTAACATTGCAAGTATCCCAACAGGATATTCAGTATTTTGAACTCTATGATTATGTCAGTAATATGTCTTATGGCATCATGAAGATAAATGAACTTAGGCAGAACTGGCTTACGTAGAAATTGGTATGATTCTGTATTTGGCTACATATCTATGTCTACAGTTAAAGAATGAGGCTAGTTAACCTACACATCATCCTGAATTGCCTTTCCTGTTTTTTTTTGTTTGTTTGTTTTGTTTTTTAATAACATACTGTCACTGCATGATGCTGTGTGCAGTGTGTGATATGGAAGTTTGGGTGTTTGTTGCATGTGAAAACAACATTTTCTCTTATTTTTTGATAAAGATATTGGCTCTGTGCATTAGCAACAAAATGAACTTGCAAAATGAGGTTTATAAACGTGTCCTTCTGTTTGGTTTTTGTTCAGAATTCTTCAAAATAAAGTAAGAAATCTGGATTCAAAAAAAAATCTTATTTTTTCTGGCATAATGAAAAACAAATAAACAAACAATGATGACAACAACAACAAAACATGATAACCTTTAAAAAAAAATAAAAATAAAAAGATCTTCCTAGTTTAAGCTTACAGGAAACCTCAATAAACTTGGATATTTATAAACACCTGGCACAAAAACTGACATAATGATGACAGTTGTGTCCTAGGACTGAAGCTACACATTAAAACTGTTCTAAATGGCCTATGAATCATTTCCAATTTAAAAAAATTCAGCTTAGCATTCTTCCCACAATTTATGTACTTTCCTAATGGCTGGCTAAATTTATACTCAGATAATTGATATGTACTGGCCACAGTTTCCAGATACACTGGAGTTCCTGGATGAAATCTCACAAAACAGTAATAGATAATCATTTTCTACCTCTCTGGAAAAGTGGAAGGGCCAATCTTCAACCTTGTATATGGTGACCAGGCTTCCAGTATTCAGACCTCCATCATCCCTTATGTAAAGACACTTCAGCAATAATATCTTCCCACTTTGGGAGAGATCTACACACACTATACATGTCTCCTTGTTCTCTGACTCCAGAATCCAGCATCTGAGCATTATTTGTGAGCTCTGCCAGTGTCTGGGCCTTCAAAATACCCACTTGAGCCTCAATGTGAAAGCAATAATCCATAACCTCCTGTTTTGTTACATACTCATATAGAAATCTAGTACAATTTCCTGCTTAAAGTAGTCTGAACTCAATGTTAGATCAGCTAGCTCAGGGGCTTATCAGGTAGCTTAAGGGGCCTATGTCAGGAGGGTTGGAACTAGGTGATCTTTGAGGTCCCTTCCAACTTAGGCCATTATATGATTCTACAATTCTTCAGGAAAGTTTTGAAAATCTTGGTAACACTTAGCACAATAATTTTAATACAATAAAAGTTTAAAAGTTTAAAATTGGCAAACAGAGGAAAACATTTTTGGAATTAGCTCCTTTAGAAAGTGTAAGGACTATGAACATTTCTGAAACAGAAGTTTAAGGAAGGCATAATTTATTCTCTAGTGTCTTACATGATCCCATACGAAAAAATATAGTAAAAAAAAAAAAAAAGAGAGAGAGAGAGAGAGAGAGAATTGTAAAAAAAACTTTATTAAAGCTTTTTAATTTACTTTTTGAAAAATTAAAATTTGTAAGATATTATATACTGGACTTGAATAGTTGGAATGACAGAATTTAAGAAGCCAAACAGAACAAGAAGAGAAGGGATGGAAATTTATCACTTTACATTGTTTTCTTGAAGATCATTTAAAGACTAATTTGTTTATGTAAAAAGTTGACAACTGAATTAGAAACTGCCATAATGGGACAAAAACATGTTTTTTTTCCCAGTTAAGACAATAGCTCAAGTTCTTCTGTGGCATGGCTTTCTCATATTTGAGAAGATCTATCTAGGCCCTTCACAATTTTTCATTTCTTATCTGTGTTGCAATTTGAATTTGAAAAAAATTGTTGTTTTTTTCTCTGTGGACTACTCTTTTGATTTCTAAAATAGATTCTTTTGCCATTGTAACCAGGAGAGCTGAGACATGTCAGTGAATAATCAGAATAAAATGAACAAGATCTTACTCCTTCGCAATTTCATAACGATGACTTACACTCCAGATCTGCAAAAAATAAATATAAAAAAATACAGGTTTTATCCACCTGCTGTGTTGATCTTTCTAGTTAGTTTGTTTCATTACTCAGAGGAGAATTAAACAATTACTTATTCACAGGAGTATTCCTGTAGAATTTGAGCTGTTCCAGCCCTCTGACATCTTTCAAATCCCAAGTAAATTATACAGATATCTGGCTGGCAGCTTACATAATTCTTTTGGGATACACAGAACAAAGTAGGAAAGGGAGCTGAGGACTGAATTAACAGAGATTCATTAGAATGGCATCAGAAGTAATAACAGCACCTTCTAATATCTTCCCAAGAGTTTTTGAATATTGGCATGCAGTGATATCAAACTTTTGCAGATGGCTTCAGGAGGGTGTTCCATACCTTATTGTACTCAAACAAAAACTACAGAGGATTACAGAAGAGAGATGGAAAAGGTTTATAGATTGGCCCAACAGACTGTCTCCTACTGCTTAATTTCTAATCCTATGCAATGTCTGCCTTTAAAGGTCTCTAAGCAATGAGAACTCTACTACCTAGTTTGGAAATCTGTTTCACAGACATCTATATCTCCCTGCGGGTAAGTATTCCCTGATTTTAAGTATAAATATGCTTTTATTCTTTATTAGTTATTCTACAATGTACCACACTAAATAATCACTCTCTATACATTATAAAAGCCTTCAAATATTTGTAGAATATTATGACCTACTTTGTCATCGCCTACCTGTTAAACTTATTTAGCTTATTTAATCTTTATTCAGAAGTCAATTTCTGTCTCCTCTGTTCATTCTAGTTATTTTTTTATAGCATAGAGCTTTCAGCTAGAAGAAGATTTCACCATTTTCCTGTTACTTACTCTAGACTAATAATATTCATAATTATCATACTAGTGATTCATTTAAGGCTATATTGCTTTATGTTTATTAAGTATTCTCCAATTTTAAGGAATAACAATGTACCTCCTAAGCTTACTTGAAAGTCATTTTATTTTTTAAAATACTAAATAAAATCTTGACCACCTATCTATCAGTATATTTTAGGAACCATATTGCTTCCTATCATGATATCTGTCTCTCTTCAACATGAGATTGATGACAGTAGTAAAATTGTTGAAACATTGATTCTTCTTTGTGAAAAATGCATTTATGTTAGGTTAGAGATTTTCTGTTATCAATCTTTTAAATTTTACAGTTTTCTCCATTCTTATCATTTGTTTTTCAACTAATTTTGAGTATAAGTGTAGATAAAAACAGAATATTATAATCCCACCTCTAGGTAGAAAAGAGCATAGAATGTTGATGTTATCTACTGTGTTTAACAATACAGATTTTCAGTCCTTTGGTACAGAATACTATACCAATAGAATAGTACATGCTAAAGTGGCTAAATGTCCAATTCCTTAACATTAGTCATTTCTTTGAATCTAAGTAGAAGAACATATCCTTAACACTGCTTGCTGAGAACTTCGATATAACACATAATATGGCTACCGGTCTGCGGTTGGACAAACACAGGGTAAGAGGAATTGGGAAAGGAGAACAGGTCCACAGATAATTTGGAGGCATGTTAGCCTTAGAGAAACCTTGAAAAAGCTTCTGTTATTTAGTTCAGTCACAAGGATGCCATCCTCAATAGGAATCACAATCTTTTCCTGTCCTGCTTTTTTGGAGTGGAGTTGTTCATAGTTCTGTGAAGTTGAAGAACTAGGCCCTCAGAGTATATATATATATTTTTTTTCTTCATGTTCAAGCATGTCACATCAAAACAAAACACCCTTTTTAATTTTATGATTTTATTTTGAATACATAGTAGAGTTGTTTTTTTTATTTTATATTTTTTTTAGAGAATAGCACTGAATTTTTTGTGATAATGCTATCACTTTAAAACAAATTTGAAGACTATTGTGATGATTGTGTTCACACTATTGTTATAATTCATGATTTCTGCAGTGGTCTACACATACATAGTATGTTCATATTTCCAAATATTATTTGTGTTATGTTACGTTGAAAAAAATGATGCTCTTATGCACAGTTTGACTACTTTTCTTTACATTAACATTTTTATTTGGATGCAATCACATGGTTATGCATACTATAGAGCAAAAGGAAGGCAGTATACATTTAACCATACACAGCTTGCTTAAGTGTCACATATCACCAAAGAAGATTTATAATTAAATGATGAAGAAAAGTACTCATGCTTTTTTCTTCAGGCATAAGAAAATCTAGGTTCATATATGTGGGAAATGAATCCTGCTTCTGTTTCATGTAAGTGTTTTATGTTCAAGTATTAGACCTAGATAAAGATTCATTACACAAATACTTGGAGTCCAATTATCCAATTAAATACAGTACAAATAGTACAAATTAGATAAAGGGAGGTCTAACTGAAATGGCTATGAAAGGAAAAGCACCAGATTAGAGAATCTGAAGCAAAGAAAAAATAAAAGCAATACAATTCAAAAGAAAAATAAAATCTGAGGAAAAAAAAAAAAAGGCATTGTATTGTCGTGGTTTTGGCTGGGATAGAGTTAATTTTCTTTATAGAGGCTTGTGTGATGCTGTGTTTTGGCTTTTTGATGAAAATGGTGGTGATTACATACCAATGTTGCAGAGTAGTGCTTACACTAAGTCAAGGACTTTTCTATTTCTCATGGTCCCCTGCCAAGGAGGCTGCGGAGGTGACACAGCCAGGAGATGACAGATGACCATATTCCATACTGTATGACATCATGTTCAGCAATAAAAACTGGGGTAAAGGCAGGGATGTTTGGAGTGTAAAAGCACAACATGTATTATGAGATGTTAATATAAATATAAAACCTTATTTTAAAGTTGTGTGAATAAACATCCCTCCACCATTTAAAAAATAAAAATAAAAATAATCTCCGATTAATAATATTAAATTGCTGAATAATTTTTCTGAAAACACCAAGAAAAGCACAGTTTTGAGAAGAAACAGAGAAAATTTTGCACAGTAAAGCACAAAGATAAAGAAAACAAAGTCAGAAAAACAGTAACAATAATAGGAACTGTAAATCTATTTATATTTAGGAATACAAGCTAAGAAGTCCACAAACATGGTAGCATTCAATGTGAGAGGAGAAGACACAACACAATGAGAAACAAAGAAACCAATTTTTGTATTGGCTATGCTTCAAAGGAAATTCAAGCCCTAGTATGTAAAGAAATGACTGAAACTTAAGAATAAATTTACATGAAAGAGACTATAGTAAAAAAAAGTCAACATTTAATTACTCAACAAATTCCAATTAAAATATATAGCATATTTCATAATGGCTGGGTTCACAGAAGAAAGAAAACAAAATTACAAAATTGTATTCATTGTCAAACCTCCCATTTCACTAGCTCATCTTCTGTCAGTGTTTACGTTCCCCACCAATCCAAGCTATAAAAGGGTGATTCTTTTCTGGCACAATCACATGTCCACCATTCATTCAGTTTGATTCTATTTTGTCTTTCCTTAAAATAAGAAAATTGCTAATAAGTTTTTGCATTCAGGCTTGATGAACGTTAGCTAAATGCTAATTTGAGACCTTTTATAGTCTAGCCACACAGTGTATGGGGGAAGTGAAACATTGCTTAACATACTGCCCCCAAAAGAATACAGGATGGAAGATAGAATGAATCTTGGTTTCTTATGATGAAGGCTTTCTTAGCTTCTAGGAAATTAGACTCTTGCAAAAGGAGTCCCTATGATTTTCCGTGAAGTAGGCTAGGCTCCCACCACTTCCTTGCTAAGCACTCTCTGTCTCTATCATCACTTATAGGTTTTAGTCATCATATGAATTTAAATATATTTCTTAAGCAAGTTTTGGTCAAGTACCCTAACAAATACCATCCTAAAATTGAGAATATTTTTTTACTCGGTGCATTACCTGCAAGCAGTTTCTTGTGAATGTGATACTTTGTTCCATTCACTTCAGGTCATTGTTTCAGTTCAGTATGTTTGATCTGAAAGAAATATTTAAATACATTTTGTTTCTACTGGGACAAGCCAGAGGATCATTAATAAAGAGCCTGTACCAATAGGAAAACCTGGCCCATCATAGATTCTCAGACTATGTAAAATGTAGTTTCACGACACAATAATTACCCAACTCATAGACACTCCTTCTTTAAGGGGATATTATCAGAAAAATGATGAACAAAAATAAAAGGAATAAATACCTTTTAAAATGTACTACATATATTTTCAATCAAAGAAACTAAATTTCTGGCTTTTAAATATAACAAAATCTTTCTTAAATGAAGTGTCATGATTGAAAAGAAAGATTTCAGATAAAGCAGTTATGTCAGATTCAGCTCTGAAAAAAAGAGAGCAATCCTGTTTGTAAAGGACAAGTCAGAAATGATTCCTATATGCCATTTAGAAAATAATGGTATAAATTCAGTGAAGGATGCTTCATAGCTATCCACGCACAGATTAAATGAAGACCCTTGAATCACAATTCCTCTATTCTACTCCTTTCCTCCTTCTACTCTGTAAATTATTCATACTCATGATGGTGAGTTTTATACCTTCATGCACTTCTTGCCAGCTTTCTGAACAGGATTTTTCTCTGTCAGTGGAGGAACAACATCAGACCCATGGTACTCCTTACCGCTTGTTTTGGGCTCTTCCATTTCCTGCCACCCTTCCATTTCCTTCTGTGTAACTTCATCACTTGTTGTGCTTCATCTTCTTTTGGGAAGGACTAGTAGGATAGGATGGGTTAGTTGCAAAAGCACAGGGATAGAAATATACTTGTTTTGTAGCTCTTCTAATATATACAAAGAATTACTTATAGCTATTTCTATATAAACTTTAGAAAGGCTTACTTAAAAGAATTCAGTCTGAGCAGTCTGAGACTAGTAGTTCTGATTAAATCAGAAGGCAATTGAATCATCTCTCCCCCCATTTGTGAATTTATTTAAAAACTATTGAAAAGAATCACTTCATTATGTTCAAAGGAACATATTTTCTTTATCTTCTTTATCTGAAGAATACTGACTAGAAAGAAGGATTCTTCTTTTAAAGAAAACTCAAAATGTGTCAGATTTTTTTTTTTTTTTTCCACCAACTGGTCAGTGATGATGCACAAGAGGATTTCTATGTTCTCAAAATAGTTAAAATATCTTCCATCTAGTTTTGAACATTTGTTGTCTGCTTACTATCATATACTATATCCTATGCAACTGCACCCAAATAGCCTGTGGCCATAAATATGACATAGACCAAAAAAATTACATAATAAAGCTATGCAGAAATAATCTGCTAACTGAAAATCCAATATCTCAAACATTTCCTAGATAAATTTGTCATAATTATCAATTATTCATGACTATTCATTTCTTACTAAAGAAGTCATAATGAGAACCTTGTCAAGAAAAATATATTGAGATTTCCTCATTCTAACAGTATCACAGAAGCTGTGTTTTTAGACAATAGTTTTTTAGAAAATAGCATTAAAATTTCCAGAGAGATCTCCAATTAGAGTTTTCTTACATAATCACTCAACAAACACAAATTTGATAGAGTATATAAGTTGTTACGCTTAGATATATGAAATTCCACTGATTTAATATTAATGGATACCATAGTATGGATACCCAGATGTCCTAAAATAATCAAATAAAGACATGTCTAACACTTAGTGCCCTGCACTGGAAACAGTAAACCAACATTTTAATATATAATATGCATAGTCTAAATACAGTAATTCAATAATTTACTGAATTATTTTCAAAGCTAGTAAAAAAACAATGCTGCACAAACTGCTTTTATATTAAAACAGACAACAGACTCTACACAAAAAACCTCACCTTCCAAAAGCAAGCAAGCAAGAAAGAAAGAAAGAAAGAAAATGTCTGAGCAAATAATTTTACGAGAGGTAGAATATCATCTTAAAGCTTATATTAAATTAAACTCAACCACGTTTTGCATGCATTTTGGGTGCAGCTTGGTGTGTTGACAAGACACAGCTAAAATAAAGTGATATAAGAGTATAAAAATGAACAAATATGTCATCATAGATTTTCCCATATGGAAGTCAGTTATTGTTCCTAGACAACAGTTTATTTTTCAGAAAGATAATACAAAGGCAGAATAGCTTTAATCACAATCCAAATACTGTAGTAAAGTAATGGAACTAAGAGATGCCTTGTCAGGAAGCAGCAAGAGTGGGGGTGTTCCAGATGGGACAAACCAGGAGCTGTGGCGTCTAGTCAGAAACAAAAGAAGAAGGAGGCCAGAGACAAACTACTTGGAAGATAGCACTAATGCCCGTCCAGGATGCAAGTCTCGAAACTCGCCCTTTTATGGCATCGCTGAAGCATGAACTAAAAGCCCCAGGCTGAGGGAAACGGGGCTTCTGAGCCACCAACAGGGTGGAGCGAGGCCAAAGAGGATTCTGGACAGGGACAGTAGGGACTGGTAGTGGCATCGGGGCTCTGGCAGGTATAAGGCAGAAAGGAAGATAATAAAAAGGTAAATCGGATATGCTGTTCTATAGGGATACTGGCATATAGAGAGCTCTCCTTAATTAAAGAAGATTGGTCATGTTCATTAGGTGCTTGTAAAACCTCTGCATTATTCTTGTAGATTTCATCATGGATTAATAATCCAGGTAACACTGGATCCGTCTCTTCAAGCTATTCCATTTCCTAACAGAAGTCTCTATTAAACTGTATTGATCTTGATTTCTTTAGCATTGTTTTTAACTTATACAATTGCATTCCCAAGTGTAAGAAATATGTTTATTGACCATTTGAAACTGATACCCCCAAATTTCTTCTTTTTGCTAGCATTTTACCTTGTTCTCTATTTCTTCTCGCACAGTGACATTTTTCTCTACGGAGAACCCACATGGAGGGTGGATAATAAATAAATAAATATTTATTATTAATCTCCCCAGTAAAGGGGGAGATTGGTGAGCTTATGAAGTATACACAAAGATGCATAAATGGGAAAGCATTAAGACTACAAGGAAGAACAATGATGCTCATGTGTCTATGAAATCACGGACATGTATCATCTCACATTCATCTCTTTCACGTATAACAAAAAAACAATAGGTCAAGGTGAACAAACAAGGTCACTGAGCAAGGTCATTCTCTCTTACAAAACCAAAAATGTGGTGCTTACTTGTCTCTCTATATTTTGTAGTAAGCTCCTTTCTCCTTTGGTATCTCTCAGTACTTGCTACTTACATTCTGGAACTATCTAGTTTTTATATTACATCCACCAGTTATTTAACCACTTTCCAAACAAAAAAATAAAATAAAAATAATTTAGGAGGACAAAATACTAACATACTTCACGTAGGAAGCTGAAACATTTACTGTTGTTCAGAATTTATATTTCTTTCTTCATGGACAGACTTTGCAAAAAAGAAATTAATTTCATAAGAGTAGCATCTACTAATCCATGAAATTCATTAAGCCTTTGAGGTGGCAATGAAATAATAATGTATCCACATTAATGATCCTGAGTTAAACCTGAAATTATAGGTTAGTAAATACAGTATTATATTTGAAGATTAAATTAGGTTTCTGCTTTTAAGGAGAGATCATCTGTGGCTATAATGATGCACAAAACATGTATGGATATATAATTTAAAATGTAAAATTGTTTTCAAACACAGTGCATTAAAATGTGGCTTTCTTTTGTTTTCATAGTATCACAAATTCAATTTCCTAGCTTTCTTGATAATCTGAAGCATTTATGAAGAAACTTTTAAACCTGGATCTGAAGGAGTTCATCCAAACTATGACCAAATAATAATTTTCAAATAATTGCAATTAATGGACTTGGAAACAGAAATATCAAACTGTCATTGTTCATATTCTGCTCTTTGAATACTGTAATACATTTTAGAGGTGTATTACATGTATACTGAAAATATTGTATATTAACCATATCACGCTTCAAAGTTGAGTGTTGTATTTAAGGAAAAACTAAAACATTTCTGTAAATATTTCTTAAAATTTAATAGAGGAAATGATTTGAAATAATATTTAATAATTAAAGCATGCTGTTAAAAGTTTAAAAAAATAACTCATTCACCTCACTTTTAACCAAAGAAATCTGAAAAAAAAAAAAAAATTTGAAATGACACAGACAAAATGTTCAGTAGCCTGTGATATTTTTTTTCGTTCCAAATATTTATGAGAACAATTCATAAATGACTGATGATACAAATTTAGAACAGTATGTATGTTCTTAGTGTGTTCTTGATTTTTTTTTTTGAAGTTTCTTTGTTAAAAAAATAACAAGCAAGATTAATCAATCTTTTGGAAAAAACGTATTTTAACAAGCCATCTAGTTTGTTGTTGTTGTTGTTTTGGTTTGGTTTTCTTGTATTTTGTATTTAATATATATACACATACAGATATATTTCAAAAAAAAAATAGTTACTTATAATCTTGATAAATCATAAACAGTAGGAGTTTGTATAATATTAAAGTTCAGTGGAAACTTCAAGAAAAACTGTTTAGATCTTAGTGGAAATCTATCAAATTCCAATAGCTTATGGTGAGGGATGATATCAGAGAAATTTCTGTACAGTATACATATGTACATGTGTACATGTATACTCATATGTACATGTGAATTAATTCTTGTTCTGTTTTATTTTTTCTTCAGATTTTTTTTTGAAGAAAATTCCTGTACTGTTAAGTATGTAAAGAATCACATAACATATCTGATAAGAGAAAACTTTAATCTGGACATGCCAGGGTCTCATAGTCTCAACCTGAAGAAAAATCCTTTCTGTAACAGGGTTCTTCATTTTTTTGTGATTATATTGTACGTTATTTAATCTTCAAAGCTGTCAGCCATTCTTGCGAAAATGTTACCTATGTTGTGAATTTGGTATGTCTCCCAGTGTTGTACAGATAAAAATCTCTATAATTTCAAGTACTATTACACGATGATGTGATAAGCAATCTGCACAAACAATGTTGTTTTGTTCCTGAATATTAGGCATTTTTGAAATTATTTGTTTTAATCTTTGTATAATCAATCAAACTAGAAATTGGAGAAAATGATTGAACTCTTTTCATGCTAAATGAGAGACATAATATTTTGTGTTAACTTATTACTCAAGGAGGAACTACTGCTTTGACCAATAAGCTATTCACCCATTTCTGGAGGAGCTGTTCCCCCTCCAGTCCTAAAAAGGTGCAGATCAGCATTTTTATCCCAATGGAATTTCAAAACTAAGTGTTCATCCAGCAATATCCTGCTCTAATCTTGTATAAGTAGCTTCTGCTAAATAATGAGTCTCTTAGTCCTGCCTGTCAAACACATAGACAGTTTCTTTTGAAACACAAAAGCACATCATATATATGAACTTTCTTTGGCTTGAGATCTGCTGAGAAATGGATAATCTTTGGAAGCTTCCCAGCACCCATTTGTGATCTTGCCAGTATGAGCAGAAGCTTTTTCTGCAAGTGGATCTGGAAACAAAGGAAGAAGGATTTGCAGTAATAAAGTAATACTAATAAAAAGAAAAATGTTAGGTTGGATTAAAATAAAAATATTTCAGATTCTTTGCAGAAGCCCAAATTTACTTTTAAGCTAAGAGCAATAACTTGTTTTACATGAGAAAGATTGAAGGATGGGGAAGCATTGAGAGAAAGATTTATTTTGCATAGATAATATCAAAAATGAAAAATTTTGAAGTGATTGGTTTTCTTGAGGATAACCAAAATAATTTGTCATATTTAAACAACTTTACATACAATTTTTTTTTGATGTCAAAAACCTTTTGTCCAAGAAATCAAATTTACCCATCTGAATTATATAATTTTCAGCAAAAGTTTATTCTACTTTCTAATACATTTAATTGTCTGAAAGATTATTTTTCTTTTTTTTTAGTATGTCTGCCTAAATTTGTCTTTTTTTTTTTTTTTGTAGCTTGTCACTGGCATTCTATAATAATAAAACATTTACAGTTCTTACAGTTCTTTCAAGTTGTTTTTGTTTTGTTTTATTTTGTTTTGGTTTTGTTTTAAATCAGTATTTACTGTTTATGCATTTTGGAGGAAATGCCAAAAAAAGGATGCTGGTGAATAACTACTAAAATGAAATAAAGATTATTTTAATTCTTGCAGATGAAAGTCTTAAGAGTTGAAATGTTAAGACCAACTGAACAGTAGGCTTTTGCCACTGCATGAAAATTATAAATTTAGAAATATTCTATGAATATATAATATGATTTCTTTAAAAACCCTTTATTATAAATCCCATTAAAAAAAAAAAAGTATACTATAAACTATTTACAGTATTGCTTAATGTCAAACTGCTCCATTGTTTTCTCAGAAGCAAGATTGTATATTAAATATATATGTATATATATTAAATATATACAAACTGAAGAACAAGCAGACACTGTTAATTTCTGCATTTTATTTCTGAATCTTCTTGCTTATATGCTTTCAAAATGTCATAGAAATTTTACAGTGATAGACAATTAAAACACTAAAACTTTTCATAGGTTTCATTATCATCATTTTCATAAATGATATATAAAATGATCTCTCCACATATTTTCTTTACAATACTCTAAAGAGGAAACAAGTTTTAAGTGATACTTTTTGCATGAGAGAAAAATTTCTGTCATCAGCTAACAAGCACGAACATTGCAATTCCTTTTCAATCATCTCAGTATACCTCTAGATGTTTGTACCCAAGCTTCCAGACAGTTTCTGGGTCATTGGTAACCATGAAGTTAGCTATGTGGTGGGAGAAGTGATTGGAGACAAAACCGAGAAAGCTGCCATATAAAGTACTGTTATAGAACTCCAAGGTACAGACAAATGAGTTCACACCATTGCAAATACTTGCTTTGGGTTTGTCTCCGTTTCTGAATGCATTTTTTTTTCCCACTAATAAATAAATAAATAACATATATATAAGATAATAATAATAATAATAAAAAGCCTCAAATCATCCTTGGAAGAGTTTATTTTTGTTTCTCTCTACATAAAAGTGTATAGAGCGTTGCACTGAGGATGAATTTGGTTCTCATTCTAAGTCTGATTTTCAATCAGTACTTCTACATGTTCCCCTAAAAAGAAAGTCCAGTTTCAGCTTTTCCTTCCTCTGGGAAGGTATTTAAAATTAGAGACCATCTAGTTGCTGCATTTAAAACAAAACAAAACAAAACTTGAAATTTACCTTTAAATTTTTAATTTTGTGTTTGCTTTTAATACACCAGAACCCAAACCCTTCCCTAGTATTTAATATCTCTAGAGATTCCACTTTGTTTGACACCTCCCCACCCTTTTTTTCTTAGGCATTTTTGCAGACTTTTAACATTTTGAGATATTTATTGGGTACAGAGAAAATTTGGGGACAATTTTACCTACTTATATATCTAAACACATGGTTCAGCTGAGGTATTAACCAAAAGGCATGCATTGCCCCTCATGAAGGTTATCCAACACTGTGTATCCCATTGACATCCTGTGAACAAAATGTTCACCTTCTACTGTGTCTCTGCATTATTTATTATTTTATAAAACTTTCTGGTTAGGTACCAATGTCTGTGAAGTGTGCATGGCAATAATACAAGAATCCTTTGCTGATACCTTTTGTAGTCTAAAGGGTGTTATGCATGTGTTTAAAACAATGTTAATACCATTGTAGGGAGAAGAGTAGCTGACAGAGAATATCCATTTGCAAAACTCATAACTTTGCTTAGATTACCTGTTTTTTTCTTTCTTTTTTATTTTTCCAATTCTTTTTTGCTTGGAAAACAGCAATGTTAAATAATAACTATATCTTTTCCTTTATTTCTCCCCTGCATCCCTTTCTTTGCATAATCTTGGCATTCTCTACATCAGAGAACTACACTTCTAATAAATCAAGACATAATGAGGGTGAATTATTTCTAATATTTTGATGCTTATTTCTAGTCCACACAGAAAGCAGATGGCTGATAGTTATGGTCCTATGGTCTGCTCTTGGCTATCTATTGGTGCAGGAGAGAGAAAGGAGGAGGAAAGTACTAGCAGCCAGGATCCCTCAAGCAAAAAGCACTTCCAGGAGGGTGAGTCACAGCACCTGAGGGAAGCAAGCAGAGTGCTCATCATCCCTCTCATTTATTACCTGGGAGAGACTGATGGCAGATGGAATGAGAGTACATAGCTCTCCTGTAGGGCACGGTAAGGAAGCAAGATCATTGATTGTTCTGTACAAAAACACAATAAAGAAAAAGTGACTGGAATCAAAATAAGGAAATGCATAAAACAACAATAACAACAATAAAAAACCAGACATCATAGACTTGTGCAACTTCAACATTTCAGCTCTTTTGTCTTATGTGATGATATGCCAGTTCTAGCCTTACAATCAAAATGTTTATGAAATATATTTTGCGTTTTTTACTGTCTACTGTCTTTAGATTAAAACATATCACCAGCTCTCCCACCCCAAATTTAACACTGCCCTCTCATTAGATTCTAGGGTGTTAGAAGAAAAACAGGTGTTCAACAATCTGTGGCATATGGAGTTTCTACTCTTTGGCTTTAATTTACTTCTGTTCCCTTCTCTGTAATCTGCACTGTGATATACATTTTTTAGTTTCCCATCTAGTGAAAATGAAATATTTCAAAAATTCTTTTTTTCCTTTCCCTTTCCCTTTCCCTTTCCCTTTCCCTTTCCCTTTCCTTTTCCCTTTCCCTTTCCCTTTCCCTTTCCCTTTCCCTTTCCCTTTCCCTTTCCCTTTCCCTTTCCCTTTCCCTTTCCCTTTCCCTTTCCCTTTCCCTTTCGTTCCCTTTCCCTTTCCCGTTCCCTTTCCCTTCGTTCCCTTTCCCTTCGTTCCCTTTCCCTTCGTTCCCTTTCCCTTTTCCCTTTCCCTTTCCCTTTCCCTTTCCCTTTCCCCTTTCCCTTTCCCTTTCCCTTTCCCTTTCCCTTTCCCTTTCCCTTTCCCTTTCCCTTTCCCTTTCCCTTTCCCTTTCCCTTTCCCTTTCCCTTTCCCTTTCCCTTTCCCTTCTTTCCCTTTCCCTTCTTTCCCTTTCCCTTTCCATTTCTTCCTTATTTTCCCCTTTTTACCTTTCCTTTTCCTTTTCCTTTTCCTTTTCCTTTTCCTTTTCCTTTTCATTTTCATTTTCATTTTCATTTTCCTTTTCCTTTTTTCCCCTTTCCCTTTTCCATTTTTCTTTCTTTTTTTTTCTTTTTCTTTTTCATGCTCTGTTTTTCCATTTCCTTTTCCTTTTTCTTTTCCTATCATGCAATGCTAATACTCTCTAATAGATGAGTTGAATGCAAATAAACAATGCCACAACATAAGCAAAGTAGGAAATTGAGACACCTTTGTGGAATCTTTTGAAAGGATAAGTTTCCTTCAGGATCACAGGAAATATGGAGTAACACAGACTACAATAGATTTGCTCTGCTCTGGGGCTAGTCATCTCAACAGGTTTTCTTCAATTTTAACACTAAGTGTGATAATATTCTCTTATAGTTTCTTGTTTATCTTGAGCGACGAGAAGGCATATATGAGAAAATGCATGCCTACTAGTATACCCACAACAAGGAGAACATAATTAACATATTAAGACTGATATTTGAAAATAAGACATATGAGGAGTGGCTAAGGAAACTGGGGCTGTTTACTCCGTATAAAAGGAGGGTGAGGGGAGATCTCATTGCTCTCTATAACTACCTAAAAGGAGGTTACAACAAGGAAGGTGCTGATATCTTTTCTCAGGTGGCAAGTGATAGGACGTGAGGCAATAGCTTCAAGTTGCAACAGGGGAAGTTTCTCTTGGATATCAGCAAGAATTTCTACATGAAAGGCATTCATCATGATGGTTAGGCATTGCAACATGCTGCCCAGGGAGGTGGCGGCCATCCCTTGGTGGCTTAAGAGATATGTAGATGTGGTGTTTAGGGTCATGGTTTAGTGGTAAATTTGTAGTGTTAGATGGATGGTTGGACTTGATCATAAAGGTATTTTCCAACTTAAATCATCCTATGATTCTATGATTTCATCCCCTGTTGTTACTTTTTCCTCAACAACAGGGTAAAACTTGTAAAAGTAAAGGAACAATGAGATTCCATTTCTGTAGATAAACTATGCAGAGTAGACTATGGCGGTAAAAGACATTGCAATCTGAGATGAATGTTTCAATTTAATTTTTTGTCAATGCTAAGCAAACCTGCATAAGAACTTAAATGTTACATGTTTCTACAGACAGTGAAATGAGTCTGCAGAACTTGAAAGAGTGGGATTAGTTAAGAATGCAACCCGTATTCCACTTGTTGGCCTACTTTTCTGCAACTCTATCATTGTTTTAAGAACAAACAACCTATTCTTTCCAGCCTGCAAATTATTTTGCCAAGTTTTAAACTACAAAAGATGAATATTTTGAAAGTTCAAAGCAAATCAGCCAAGCTGCTCTCAGCTTGTAGGGTACTGAAAATGTAACATGTTCCTGCTTTAATTTGCACATTCATTATGCTAATTCTTTGAAGTTATTTTGAGAGGAATGCATTAACAACCTTCACTGGAACATGCTCATTTTCATGTGTGCATGCATGTGTGTTTGTGCATAATTGTTTCAGGAAAAAAAAAAGTGGAAAAGTTATATATAGTCCTAATTTTGCAAATTTATTTTTTGTCATAGTTTTGTGGGTGCTCTTCAGTTGTAGTGAGACTGGTGACTTTGGACAACCAGCTATTCTTGCTACCCCAATCTCTCCAAGGTATTCTGCTATAATATTTCACTGTAGTTGACATCAAGGTTTACATATTCATGATGATTTTGGGTTGTATGTCCCTTTTCTCTTTTGTCTTGTTGAAGGTTAGGTTGGTGGACTGAAAGGTTAAATTGACAATAATAAAATACACATGCCTGTATTTACTCTCTGGTATCAAAACCTGCATTATTAAACTCTTTTACACCCCACTACTGGGAAGCTACATCAAAACAACCTGGTGTAAACCATTCATATGCAATATTAGCCCTTCAAAGCATGCCTAAGACTATCATGGGAGTGCTAGTTGGCCCTAGCCAAACTGTGCTAAGAAGTGTGCTACCAATTCAATAACACAGTTGGCTGACTTCCAGTGCCTTTGGGTGGTCCCTAACCCAGTTAAATAATCCAATATAGGTGTAACCAGCATATAACCCTTCTCCCAGGAGTTCAGCAGTCTGTGGCACAAGACCTTGTTTTGATACATCACAGCTGCACAACCTTGGCTCAGACTTTGGAGAAAACTGCTAAGTTGTGGGAAGAAGCCATCAGAGAGTGCATAAACCAGAGCCACTCAAGGTAAGAAAGGTAAAATTTCAGTCAGATGCAAGACTGCTGAGTCTGGGTAGTTAGCACCTCAAGGATTCATCAGGGAAAAGACTGACATGAAAAGGTATAAAATCCTAAGGAAAAAAAAAAAATCAAAAAAATCAGGGAATTGGAAAATAGCAATTCAGCAGAAGTAAAAGGAGCAGCACAGTTCAAAAAGTAACTCATCTGCTTGATGAATGCCTGACCAACAAAGATTTTACAGGTGTCCTACAATGCATGGTGAGGATATTGTAATTTGTCATCTATCATGTGTATTAGTTAACGAGTAGTTGTTTTGGTCTTTAAGGTTGTGTATGTCCTGCTTGCAAAGTCCTTTGGCATACAGTGAATGTTGGCCAAACAAAATGATTCAGAGAGGTAAGGCTGCGAAAATACATGATAAGAAAAACAATTAGTTTGATGGTATTTGCTTGAAAATAACTTTTTTTTTCTTTTTCAACTCATGTTTTTGTCCTCCTACAAAATAGTACAGAATAAAATAAATGATGTACTCTACATTCCAGGTTTATTAATGTGATTTTAGTAAATTAGTATCTATGACCCTGAATTTGTATATATCCTGATTTTACATGACTGACTGACAGTAAAGGATTAATTGCAAGATAAGATTATATTAGAATAGCAGTGCTAGGAAAAGTATATTTTTTTTTAACCTGTCCTCAGTTAGAATTACTCTTTCTGCCTTCATTCTCCACCAGTGATAACAACACTGTAGGGAACCAAGCAAGGATTCAAGAAGTATCTAGAGCAAGTTGCAGAAAGAACAGAAATGGGAATGGATAGGCTCTGGTGATGACACATATTCATCTCTGGTCCTTTTGCTGTTAACTCTTCCATATTTTCCTGGCTTCGAATCTTATGGCCAGTATGGCCAAAAAAGGTTTGTTATCTGATTTGGACTAATAAAAAATGTAAATATCTTATGCTCTTCATTCTGATTGCAGGTTCTATTCTGTTATTTTGCCTTGTGCAGCTCTTATCTAATTAGGCATTGGTTACTGTGGGCATCTGTTACTGTCATAAAGTGCATGTGCCTTTGTCCATTCTCAGTAGATATCTATGCAGGTAGCGTACATAAGACAATAAACAGTATTATAAAATAATAAAATATCAAATAAAAAATCATAATCTTCTTGAATTAGCATATTGTTTTTAGGAATAAAGTTTCACATCTATGATGGCCTGTCAAAATATATCCTTTATATTTTCAGAGTCCAGACACAGTTCTGTTCTTCAGTGTATTTTATCACACAGGTGCTCTGACACTGAAAATATGAAGGTAAACATATGCAAGTTATTCTACAGTTCCTTGATGCATTATAATTTAAATTAATAAATAAATATCGATTTTACCACAGGACTGTCATCTTTTGATCTGCATGGCATAGTTGTGAAGAATAAACTAATAATAATAATAAAGCTTAAAACTTTGGCATTTAAATAGAAAATATGCTTATATTTTACCTCACGAAGTTTAACATACATAGCTCATTACCACTTTGTTTCCAGTCATTTATACTTGTTTCACAGCTAATGTGTACAGTGCAGTGTGTAAAAAGCCTTGCCAGGCTTTTTCATTTCTTTAAGTAAAGAAATTGAAAAGTAGTGTTCACATATTCTGCGAGGTTCTATAAGGAGTCCCCCTAGTTATTTGCATTCCAGTAGAGATATGTATGCTCATTTCAAAACCTTGGATTTGAATCACAGTCATTATGTTGGATTTCAAAATTTCCTATTTTTCAGAGTGAGGAAACACACCAGATGGGCAAACTTGTACACAGCTCTTTATGCAGCTATAGTATGTTATATTGAAATGTTTTTATCATGACTTGTTTTGGTTTTGATTCCCATTCATAAGCAGTACTTCTCATTCCTCTGCTTTCTTCTTCCCCTTTGGATAGCTGCTATCTCATTCTTCCCAGTATTAATCTTAAATGACTACTTCAACATACTGGAGTTGTATAAAACAATGCATCTGTGAAGCTTTAAATTAAATGTTACCAGAGCTCTGAAAACTAGTTTTACTGTACCTTCCTGCAGCCTTTCAGACATCACCTGGAATTAACTTTACTGGATAACAAAAAGTGGATAAAAAGATGGTAAAAAAGCCTGTTACTTGCACCAACCACTTTCCTTTCCAGTTTCATTCTGCAGTATTCTTCACTGTCCCCATCCTATATGTGCTATGTCCATCATCAGTGGTTGCGTGAACTACCCCAAAAGTAAAACCATGCAATATCCTCTTATTTCTGCTCTTTTGTGGAGTGTATGACTGACCTATGCAGTTGTGGAGCTGCTGCAGCAAAGAGCAGTCAATTTCACTATTGAAGTAGTACTAATAGATTCACCTGTGTTTCAAGCTCAGACATGTCCTCACTGAGTCTCCATTATCTCAAAGTTTTGAACAATACTAATGTACAAGCTACTGGGGAAGGTCTTTCTTCATCATTGTAAATTAGAATAAGACTGGTCCTAAGGCTCAGTTCATCACGTGTATAGGACATTACTAAGGCTCCTGTGAATTTTTTCAAATCATCACTTGCTGGTGAAATCAGCCACAACCTAAGCTTTCTGGGCCCCTGAATTGATATTCCTTTGCTGGTGTTGTGAGAAAGTTTCCAGACAGAAGTTAATGACTTGCTTTAGCACTAACTCAAAGACAAAATTTCCAATTCCTACAGCATGTGCAGCTTATGTTTAATAAGGAATCTTTAGCTTTGCATCCTATCTGGGTGTGCTAAAAATTGGTGGAATCCAAGCTGTGTGTCCATCCTGATGCAGAAGATTCCTGTTCCTGTGCCCTTCCTCAGGTCTCTTATACACTACCATGCCTGCAGAATGCAGTATATGTTTGATATTATATCTTTACATCTACATCATGTGGTATGTTAAAAATGTTGGTGAAAATTTATACTAATTAATATGATATGTATAAAGATATATTTTATGATTTCTATCCCCATATTACAAAACACAGAACCTTCTTATATATCATTAATGCCAGGGTAGACACAGCATGAAAATGTTTTAAGACTGAGTCATATTTTAATGGGTAGTACGACACAAAATTTTATCACTAATTATTAGTGATATCTTGATGTTTCTTTTTCAGAACAGACATTGTAAAACTCAGAGCAGCTACATATCAAAATGCATATGTTTAAGAATGAATTTTCTAAGAGATCTTCTGTAACTACACTCAAAGCTGGGGAACCACATAAATCAAGAGGGCAAATACTCCTGCAAACATCTGAATATTTTTAGTGAGAGGAATTTGAATGAGATTCAAATTAGATGCACTGTTACTGTGCCTCCCCACTCCATGAACTTTAGTTGTGATATACACCACAGAATGATTCTTCTTCACTTTTAGAGTAGACTTGCTTGCTTTATATTTTATAGTATACTATATAGTTTATATACTATAGTGTCTATATGTGTATGTATATGATATTTAATGTATATCTTATACTATACTATGTTATGATGTGTTTTTTACAAGGAGTATAAAACCCTATACTTTCTATCTTATCAATACAGAAAAGTTATTTAGATGAGGCAAGGAAATGTAGATATAAAGAGAGTGTTACGGAAAATATATTATTACACTTGTTCCTGGTTTCCCATCAATTAAAAGTCATGCATGAGTGAGAAAAATTCCTATTAATTGTTCATTTTGTAAACACTGCGAGGAAAAGAATTAAAATAAATGTATTTTATCATTGCTATTTCTTTCAGTCTAACCTCTGCTGATGTAGAATTGTAGTCTCTGAAAGATGAGGCCTCACTGAGCTTTGTGATATGGCATAATTTTCTATGCAGTAATACCTTCAGAGATACAAGCTGGGCTGACATTTGCCTTTCCCACAGACATGTTATAATTATGCCTTACAGCCATAATAACTTACTAATTGGTTACTATTTTGAGGTCTTCCTCAGTTGTTACTGACTTCTAATGTTTATTAGTACAGAAATATGACATCTTTGCAAAATTTCTAGTAGACTCGGTTGGTTGGTTTGCAGCGAGATGATGACCTTTGAAGTGGCAACACTTGTAGATCCTGCTCCTACCTTGTTAAACTCTTTCTTAAACATGTGTTAGGTTAAATGTTATGCCCTAAAGACCCATCTTATTTATTGTACTGAGTACTGAAATTCTCCAAGAACCACCTGCATCAGAACATGACATGGCAAACTGTTAATTTATTCTTCATTATTATTCCCTAACTGAATCTTCTACCATTTTATAATAATTTAATGCTACATCTTTTTTATTGTCATCCATCCCTTTCTGTATGATAGCTCAAATCTCCTTTGAAAGAATGATACTTTTTAAATTTTGTCCTTGGAACAGTCTGCTACTCATTTCTATTTTTTCTGCCACGTTGGAACACTTTAGTAGCATTTATCACTGTATGTAACTGCATAGATATTATTTATTTTAAACTCTAGAACCATCTGTAATCAGATAAACTTCAATGAGAAAAAGGGCAGAGAAAAGGGCATTGAACTTTAAATTTCAAATTTCAAATTCAAGGACCTACTTGTGTTTTCACGGGTATGAAAGTAAATGTAGAGCCTTTTGCAGAGGTGGTGTTTGCAGTGCCCATTATTCTCAGCTTGAGCTGTCATCCTTCGGATTTCTCTCACTTTAGTACTTTTTCATGAAATTTAGATGAATGATAAGGTTTAATCCACCACTAAGTCCCACTAAGTATTTGCTGACATCACATTCTGAGACTTCTGATTATTCTTGGTGGAACTAAGGAAAGGACAAATGTTTTTGATTTGTGATATGTGCACTGTGTTGCTGTTATTTGACACTGCAAAGGAAATAATGGGAAGCTTTTTGACTCCTGCAATTACTGTAGTGCAATTTTAACGAGTAAATATCTTCCAGATGAGCATTGCTTTAAGTTGTTGCTAAATCTCAACAGATGACTCAATACAATTTTTTTGTTTGTTATGGATCAGGATGTAGACTCTTACAAAGTAGAAAGTACATTTAAGGAATTATTATTTTGTTTTAAGGCATTTAAAATATTTTTTCTTTTTTATTTTTTTTTTCTTTTTCCTTTTTTCTTTTTTTAATTAATGTCACTAGTTCAAGTTCTCTAAATGCTGGTTTTGCTAAAGTAACTATATGTATTCAGTAGTTGCATACTATGTTAATGTAGAAATGTTATTCCTGACTTCTGGCTTCTTTCCTGTATTTGATACAGTCCCCTAGGACAGACAACTTGTAGCAACTTAAAACACTCACTTGAAAGTTAGAGTTTAGTTTTCAGTTTTAATAGCCACAACCAGACAATGGGCCAGCTATGTTTTAATTGTGGTAATCCTTGGTAGCTAACAAAGAGGTACAAATTGCTAGTATCAATTAATCAATTATAAAATGTGCTAACCTTGCCAAATTATAGTTTTACACATATTGAGACCTTTAAACTAGAAGCTTTAAACTAGAAAAATATTCTGAGATATGTACCGTACTATTCAGCAAGAGATTTATAACCCTAATCAATGGATGTCACTGTTGTTTTACAATAATACTCTGAAAAATAGTCAAAAAGCTTAGTCAAGAAGTGACCCTTAAGGAAGAGAATTTTACTTTCAAGTCTGGAGACAGTTCCATCCAATTTCACGTCTGTCTTTACAAACATGCAGTCATAGCCCGAGTTACAATTAGTTGTTTTAAATGCCCCATTCTGACTTTTCCATTTATCAGGTTAGGTATTTATATGGTTTTATATTTATCAGGCAGTTCAAAAAGGATTTTGGATCAGTATTTACTTTCCTATCTCCATAAAGAAGTACAAGGAATCTTCAATGAAGAGACCCAAAGGAATAAATACAGCATTGAGGACAAGAGTAGTAAAGCAAAAAGTAAAAATAAACTAACAAAATAAGTGAAAATTAGATGTAAAAACTGTAACCTTGAAAAAGAACACACATTTGAGTAGGACTAAGAAACAATCTAGTCATCAAGGGTTTTATTGAAACTCTATTCATTAATAACACATTGTTGTTGTTTGTTTGCTGTTTTTGTTTGTTTGTTTTAAAAATGGATTGAAACCACATATTTTTTATTTATTTTATTTTTAACATATATCTTCCAATTTTTCTTTTGCAGTGATGGTAAAACATACTGGTGTGTGGAATTCTTTACAGACTATTGAAAGTTTTAAACAAACAAACAAAAAAACAAACACACAAAAAAGCACACCAACCGTACTTTCTATGATAAATAAAAAATACCCAGAACTCTAAGCATTAGACTGACACAAAAATGTATGTCACTTAAATGAACAATTATTATGCAATTTTCTTTTTGCATCATATTGTCTTACTTTTTCTGTTTGCTCCTACTCTCTAGAGTCTCAGGTTATTTAACCATCCATTTGTACAAGATCCTTCTTTTACTCTACTACTGACATGGAAGTTGTATAGTGATTCTCACTCCTTCTGAAGCACTGATTATTTGTCCTTCTTCAAAGATCCACAGCATTGAAGACAGCATGGTAGAGACTACTGAGGTGCCTCAAAGGTACAAAGGCAAACAAATAAACAGAAACAAAAATAAATCAGCAGGACATTTTCTCAATGTACAAAATGACTCAGTCTTATATGCCAGTTCTTAAATTTAGAACAGCAATTAGACTCATGGCTATCTGAAGCAGCAATATATCAGTTTCCAGGATTTCGAATTGGCAAATTACTTTGCTTCAAATGCTCTTCAACCTATAAACATAAATAGTGAATTTTTCAGTGGTATAAATAATAATGTATACTTCATGTTTCTTATTTATATAAAATTATCATTATTAATAATAAGTAATAATAATAATGGCATTTTTAGTCTTGTGCTCCTGTTTGGGAACGTTGTCAGGTAAAAGTAGATCTTTGTATGGTACAGTGCTATTAAGTCCTTTTTTTAATTCTGAAACTAAGTGGTTTGTCACGCCAGATCACAGAGTTTATTTCTCTTTGCTCCTTTGTAATGGTGAGAAATCATGCCATTAAAATATTTATATTTAGAGTTAACAGTTGCATGCTCACTAAACAAGCACCATCAATAATTTTCACTGTGATGCTTTTTATGATAATACACTGTAATTGGATTCAGCAGTAAATCCAAACACAGCTCTGAGGCATTGATTTTCCAAAAGGTTCTGTCAAAACTATGCAGTAAGAAATGAAGCAGCAGCTTGATGAGGCATATCATAAAATGATTTTAAAATATGGTTATTGAGCTGGAGATATCACTAAGTTGATAGTTTGTTGCTAAAGACAATCCTGGCAGGGACATCTAAGGAATTAATGTCATTTTCTACACTGACCCTTTGTAAATGTACATTGGCAGACAGAGACAGTGTCTTTCATTTGTTGACACTGACAGGAAAAATGTCAGAGGTGTTGAGTGATAGTTCAAACAGAAATCAATTAAAAAAATACAACTTTGTATTTTTTTTTCTGTTAGGATCTAAACATAGTTCTTGCAAATAGATGAGTCATTTTGGACAGAGAAACACCAATTTATGATGATTTATGTTTATGCTAAACAGAGCATATGGTTTATTAATGCTATGAAATGATTTATAGCCTCCACGCATCTATGTCACTAGTATGACCTATAAGTACAGTACACACTATCCAAATGAAGCTTTTAATTCTCACGCAGTTCAAGGTGTGTGATTGCCCTATGCATACCTAGAGAAAGCCCTTACCTGGAAAAAGAAATAATGGTTTCTTAGGTTTCTTACAGGTATTATATGTATAATAAGTATAAATCTCTCTCTTTCTGGTGAAGAGAGAAGCATTTTCCAACTTGAAACTTAATTCTACAGTAGTTCTGCTATAGTCAATACAGCTTCTTAGAGGTAGGAATGGGGTGTCTAATTGCTGTATGTTGAATGTATCTAAATTAGTTTTTAATCATAGGATATATAATAGCATCAGCAAAAGGAAAGACACAACATACAGATTTTTGGCAATGACAATATTATTAAACTTCTGGGTATAAAAGTTTCCATTGTTACAATAAATTATGAAAAACAAAAAGGGTGATTATTCCAGAGTTATTTTTTTCTCATGAAATTAAAGATGGTTTCACTTTTAATTAGAAGAGATCAGTTATGCAGTGAATTTTGAGTTATGTTGAATCTTTAAAGTTGTTAAGAGATGTCTAAGTGTGGGTTTTGTAACTTCAAGGTTTCCATAATTAAATCAGCAGGAATAAAGTCTCAGACACCATAAGAAATAAGTATAGACAGTCGTATTCATAATTGTATACGATGTTCAACAAGTCTAAGTGCAAGCAGCTGCACCTGGGTTGGGGCAATCCCAGACATGAGGACAGACTGGGTGAAGAACTCATTGAGAGCAGCCCTGCAGAGAAGGACTTGGGGGTTCTGGTGGACAAAAAACTTGACATGAGCTAGCAGTGTGTGCTTGCAGCCCAGAAAGACAACTGCATCCTGGGCTGCATCAAAAGTGGCAGGCCAGCAGGGTGAGGGAGGTGATTGTTCCCCTTTACTCTGCCCATGTGATGCCCCACCTGGAGTTCTGCATCCAGGTCTGGGGCCCCCAGCATAAGAAAGACGTGGGTCTGTTAGAGTGGGTCCAGAGAAAGGCCATGAAAATGATCAGAGGACTGGAGCACATCTCCTATGAAAAACAGCTGAGAGTGCTTGGGATGTTCAGCCTGGAAAAGAGGAGTCTCCAGGGAGACCTTGCAGCAGCTTTTTAATACTTAAAGGAGGCTTCTAAAAAAAGGCAGAGAGCTTTTCTCTCAGTCAGATAATGACAGGTCAAGGGGGAATGGTTTTAATCTAAGAGAGGGGAGATTTAGGTTAGATGTTAGGAGGAAATTCTTCACTCAAAGGGTGATAAGGCACTGGAACAGGTTGCCCAGAGAAGCTGTTGATGACCCATCCCTGGAGGTGTTCAAGACCAGGTTGGACAAGGCCCCGGGCAACCCGATCTACTGTCTGGCATCCATGCCAATGGCAGGGGGGGTGGAAATAGATGATATTGAAGGTCCCTTCCAACTCAAACCGTTCTATGATTTGATGATTCTAAGTTGACCATGAGCCAGCAGTGTGCCCTTGTGGCCAAGAAGGTCAATGGTATCCTGGAGTGCATGAGGAAGAGTGTTGCCAGCAGGTTGAGAGAGGTGATCTTCCCCCTCTACTCTGCCCTGGTGAGGCCACACCTGGAGTCCTGTGTCCAGTTCTGGGCTCCAAAGTACAAGAGAGACATGAAGTTACAGGAGTGAGTCCAGTGGAGGTCTATGAACATGATTAGGATACCGGAGCATAGCTCTTATGAGGAAGGACTAAGAGACCTGGGCCTGTTTAGCCTGAGGACCTGAAGGCTGAGAAGAGATCTTATGAATGTATATAAATATCTTAAGGCAGATTGTCAAGACAATGGGGCCAGACTCCTTTTGCTGTCAAAGGTTTAGAGGTAATGGGCACAAAGAGAAACACAGGAAGTTCCATCTGAATATGAGGCAAACTTTACTGTGAAGGTGACAGAACACTAGAACAGGTTGTCCAGAGTGGTTGTGTAGTCTCCTCTGGAGATATTCAAAGCACACCTGGACATGATCCTGTGCAATGTGCTCTAGGGGACCCTATTTAAGCAGCTAGGTTGGACTAGATGATCACCAGAGTTCCCTTCCAATCCCAACTATTCTGTGATTCTGTGATATTTGTCTATACTTGGCAACAAGTATCATTAATCTTCTAAAACAAACAAACAAAAAAACCAAAACAAACAAAAAACAATAGCAACAAAACACAGAGAGAAATATAAGGTATCTGAAAGAGAAAAATACAGGAAATGCCAGGCAGGATAACACTATATTTTATTTTTAATACAATTAATGAAACTTTGTTTTCTTTAATTTAATGGGAATTAGGAAAATTCCATTTAATTATAAGGTATCAGATAAAGATATTATGATTACTAAAAGTTTGCATATGGAGGCTGAGTCCTATCTCAAGTTTCTAGTGGTGCCAAAAATAATAATAACAACAACAACAAAAAGTATGTTTTCAAAGATTGTGATTACAGCCCCAAAAGGAGGGATGATAGGAAGAAGAGGATTATTTAAATTATAGAGTGGGAGGTTATAAGTAGGAGACCTACACAAATGGCTGTTACCCAGTCTGAAGTTTGATGCTGATGTCTAGAGGATAATTAAGGCAGAGCTTCAAAGGATGAGGTAGATGAAGGCAGTGATGATGATGATGACACAGCAGGAAACAGTAGAGATGAGGTCTTAATGATTTTCAATTTTAAGGTTACTTTACATACTAGAAAAATAAGATAGAAATGATCTTATACTATCCAGAGAAATAGGCTTTGCAAATTAATTAAATAATAAAAATAAATAAAAATAAAATAAACAAACAAAACCACCACAATTCTTGGCAATCTGATTAATCTAAATAAATTAGACCAAAGGAGAAGGGAAGTACTCTTTTTTAAAGTCTCAACCTATAAGAGAACTTTATTCAGAGATCAGAAGGAAACTTGAGGTCAGGAGGGGATTTTCCATGAAATATCTATCTCTAATTACACTGAAACTTTAACTTTAATGACAGCATTCTAGTTGTCTATCTAAATTCTCTACTAACAGAAAAAAATACTCTTCAAAGGGTAATATGCAACCATCCCACAAAAAAAGAGAATTTCATTTTTGTGCAACCTTGTGTATATTTGATAAGAAATATTTTTATATTTGACAAAACTTGGGAGCACATTAATATTCCTAAATAGGGAAAATATACAGTTTAGTTGGTATGTTATCTAAAATATCTCTGATGGTCAGTTTCCTAGAGATGAAGTCTATGTGTTTTTTTTTTAATATTCCATAGAAAGCCTAGCAAGCACATAAAACAACTTAGTGAATGTGGTTAAAAGCTATTTAGCAGGCTGCATGCAGTCAGTCATAGCTTCAAATATGTTTTTCTTGAAGTGTCAGAAGTGAGAGAGAATATCACATATATGAAACCATAAATAACTCAAAAGACATGTGGTATCAAGTTCAGCACAACATGTCTGTATTTGGCAACCTGAATTACTCTGTTGACCACATCACTACTCTGTAATAGCCATATTAAATGGTTAATATGGTTAGTGGTTAAAGCCATATTAGGCTAAATCCAGGTTTTAAAAGAAGATTGTCCTGTTCAGTTTTCTTGAGTAGATCATTCTATTACTATCTCACTTTAATTATGAATGAAACATGACTGTAGATCCACAGACAAAACAAAATAAACAGGCTACACTAAAGGGATGCTTAAGACCCCAATGTATTTGATTAAATAAAAATAACGTTATTCTATTTTGATGAACAACTTCAATTTAAAATTAAAAACACAGAGGTAATTGTATACATAGTACATTAGGTTTAAGATGGTTGGTCTGAGTGTATTATCACAGAATCATAGAATCATAAAATCACAGAATTATAGAATGGTTTGGGTTGGAAGGGTTCTTAAAGATCAGATGTTCCAACCCCCCTGCCATGGGCAGGAACATCTTCCACTTGACCAGGTTGCTCAAAGCCCCATCCAGCTTGGCCTTGAATATTTCCAGGGGTGGGACCTCCACAGCTTCTCTGAGCAGCCTGTTCCAGTGCCTCACCACTCATAGAAAAATATTCCTCCCAATGTCTAATCTAAATCTATCCACTTTATTTTAAAGTCATTGCTCCTTGTCCTACCACTACACTCCCTGGCAAAGAGTACCTAGCCAGCTTTCTTGTAGGCTTCCAGTACCTTTAGGTACTGGAAGACTGCCATAAGGTCTTCCCAGGGCCTTTTCTTCCCCAGGCTGAGGAGAATCCCAACTCCCAACTCCCAACAACAATTGCAACTCCCTCAGCCTGTCTTCATTAGAGATGTGCTCCATCTTTTTGATCATCTTTGTGGCCCTCATCTGGACTTGTTCTAACAGGCCCATGTCCTTCTTGTGCTGGGGACCCCAGAGCTGAACACAATACTCCAGGTGGGGTCTCATGAGAGCAGAGTAGAGGGGAAGAATTAACCTCCTTCGACCTGCTGATCACACTTCTTTTGATGCAGCCCAGGATATGGTTGGCTTTCTGGGCTGCAAACATACATTGCTGGCTCATGTTGAGCTTCTCATCAAGCAACACCCCCAAGTCCTTCTCTTTAGGGCTGCTCTCCATCCATTCTCCACCCAGCCTGTATTTGTGCTTGGGATGGCCCTGGCCCCTATGCAGGACCTTGCCCTTGGTCTTGTTGAACCTCATGAGGTTCACACAGGCCCACCTCTCAAGCCTGTCAAGGTCCCTCTGTACCTCAAGGGTCCCTTCCCTCCAGCATGTGAACCACACCACACAGCTTGATGTCATCAGCAAACTTTCTGCAGATGCACTCAATCCCACTGTCCATGTCATCAACAAAGATGTTAAACAGGGCTGGTCACAATACCAACCCCTGAGGAACACCACTTGTCACTGTTCTCCAGTGAGTCCACTCAAACATCGAACAGTTGACCACAACTCTTTGAGTGCAACCATCCAGCCAATTCCTTACCCACCAAGTGGTCCATCTGTTAAATCCATGTCTCTCCACTTTAGTGATAAGGTTATAATGGGACACAGTGTCAAATGCTTTGCGCAAGTCCAGGTGGATGATGTCAACTGCTCTTCCTCTATCCACCAATGCTGTAACCCCATCTTAGAAGGCCACCAGATTTGTCAGGCACAATCTGCCCTTAGTGAAGCCCTGTTGGCTGTCATCAATCACCTCCTTATTTTCCATGTCCCTAGCATAGTTTCCAGGAGAATCTGCTCCATGATCCTGCCAGGCACAGAGGTGAGACTGATTGACCTATAGTTCTCCGGGTATTCATTTCTTCCCTTTTTAAAAATTGGGGTTATGTTTCCTATCTTCCAGTCACTGGGAACTTCACTGAACTTCAATAGCTTCTCAAATGTAATGACTTTGTTTTGTTTTGTTTTGTTTCCAAATAGCAACTTTCTCACTAGTTTTCTATGTATGATTTTATTTAGCTAGACTGTTGCTGTTGACTGCTTTCTAAAACTTGTGAAATCTTTTAGTTTGCACATTTCTATACCACCAGCAGCACTACTGTTTCAACACTGCAGGGTTATAAACATCTGTAAATCACTCTTTGTTCCATCTCCTTTCTTATTCTATGAATTAATAGCTTTCAATTGCAATTCTTCAATGATGGTTGTCCACTTTATACCCAGTAACAAATCTATCTTTATGATGATGAGTCATTTTAATTAAATTTTTAAAATACTTAATTCAGAGGAGAACTGCCACATCAGGCAAGGCGATCTCTTTCCAATGCTAGTGAGCAGACTAAAGCTGTCTCAGTATATATAGACATACATTACATAGGGCTACTCAGGTTGACAGTTATGTATTTGTACCAGTGACACACAAAGGATTTTAAATGCTACCAAATATGAAAACTTATTTTTTCCTGCTATACTGATAACTCCCAACAAGATGTATATCAGTGAAAATAATATATTTTTTCCTTATGTCTTCATATGATCTGGGTAGTTCTCAAGTCTTCAATTCTGGCAAATTCAGACTATTTGGCATATGAAAAGACAAACTTCCTAAGACAATTCTTAATTCAGTACATTTAATAACTTTTCTAGTACTCAGGACTTTTACAAAGAGAAAAATCTGTGTACTGGAAGGGTCTGTAGTGCATTAGAAAAAAGCATAATAAAATGAAAGATAAATTCACATAGAGACAAACTTTTAATTGAGTTGCTAATTTACTATTTACACAAATTATTAAGGGAAGTGGGTAATTCTATATCTCTTGACACTTTTAATTTATGAATGGATGCCCTTTTTTGGAAATGCTTTAGCTATGCATAAGTTAGTGAGTTTAGTACAGGACTAAAGGCATCAAATTCTACGGTTTATGTTAATCAGCAAGTCAAATTAGATAACCCAATTGTGTCTTCTAGAATTAAACACTCGTTGACTGCATAAATGCATTTATCATCCCATTAAATCAAATGGTTAGCACTTCTGCTGAAGTGTTAGCTTCTTCAAAAGGAAAAAAATGTCACCAAATTCTGCTCTGTGGTGTACTCGTAAACTTAGTGCAACTGACAAGAGAATGTGCTCTGAAGCTACAGTAATATACCTGGATTCCCAGAATATCTGATAAAGTAGGTAAAACTTGTAGTTGATGAGGGAGAGGAGAGCTGTTGTTTAAGAAAATAGTAAACCAGTGGCTATAAAAATTATGATACCAGATTCCCTGGAAACATGCTGAAAGAGTAAGAATGCACAGAGAAAGAAAGGCAGACAGAGAGAAAAATGAGATGGATTACCCGAACAGTGAATCTTAAAAATAAGCTTTCCTGTAATTGGGAGAAAATTTAAGCATTCCATCTTGACCATCAGGCTATTTCATCCAGCTTTTCATTATTCAGACAAAGTATTGTCACCAAAATGAATTCATCAATGTAACAGAGATAAATGATCCAACACGGAACAGACAGAACTATCTTCCTGTTCTTATGAAGAAAATTGTCTCTTTGCGCTATTATATCAGTGACAAAGATGTCTGGACTTTATAGGCATCTCTTTCCATTTAGTCTGCCTTAAATATTAATGATGCAATGATTTAACCTCTCTGTACTAGGTTCAAGAAAGAGTTTAAAAGCACTAATAAGGAAAAGGTCTTTTTGAAGTATAAAATAATCAAATTAGTTTAAAGATATGACTAGAAAGAATTAATAAAAAGACAGTAGGTTGAAAAGAAACTGAAATACACTGAGACTGCTTCCAATCTGTCTAATTGTTCCAGCACAAATTGCATTAGGCTATAACATTCCCCAGGGGATGGTCTATATGGAAATCCCAATTTTGATCACAAACACTGGCATCACTAGTAGTCCTAAAAATCTCTGGGAAAAAAAATAAAATAAATATATATATATATATAATAAAAATAAATAAATGAAAAAATAAAACCAACAAAAAATAAACTAAAGGCAAAAGAAAGACATATGAGGCCCATCTTGCATCTAACAGTAACTGTCACAGTAGTGGGAAAGAAAAAAAAAATGAATTCTGAAGCTGAAATTCTATTTAATGTAAATATTTTGGATAATGAATAATCAAACAAACATAGCAGAAGTAGAGTTTCTTACAGACTTTTCTGTATTGTTTCTCTCACCATTGCCTCTGAAATTCAAACTGTAGTTGCAACAGAAAACTAAAACTTATTAGCATTTTAAATAAAGTAGGCATAGTTTCCAATGTGAAATGGTAAAGACACTTCCATGATTACTTTGCAAGCCAGAATCAGAAGTAATGAAAGACAAGATTCGTAGGTTGTTCAGCTCTTGAGATGTGACTCTGTGTAAGAAATTCATTTGGTTTCCTTTTAATGAACCTAAGTTTGAACAGCAGTCCGAATGTCCAACAGGGGAGCAGGGATAAGGTCTTTATCTCAAAGTATAGACTTCTTGTATAGGCCTTAGATATTAGCTATTTCAATATGTCGTCTTACCTCAGGACATATTGAAAATCCAAAACCAAACAGATATAAGTATACAAGAACCCTTTTTTCTTCTTCTTTTTAGAATTATTCTTGTCTGCAATAGACAAACAGACATGGAGAGGCAACTCTGTGCTTTGGACAGTCAATATGAAATTCCATCATTGTCTTGGCATGGAATTGCACAGAACAGCAGATGAAAGTAAACATCTGTGCCTTTGCCTTTAGTCAAGTAACTCCACTACTAAACTCTTTGAAGGGAACAGTAGAAGTATATCACCCATTCAGTTATTAAACAGTTATTGCTCTACTTCATTTCTGTTGTCCAAACTGTGAGGCTGCATTTACACTCAGGTGGAAGAGTCAGTGCTCTCAAAATAGCCATAAAAGTCTGGAGGCTTCTCAAGCAGACTCCTGCACTTCATTCTCCTCCTCCATTCACTTCACGTGAAACCTAGTGAAAAACAAACAAACAAACCAACAAAATAAGCAAGCAAACAACAACAACAACAACAATAACACAAATAAGTTAGTTCTGTAAAGTTCTAGATTTTAAGTACAATTTCACTTTGAGCCTTTCAAAAGCTGGCAAAAGAAGATGCCTTATTCCTTTCCCACTGGCTAGAATACTCGCTACTTACAATGGTCTGAATTTAAGAGAAAGTTTTATTGGTACACCCCAAGTTGATTGCTCATATTTTTACTGGGTCTAGTGTGAAATATTCTGCAAATTTGCTTTGATGCAATTGCTGTGCAGTATCAGATAGCCTTTTCCTATTTTAATAGTATGCTACTTATTCCCTTGAACAGTCTAACTTGTGTTAAAACACAAGTCTCCGTGTATGCAAAAAAAATAAAAATAAAATCTTAACTTCTGATGAAGAAAATCGGACCTTTTGAATACAAAGAATTTTAGACAAGGTGATGAATGAACCCATGAAGACCAGAGGAATGTTTGTTCCACAGCTGATATAGCCATAATTCCTGTACCTTCTTCAGGATGGTGTCTAGACAGGTGTTTTCCTTTTGACTTTCAGAAGTAATGCTTTCCCAAAAAGTACAAAAGTCTCATCATGGACATCATGTAACAGAGGCACAGCTATTGATAAAAGACAGGACAGAATGAGGAAGCTGTTAGATGATTTTAGCAAGTGATAGAAACAGTAAAAAGTGTCTTTTTATTGGCTGATGTTTGCTGAGGAAAATTTAGGGATGGATTCAAGGTAAAAGTGCTTAATAGCTGGTTCACCAAGTGAGTTCCCCTCATGCCACGCCGTAATGTGAAACAGAAGAGGTACCCCATCTCCTGTTCCCTTCATTACCAACATTCCTGGGGGGAAAAAAAAGAAAAAAAGAAAAAAAAAGGCACAATGTTTCAAAAGCAATAAACAAAATATATTTGGGAGGACAGTTCATCACAGAGTTATTCTTAACCATGTCATCAAATCCAGAGTGTAGTAAAGGATTTAATTAAATATAATTCAGATAATGAACATAATAATGAACAGAGCATCATGTAGCAGCTATTTTGCAGAAGGAAAACCTACTATTATTATTATAACACCCAGAATTGCCAATCATGAGTTGTCCTGGGCATTATTCCAATGTCAATGATTAGTAGGTGTCTCAGCCACATTTTTAAGAGCTTCCCTTAAAATGTATGTAGGTCAGAACCCAGAGGTGACATACAAAATCTCTAATAAATTTCTCTGTCTTTTTATAAATGAAATGGCATTTCTGAAGAGGCCAATTAAAGAAAGAGAGACTGTGTTGCTCTTAAATATTTTCTTAGTGGCAAGTAATGGATTTATGTATTAATTGTATCTATGCTGCAAAGGACACTTGTCACAGTTCCTAACAGAAGCTTTCAATTAGTCTTTCAGCTCAGTAAGATTTCTCCTGTTAATGGTATCTACTTCTTGCTAAGAAATTAGACTGTGTCCCAGCTTTGTCTACTTTAACATATGAAATTCTTCTTCAAACATTTCACTAAATCACTGATAGATAACATATAAGTAGTGGTACACTATCAATTGAAAATGAGTGACTCAGTTAAGAGGGGGGTTGAGAACAAACATTGATATTGGGAACAACTTTCCGAATGAGAACAGGGAAGGGGAAGATAAGGAGGAGGACGGTGGAAAAAAATCTGAAGTTTAAGGAAGAGGGAATAATTATTTAGAAAATTAGGCCAAAACCATCAAAACTGGACCTGTGAACACTTGAGAACTCAGAATGAATCACTTACAAGAATGCAAAGAAATAATCAGCTGTGCAAGAAGAATTCTACTGAAATCAAATAATGTATAGCATAGTGAGCATATTGAGAGATATAGTCAGATTCCTGTTACTTTCTTTTTCAGTTAACAGTGATTGTTAGGGATAAAGTGAAAAAGAGAGCTATTGAATGAAATATTATGTTCCCTGGTCATGGATAAATCTGAAAACAATTACTGCAGACTAAAAACATACGTGCACAAAAACAGATATGCACAATATCCGATGTTATAGAGAATATTATAAGATAGGCATTTCTCTTCAAATTCCTAAAATATAAATAAAACTTCAGATGAAGAGTCATGGAAGATTTGAAAAAGCTGTCATAAAAAAGTTTGTCTCTCCATAGACAGAAAGGAAAGACAGATGCAATGGAGCTGTAATCTACCCCTAAGATCAAGAATAAATAAAGCTAATAAATGGAAATAGACACAACTAATGCGAAAGATTGTCTAAATGTGCCACATTCAGCTACAGCAAATTCCTCAAAGCCACTTTTTTTTCCTCTTACACTTTGGTAACACAAAAGCAACGTCTACCCAGTCAAAAGCAATTGCTAAAAAAAGGCTCATGGGTGGGATCCAGCTTGCAGAATAAGGTCACTACATAGAAAGCTAGTTATCTGAATCTTTCATTAGTCAGTGGAGATGTCAGTATGATTAGCAGGGTGTATTCAGCTCAATCTAGAACACAAATTGTGGGTCACAAAAATAATATACCTGATGAGAGATGAAGACGTGAATAGCTCCAGTTTAACATTACCTGAAAACCTGAACTATGGCTTAGATATTTGCTAAATTCAAAACTAGGCAGTTCTTTTATTCAGTTGGGTTGAGGTGATTCATAAGCTATTTGGCTCTAATCAAGCAAGGAAGAAGACCTCCTATCAAAATGTCTCGAAAATTTAGGATTTATTCAAACATAACATTTGGTCATCTGCTCAAACATGGGCTGGTTTTTTTTTTTTTTTTAACTTTTTTTGATTATTATTATTATTATTTGCATTTGAGCTAATCCTCTGCAGACAATGGACAGAAAGGCATAATCCCACTTTTAATAAATTTAATCCTAAAAAGTTGATGTCACATGTAGCCAGTGGACAAGTATCTGCTTCTCCTTGTTAGCTCTAATGGGAGTCTGAAGGTACTGACTGGCTTAAATCAAAATGTTTACCATATAAAACTATGTTAATATTATGAAAGACTTTCAGAAATCCTGATGTACTTAAACAATGAAAGACATAATGAAATGGGATGTTCAGATCTGTCAAGCCACAATTTTAATTTCAGCTGCAACATTATTTTAGACTTTCAGTTAAAGCTGTTTCTTTTTTTTTTTTTTAATATTTACTTATATTTTATCATAAAAATATTTACCTATGTAATCACTTAAATTTTCACTGTAGGTACATTGCAATGTACTGAAAAAGACTGGTAAGAAATTTCCTCAGGAGTGAAAAAAAGCATGAAAATCTGTGATGAAAGTTTGTGCAGGGACATCAATTACTTTCTGAGAGAAGAGTTTCAGTTAAAGAATTTTCTTTAGGGGAGAATAATATATGGAGAATAATATATTTTTTCTTTAATAGCCAGTACAAGCATAACAAGAGTGACTTTTGGAAACTGTGTGACAAAAGAGTGTAAAGAGTGTAAATCAAATTTCAAAAATCAAATGTAAAAATGCCCAAATAAAATTTTGTAACTTTAAATTGAGCTTTGTTCCAAGTATCACATAAAATAGGATACTGTTTTTTGATGAGTAGACATTAAAAGAATAGGTACATTAAAATTCCTGCAAGAAAATAGGTCAAGGTTTTCCATAATTTAGTCTCCCTTCTCTGCACATTATGTATCGCGTCTCTGTTGTAGTAGTGGATAAAAGTACTTCAGAATGAAAAAAAGGTGCAGAAATGAAAAACTGGCACTTTATTCCTAATAAATTAGGTTAGGTTTTCAAAGAAGTACCGTTATATCTTAGCTCACATAACTTCCTGCATAGCAACATAAATAATGTCCTATTTGTTCTGTACTATAATGTACTACGATGTACTATGTGTTCTATAAATACATATCTACAGATGGATGCCATAATAGATATAAAAGCAGTTGCAACCATCTTTATGGTTGGCAACTGTGGTAGCAATATTGGGACTCGAAAGGGCTTGTGTGGGTGTTTAGTAATGTAGAGTTAGAGACAGCAAAACAAAACAACAACAAATACTGTTCCATTTAAGCATAGTTTTTTATGTTGTTCCTTAAAAAAAAATGGATTAGGTTAAAATCATAGAGTAATTTATGCAGGAAAGGACCTCAGAAGTCAAGTCATTCAATTCTTCCCTGAAAGTATGGCTGACCAAGAGCAGGTTGCCCAAGGTCTTGTCCAGTTCAGTTTTTGAGGACAGAACTCCACAGCTTCTATGGACAAGCCGTTACAGTGTCTGACTACCTTCAGAGTGAAAAAAAAAATCCAATTAGATACTATAAATTTCCAATTTTGTAACTTGCATCCATTGCTTCACATTTAGTCACTATTCACCTCTGAGAAGCGGCACTGTTTTCTCCATATTGTTCTAGTTGGTAAAGGTAGAAAGCTTTAAAATCTCACCTGAAGTCATATCTTTTTCAGGCTGAACTAGCCCTACTTCCTCAGTATTTCCAGAACTACTCCAACCCCCGTTGTCTTGGTGACCTCTGCTGAGCTTGTTCCAGTATGTGAATATCTGTTTTGTACTAGGATGACCAAAACCTGCAAAAAACAAACTGCCATGTTAACTGTTGAGTCCCAGTGGTCTACCTTATTAATGCATCTTTATGCTCTCTCAAATAACTTTTAAACCAAATGGCCATTTACAACTATATGTGGAAAAATAATCATTACAGATATTACATTTTCTGAGTTTCTGAAGATGTTTGATACTTTCCGACAACTACAATGTGCCATCTTGAAATATTCACATTTTCTTGACCTTTTTGTAAAACTTTTTTATAATCTTTGTTCTCTGAATGTACACAACATCTTAGAAACTGCAGTTAGCTTAACTTTTCTCTTTTTTTGTATCAACTTGAAAATGGATAGCTATGCCTTGTATATACCAGCATTCAAAACTGGAAGAAAGCGGAAGGACTGCAATCAGGCTGAGCTGTTAACACATGGTTCTCTCTGTGGGAGCAAAAGTAGGAATCGGTAAGCTTCCTGTAGCAATGCCCAGATTTGATATTCAGTGAGGATTTATTTGATCTTTGTGAATCATGTTGAAGGATCTGTGAAGTTATATACACAAATTCAAGGGTTACTTTTGAAACCATAAGCATTTATTTGGTTTAAAGCTGCATTTACAATACTGATATACCTTTTCAGATGCAGATCTGAATGCTTAAGGGGATTTGCTGATCACTACAGAGATCAGAAATAAATTATTTTTTCTTTCACATACAGGACTGTAAAAATAGATCTAGATATAAAGAAATAAAATGAGTTCAGTGATTTATTTTCTCAGGCAGTTAACAATAATCACATGGTGATTTAAAAATACAAAACCAAAAGCCCAACAACAATAAATCAATTCAGTTAATATGAAATAAATAGAACATTTATATTAAAGCATTGTATCTAGCTATATAGCCATATCTTCTGCTGATTTTGTAATTGAATTATACTTAATCATGGAACAATTCCCCAAATCTTCCCTTTAGATATTTACAGGATAGTACTAGCTCCTGCTATACGGTGAAGAAACAAGAGAAAAGAAGAACCTTCTGTCTTGTTGAAAACAATTCAATGATAATGAGGGTGTGACTGTGACAACTAGAATTTGTGCAGATCTTGTTGTTTCCTTTTTTTTTTTTCCCCCCTTTTATTGGAGCAAGGTCCTTGTCCCTGATCAGAAGGATAATTCAATAGGTGAACGCATTTAGCAAGCTGAACTCATGAGGATGTAGGCCTCATTTGTTAACTGATCTCAACAAACAAGTTGTCAAGGAATAACCTAAATTACAGTGATATAGGTGGAAAAACAATAACAACAACAAAACATTATGTTAATGTTCAGATCTATTAAGAAAATCAGAGAAAAGAGTAATTCTTGAAGCATCTAGTTTCAGTCGGTACCCTTGACAATACATAATAAAATAAAATAAAATAAAATAAAATAAAATAAAATAAAATAAAATAAAATAAAATAAAATAAAATAAAATAAAATAAAATAAATAAAATAGGTAACATTTTATCATAAGAACTGTATTAATAGGATCAGAATCACTGGTCAGGAAAGTAGTTTGCAATGAATAATTTATCCAGCCTTATATTCTCATAGATGTATACTCCCTACTGAGAATCAGTTTCACATTGCATGCAGAACTGAAATTACTAAGTACTGGTGAGACCTAATCATAATGTACCAGTCAAAACAGTCAAAAATGCTAGCTATTCTAGGCACTAGTAAAAGTCATTTTCGGGCTATGAGTAGCAGTGGAATAATATAGCAAACAAGTCCAAATATTATTTTAATATTATATTTATTAGTTATTCTGTGTGTTCTGTGATCTGTATATTCAAGTAGCTAAAATGAACAAAACAGCATTTATTTCACTTTCTTTTGCTTAATCAATACAAGATGGAGATCTTTCCCTCTTTCTTTGAAACTAAATGTGACAAAAAGTTTTCTGTTATCCCACACAAAAAAAAGTGAGAATTCATATGTGTGGGTTATAGTATCAAATAAAATAGCATATTAAGGGAAAAGTATTGCACATATATGTGCATTTGGAATTTAATTTCAATCTTTTGATTGGAGATATGAATTTTGGTCTTCAAGATATGTCAGGTTGTCAACACAATAAAGGAAGAAAAAAGAGTTTACAGTCCTTGATATTGTGACATAGGTTTAACAACGACAAAAAAAAAAAAAAAAAAAAAGTGTTCTGCTTCCCTGAGCCTCGCACAGATTAGGGTATCAATAAGCATAGGGTGTGAGCTCCCTTCCAGAGTCTTGGAGCTGTAAATGGCTCAGGTTCTCAAAAAACAACCAAAACCAACCAAAACCAAATGAAACCAAACCATACATACCTCCTCCAACCTGTTATCCATTTAGTTCTTTCCCTACTTTATAGCTTATTGCAGCTAATATCAGCACCACACACGCATATATTGTGCTATATAATTATTTCCACAATTGTGGAAATACAGACATTCCAAACTGAAATTTCTCCTGCTTTTCAAACATCTCTGAGTAGATGTTTTGGCATCAAGTCAGTATTAACATAACCAAACAATAGATGCTGTTCTTCCTCTCAAGTATGCTTCTTTCTTTCTTTTCCCCTTAGTAGAAGGAAAAGTAGACACTGTCACCAAGATACTTAGCTAATTATTCAGTTGAACCCTTTTGCTGATTTTCCTAGCCAGGATATGGGTTTATATAACAAACTCTGATACTCAATGAAAATGGGAAGAAAAACATGCTCTATGGTTCATACATTTTGATAAAACTCTCACCTCAGTGGGAATCATTTAATATCAGACTTTGTTGCATCCTTTTGTCCATCCCCTAACAAACACAAGATGAACCTGTTATTGAATCAGACCTCTTTTGTAAACATAGCACCTGTTTTGATAACATCACCTTCCTCTTTGCATTCCTCACTGACTCAATACTTTCTATCACATCAAACAAATTGCTTATCTTCTTTCTCAAGGTCCTTCAGCACTTATCCTCCCCTCATAAACCCACACTCTCTAAATATATTGACTCTTAAGATGTCACCTCTTGTCTCCAATCATCTGGTGATGCCAGCCTCCCTCATCTACCTGCTAAATTTTCTAGAAAGTATATCGGTACTTTTTCTTCCGCAGCACCTGGTGTTTAACAAGGACTGTCTCAAAGTTCTTTTTTTTTTTTTCAAATCTCATTTCAAAATATACTTTTTTCTGTGAACCTTATTCCCCCTCCACATACAGCACAAGAAAAAAACAAACAAACAAACAAGCAAACAAACAAAAACTGAAACCAACTTGACAATAGTTAGGGGGATGGTACACTGGGACCACTTACCACCCCACTGAACAAGACCATTTGACTAGTTGACTGTTTACCTGCTAGTCCCCCATCTGTCTGTTTTGTATCATCTGTTATTTCTTCTTTTATTAGACAATAAACTTTTTGGGGCAGGGACTTTCTTTTGTTCTGTTTAAAATTTAGCTCTGCAGCTATGATTTTTGCTGTTGCTAGAAGGTCACAGGCCTTGCACTGACCAATTCTGAGGTTCTCAGGATGGACCTGCCCTTGACTGGAACTGGACAGGTTTCAGCTTGCTTTAAGAGTTTTCTGGTGTCTGGGTGACTTTTGCCTCCCCTGCTGTACCTTCAGCTCCAGAAACACCATTGTTTCACTCAAAAGCTCATAATGGACAAAAGTGAACATGCATAGATATAAGAAATTTATGGCTACTCCAACTAATTTAATGGTTGAGTAGCCCAAGTTGCCTAATTAATACAGAAAAGCCTTGAGAAGTCTGCAGATCAACTTTTTATACAAAGTGTCTTGCACACCCTTCGTGGCAACCACCCGGTCCCCAGAGCAGGGCTCTGCAGGCCCTGTGCTGCCCCCAGCACACTCTGTCCCAGAGGGCAGGAGAGCAAGGAAAGCCCTCAGATGCCCCTTCTCCTGCAGGGAGGATTGTCTGCCTGTGATCTGGGCTTCTTCCTCCATGCCACCAGGGGCCTTTTCTTTTCCTCTACCTGGAACCTCCGTGGGCTTCATATTTTTAACCACAGCCTGCAGCCTGGCAGTGGCCCCGAGCCCCTGGTCCCATACACACAAAGGGCTGTTTGTCAGGCAGTGACCAGTGGTGGTAGTAGTGTCAACCCCTCCCCAGAGGGGCTATTCACAGTGTTTTCACTAGGCCCCAGTGCAGGGGTTAAATGAGCAAAACCCAACTCAGGCCAAGGTTTTCAATGTCAGCAGATTCTGGTAGATTAAAAAGCATAGAGATGTTTTCAAGGGTCTTTAGAAATGTCTTCAGTGTGGGAGAAAATTTGTCATTTATGTTGACTAGGCCTTGTCGTAGAACAGTCACAACCACTCTTTCTTACTGTTTTCCCCTCATTTTATGATGTCAAATACTTTCCTGCCTAATGGCAGATTCACCACGTGCCTTATTGCTTTAGATTCCTCCCTCTGTAGTTTTAGAAAAGGATTCAGAGTAATTTGAGGATTTTTCTTATGTGGTAATAACTGTGAATATGTATTTTTACAAAACAATAGAAATAGAGGGTGCAAAACACTGCTACTGATCCTCGTGTCTATGCTTCAGGCCCAATGAAACAAAAAAAAAATGTCTGTCCTTCCTGAAAGGCATTATTTAAGTTTTTAAAGCTTTATATGTTTCTGTTCAGAAATAGTTTGTTTATTAAAAATACTGTTATCATTATACTTGCTACTGTTGAAGTTTTGTGCCTCTTTTCATATATATATATTTGTTTAGTAACAATCTAGTCTTTCTGTGTTGCATGTTGTATTTTCTAGCTTCATGATAAAGTTGTCCACTCAGTAGTGAATGATTGAAACTAGAGAGTGTACAAGAACAACAACAAAACAAACAAAAAGAAATAAGACGAAACAATCAACAAAACATTCTTGTAAAGCTCTGTCTGTAGAATACGGATGGCTTTACTCATTAAGCTTGGTGTCAGATGTTTTGCTGAAAGTTATCCTTCCACTCACAGGGCTGTAGAATGAGACATTTATGCAAGCCTGACATCAGCTCAGAAGTCTCAAAAATTCGAGCCACTTTTAATACCTGTAGTTAAGAAGCTTTGTTTACTTTAGACATACATCTGAGCTGTATTCATAAAAAATAGAGTACATACTGGGAAGATAAAAACATATCTTTTCCAGAACAAAATTAAGTAAATAAATAAATAAATAAATAAAGCAAAACCCATAGAATGTTTTTTATCTATTTTATCCTGTTGTTATAGACCAAAAGAGTGTAGCCCAAACAAAGGAAACATAAGATAGCAAGGCAATTTTTCACTTTGACATATTTTCAGAGCACAAAAACAAAACTACAAAGCTCTACTGAATTCAGGTCTTCCAAATTGCTTTAAGTATTTTATAATATGTACTATATTTCTTACTGTGTTTCTTTGTTATTCTGTGCACTTTACTTTCAAGATCTCTGAAAAAAATGACTAATAAAATGCTATTTTGAGGTATTTAAAAGACATAAGCAATATATTTATACATTTTAAGGGTTTGAATTCAAAGTGTGAAAATCCTGTAATGATATGCATAGCCATTGCAATTTTTTATATTATGCTATGAAGTACAAGGCTATAAAATGATGCAGTTTATAAAGACATAACAGGAAAATACACATGGTTCCTCTTTCTCTGCTGGTATTCCCTAACTTAAATGGTGGCCATCTTGACTTGACATCCAAGTGTGTGTGAATATGAATTCTGGCAGTTAGGAATGTATAATAGCTGTCTTGTACAATTATATAAAAATAGCAGTGTTCAAAATTCAAGAGGCAATTTTTGCCGTGTTGCAAAAGTGATCACTTCTATAGTGCGTGTGAACTGAAGATGATTTCACTGCATTAACTATATACATCTATTCTATTACATGGTCTTTCCATGAACTTGATTTTCTGTAAATGTGTACCAAGTGCAGTTCAACCTAAGCAAGTTAAAGGTTTGTTAGGATTTACATATACACTGAGGAAAAAAGATCGTGTGGAAATAAACACTACACCTAGGCCTGTCAGTTAGTCTATGGTATTTTCTGTGGTTGGGAAGGACGCACAAAAGTCTATGTGACAGTGATTCTCTTGTAAAATTTCATAGCAGAATAGACCAATTTCCTGAATTTTTATCATTGGTATTCATCATAAACAATGCAGATTTTCACATAACTATCAGAGTTTTTATCTCCACTTTATGCTTTTCTTCCTGAAAAAATAATGCTGATATTTCTTCAGCCAAGATTGCATTTGATACTCCTAACTCCAAGGAGTTCTTGTGGCTTTTAGTATTTCTTCCAAACGTCATCCTTCTGATAATTGAAGAAGGTGTATTTCTGATTTGTTGCACAGAAAAAGCAGTTAAACTCAGTATGTTATTTTGTATTTCCTGTGGGCCAAGAAGACAGTCATTTCCACAGCTTAGTTGCTTTGTGATAACTGAAATAAGCCATTAGCAAGTTGACTGCGAGTATGAACTCACATGTATTATTATTATTTTTTTTTTATCTGAACAGATCTGTGGCTATTCAAATTTGTACAGCTGAAAATGAGAACAATATAAACTCTATTAAAAATGGTTAATTTACAAGGAATTAAAAAATATTTAAATAAGGATAAAAAATAATCTTTTTTCATTTATTCTCCTTCACACTCCAGAGAATTAGTTGATTTTATGTAATCTGCTGACAATTAAAACTTGCTTATATTTTAAAACAATATTGTGCTGAATTATAATCTCTAAAAACTGTTGACTTTTTCATTATTGATTCATTTATTTTCTAACTAAATTAGTTAAGATTTTATGACTATTTCTGTAAATTCTCATAGATCCATACTTTATGCACTGCAGAATTTTTCAGTTTCATTTTGCCTCAGTGGCTGATAGTCCTCAAAATAAAATGAATGATGTGGCATTCATGTAAATACAACTGCAGTTTGATTTCCAAATATGTTATTTATCTTTTTAGATATAGTACAATTATTAGACATCTAAAGCATTTAACTGGAAGACTGACTAAATGTAATCATCATTTTGTAAACAGCTTATGAAACAACATTTCTTTTCTTCTTCTAAAGCAAAATCCATAAGAAAAGAAAAATCAATTGGAAAATATGAAGAAGCTCTAACACTTTAAGTTATCCATTTTAGTCTCTACGGGAATAGAAAGCCCTTAGCTTCATGGAAGAGTAAAAGGATCAAGCATCTTAAGAAATTAATAATCAGTTTCACTGCCAGTATGACTTGATATTGGGAAAACACTTTAAGTCTGCTTTCCACTCTCATCACTTGTATCTTAGAATGACCTTTTTTTCCGTCATACTTAAGATTTCCCATTTCAATGAAAAGCTGCAGAAAGCAAGTTAGTATTGGATTTTGAAACATTTGTCCTAGTTATATTCTGATGTGTATATTGTATGAGCCTTACAGACAAAAAAACTACAGCTACAACTGGGTAGGTTTACTGCAGCCTTGGGTTTGTTGACCACACTCAAGCATTTGTGTACTTTTGAGGCTGTTCGTGCATCTCTAGACCATGCCTCAGTTAAATCCCTTTGTTCAGCCTTTTCCCGTATATTCTATGTTCACCTTGCCTGTCTTTCCCCACTCCATTTTACACCATGTCTTTAGCAATGATTCCCACATCCAGACATTAACATAACCATATAAAACAGATATTCTAATTCTTCTAAGTACGCTTGGCCCACAGGCTTCAAGTTCTTTATCATTTTCCATTTATCTTGCTTTTTGTAGTTCCATATGCCTATAGGGGAGGAAAAGAACCCTTACAAATAATGCCCATATATATCTTCAAAATAAAATAATTGCAATGCAATTCTTCCAGCTTTCAAGGTTCAGAGTTTTGTATTTCACTGTTTATTTAGTCACTTAGTCATTTAAGTGATGATACATAAAGATTGAAGTGTGTTAAAATATTTAATGGGATTTCAGCTCAGTTTTAACTTAATTGGATATATGCTATATACTTCTCTGAAGTTTTGTCTGTAATATTTTGCACTCTGTTTTTGTCATATTAAACAACTGTGTGGATAGATACTGAAAACTTATTTAAAATAACCCGTTTTCAGTAGGAAGAGCTAAAAACTGTCACTGCTTTCAAGTCAACTGCCTTTGAACTGTGTTTGCAAATATAAATGAATCTTAAATCTGTGAATAAATTATTTCAGCTATAAAAGTTGCTCACAGATAACTGATCATATCAAAAATTTGTCATTATTATAATGTGTGTCTTTGACAGGTAACCATGTTTCAGTGCTTGAACTAAAGTGCTGTCAGCCATTGTGTTTTAAAGAGAAGTCCAAATATTTTGCTGAAGCCACCAACATTTAGAATACTATGATATTAGCTTGGTTAATGAAAAATCTTTTCTGTTGTCTTGACTGAAACTTCTCAAACATATGCAATTTATATTTAAAACAAAGGTTTTATGAAATGTTTCCTAGGATACCTAGTCCAGATTTGTACATAATAAAATATGCTAGAATATATATTTAATCTGTAAAGCAGTAAGGAATGTTGATCTATTAAGTCTTTGAAAATGACTTTTAAAAAGCTTCTGTTTTCTCTTTCACTGTCTTCTAAACATAATTCTTACACAAAACCTGGACTACAAAAAAGTCTTCTTCAGTAATAATACAATTGTATAGTGCTGTGAAGAGGTTTTGCATATGATTATGGCTTCACTACTTGTACAAAATATACTATCATGTATTTATTAATATACTGTGAATTATTATAATATATAATTTAAACTCTGCTGCTCCAACAAATTAACAGACTGCATTCAATGATACAATATTCTCGTGTTTTTGTTTGTTTGTTTTCATGTGTGTTTATTTACTTATCATTGTGATAGTTTTCCCAGACTTTAGTATAATATGTTGAAAGTTCTGCCACAGTAATAAGTATCACAAAAGTTAGAACAGAAAAAATTTTGTGCATAATCCCTTTCAGGGCTCCTATACTTGTAGCTAAGTAGTCTTATTTTAAAATCTGTATGATTAAATATATAACTGTAAATATATTCACTGTGAATATATTGAAACAATTACAAGTGTTAGCTTTGAATTTTAGACTTAGAAGATTACAACCTATATCTATTTTAAACATCTTTTAATTTCATTTTTTACATACCATGTGAAAAAGGATCTATCTACATTACCTTTTCAAATAACATGAAGTGAGGAGACTGTATTTTTTTCAGTATATATACAAATAAATAAAAGAAACATACAGCAGAAAAAAAAAATACACCAGATTGTTGTGCTGCCATCCAGTGGGACCTCAACAGGCTGAGAAGAAACTCCATGAAGTTATACAAGGGTAAATGCAAAATCCTGCTCCTGGATAGGAGCAACCCCAGGCATCGGTGTAGAATCATTAAGGTTGGAATAGAACTCTAAGATTATGTAGTACAACTGTCCCCCTACTCCAGGCACCAGTAGATGCTGGGGGTGTACTGCTTGAAAGCAACCTGGCAGAAAAGGACGTAGGAGTCCTGGTGGACACCAAGTTGAACATGAGCCAGCAACGTGCCCTTGCAGCAAAGAAGGCGAATGATGTCCTCAGCTCCATTAGACAAAATATTTCCTGCAGGTCAAGGGAAGTATTCCAGTTCTGCGCTTCCCAGTAAAGCACAGACATGAAACGACCAGAGAGAGACTAACAAAGGACTACTAAGGTGATGAAAAGGCTGGAGCATGTCTCCTGAGCAAAAAGGCTGAGAGAGCTGGGACTGTTCAGCCCAAAGAAGAGAAGGCTTGGGGGGAATCTTATCAATATGTACCTGAATAAACAAATACCTGAATAAATAAATACCTGAAGGGAGGGTGCAAAGAGGATGGAGCCAGGATATGGTGCACAGTGGCAGGTCATAAGGCAATGGGTACAAAATGAAACACAGGATATTCCATTTGAACATCAGGAAGAACTTTACATTGCGAGTAACATTTTTGAATGTCACAATCTTAGTCAACAGACATGGATTAGTTTAGGCAAAGGGAGAAATATTTACATCTTAAAACACTTTTTCAAAGAAGATAGGAATCCTCTCAAAACACAGGGTTCTTTAAATCCATCTGAGTACAAGTTTTCCTAAATGTCTACTGAAGCCTTGATGAAATACTTAGATTTTGGGTTTGGGTATGCCACTTTAAAGAGAGGTTTAGTCCTTAGTCAGACTGTTAATGAAAATGTGGCATTCTTACTTTAAGATGTATACAGGTAAGCATTGATCTATTCCTTTATGTTAATATCCAAGTGTTTTATCCAAGTTGATTAATTGGTATTTCTAACACTGTTTGAATGTTGAAAATGCAAATGCTTTGCCAAAGAATTAATTCCATGATTTATTTTCCTCAAATATTATTAATACAAATATAAAAAACACATATAAAAATGATCTTAATAAGAAAAATATGTATTTGGAGGATATTTTCTAATTTTGAAAGACATTTATTTACCAGTCACTACAATTTATTAAGTGGGAAAGAAACACAGTTTGGAATCTGCTCTTTTCTGCTGCTCAGGTGACTGATTTATTCTCCCTTATGTAGTACTGCTCTGATCAAAATTGCCTCCAAGAGTTTGAAGTATTTCACCTTACCTGAGAGATTTTTTTTTTTTTTTTTTACAAAAAGGTACAGAAGAAATGGTTCACCATGGACTTGCACAATGGATCCACCTATCAAATTTTGATACTTTCCAAAATAATAATAAAAAAAGGGTATGTGCTTCTAAAGAAAGCCCAAGAGCTCAGATTCACTTGTTTCTTTCTGGATATCACAGGCCGTGTAACTTATGAGTGAAGCAAGACAACTTTATCGTAAAATCTTGCTTTAGTTTTTCTGTGTGCTACTTTGATAGCAATAAAAATAAATTGTATATGAAAAGTAAGATTTCACAGTATGCTTCACATTCAGTTCAGCAAAACTAGCATCAACCCTAACGACTTCTGAGAATCCAGGTCAGGTTGGGAAGTGTCCTGAATCCCTCTGTACTCCAATGAAATTTTCAATGCCTTCAGGCAGGTCAACAATTGTGCTACTACAGTGTTGAGATGTAAAACTTGAGTCATCTACCAACAATAGATCCAATTATTTGTGTGTAATTACTTGCCATTTTAGCATCTAGCACGAGCTAGATTGCTGGAGAAATGTTGTAAAGCTCAAATCCCTACAAATCATATATGGTCTTCTAGAGATGACACTGGACCTTCTCAGGCCTCACTACAAATGCGGGTGGGATATGAAAAAATGGCAATCAAACTTGTCTAAGACTGCCTAGCATGTCCACAGTGGGTCATGTACTCCATTATGAACCCGTTACATGATGCTATAATCTCAAGAAGCAAAGACTTGCACCTAGACATTGGAGAGGAGATGGGAATTTGGAAACAAACAAAGAGAAACAAGCAAAGAGCTGAGCTTCTACTCACCATGTAATTTACACTGAGATTCTTCTTTTTCACCTTAGTCCGTTTCACTTTTAGTCACTAACCTTCAATAAATATAATAAAAGTGGGCACAAAAATATGCACATTTACTTTAAAGAACTGACTTTAAATAATTTTCCATAGTTTCCTGTTTGAAAGATATATTCCCTGCGCTGTAAGGACTTTCTTGATAACAGTACTTTATAACTTTTCAGATCTTGTTCCATCTCTGAATAGATTAAATATTGAAGACTAATTGCACAAAAATAATCTTTTGCTTAAGTGTAGAAATAGCAGTCTCATCACTTCCTAAATGACAGAAGTTTGTAAGAATAAATATATTTTTATTACTTTGATGATGATAAATACACTGCTGAGCTATAGAAAACAAAAGGACAGTATCATCAGATGTTAACACTTCATGTAAAATATGGAAGTACTTCTAGCTTATCAAGCTAAAAATAAGCTGAAATTACTCATATAATGTATGTGAATAAAATTATTCTAATCAACACAAACTGCCCACATAAAAAGCCCAAATCAACAATACAAAAAAAAAAAAGAACTAAAAATAATGATTACAGCTATCTTATTTCTCTAGAGCATACATATCTGGTACAGTAAACAACTAAATATGAACATGCCTTCAAAAGGACACAGTTTGAGTCTAACTTTCCTCCCCAGCCAATCTGAACTTTAACACTGGGAGTTTGGAGGCATGTAGGCCATAATTAGAGAAAAACTTCTATCTGTAAATCTTTAATTTTCTAAATAAGTGATTCATGTTAGTAATGCTTAAATGTTTCATTTTCTATTTTTTTCTATTTACAAATAATATTGAAAATTATCTTTAGTTGTGAAACAGGACCCTAAAATATTTGGAGTTGGCCAAAACAAAACCTTTCAGGAGGAAAGCTCCTTATCTTATTCTTATATGTTACATTTATTCTAATAATTGTGAAGTATTCTGTTTGTGCTCAGCATAAACCATTCCTCCTTCTCTCAATTTTAGCTGAATTCATTAAGCTAAAGTATTAATTATTTCTTCAGATCTAATATTGAATACTTGAATCTTGCTTTCAATTATACTTTCAATTATACTAACAGGAGAAGTCAGACTAACTGTACTGGACCAAGCATTACCTCAGAATTACTATATAAATATTTGATGACAGAGTGTCATCATTTGATGACAGAGTGTACAATGCCTTTCATCAGTGTACAAGTTTATATTATTTAAATACATGTATATACATATATATTTACATGTAACATATTTTAGTATGTGTGTGTATATATACACACAACCCACACAAATGAGCGGTTTTCCAAATGAAATACAACAAAACAAATATAAAAACTTGGGACAGTTTAACAATTTGTGAATGTTAAGAAGAGGGAAAAAAAAAAAAAAAGAGAGAAAACTATATCCGTAATCCATATCAAATATTAAAATCAGAAGAGGAAAAGAAAATATTTTGAAAAATATTGACTCTCTTCTCAGAAGCAGGGATTTCCAAAACAGATTTACTCCTGGGCAAAACAAAATGAATTACTGATTTGACAAGCACCAACCAGGAAGACTCTAGCGAGTGCCTCTTTAGTCTCAGGGAAAGAGAGTGTGACTGAGCAGGACCCCCAGGTATTCAGTGGCAGGACCAGCACACAGGCTTAACGCTTCTCTGCCAAGCCAGCAGCCTCAGTGCCAGCAAGCGGTTTCCCTCCAGCTTCCTTCACTCAAAGAGGGTTGTGATTGTGTGGCTCCCTGCCTCGGAGGCTTATGTTCACTTTGCATTTTCCCTGCAAGCAGCAAGTGAAAGTGACAGGACCATTCCAGGAGGGCAGCCAGGAAGATGTCGGTGTATTTTTCCTAGCTGAGCATAAAAGTGATGGTAATGATGATGATGATTTCTGCATCTCTGAAGTTTTCCCATGGACATTTCTTTCATAAAAAGGCATTTTCTATTCTAGAAAACAAGTCAGTGGAAAAAAATCCTAAGATTAATTTAAATATTTTGGGCCTGAAATGGAAAGACAGTCAGTTATTCACTACATAAATTAAATATTAAAGAAATTACTCCAAGTCCATTGTGTTTTGACTTAGCTTCCACCATAGTGGGGTTTCTTTTTTTCTTTTTTTTTTTTTTTTTTTTTTGGTTGGTTGGTTGGTTTGGTTTCATTTTGCTTTTGCTTTTTAAAGAGGAAATAATTACCATATTTGCAGTCCTTGTTATGCAGGTGGAGTAAATTGGATGACTGAAAGATGCTTATAACATAAATATAAATCTATACCACAAATATCTTAGACTGCAGTTCTATAATGTGTCCAGCACCCTAATCTTACCTTAAAATAGACTTCTGTGTTAGACAAGACATCTCACAATTTCACGAGGAGGATCATTGCTTTGTACCTTTAACCTTTTAGACTGCATTGAGACAGAATCTATTCTGAAAGGAAGGAAGGAAGGAAGGAAGGAAGGAAGGAAGGAAGGAAGGAAGGAAGGAAGGAAGGAAGGGAGGGAGGGAGGGAGGGAGGGAGACCAAACTACACATTTTTCAAACTTACATAAAGCCTACACGAAAATAGGTGGATAATAGACCTTTCGGTTCATCAGAAGACAAAAGTATCTGAACAACATACTAGCTAGTTCCCTTTAAATAGAAATTTTTCATGCTCTTTTCCTTTCACATTTATACAAGTTCAGAAGCTGGCTGCTCTTATATTTCTTTGACCTTAAACTGCTGGTAATTTATCACTTTTCTTCTTTTTTTTTTTTAAATTGTGTTCCTATATTTGAAGCATGCTTCAGCTTCAGCTAGCTGTCTCAAAGCCTTTCCAAGTAACATGCTCAATTGTGTATAATTTCTGTATCTTTAATATTAGTTTTATGTGCCTTAATCGATTACCAGTAATCTATTACCAGTTGATAATTTTTAATTTTCTCCTGCTAGGTACCAGTCTGCTGAAACAATGAATTACAATTGCAGGACTATGGAATTTATCTTCATTCTATGTGTTCTATAGATTTTGTATATTCTCGGTGCATTAACCATGCTGTTACATACTAGACATTAATTTATTCAGTTGGTTTATATATGCATTTGCAAGGTATTTCCTCATCTCTATGTTCTGTTCTCTGATTAGAGTTAATACAATATTTTGTAGAAATATATTCTGATGAGATTGTAATGATTTATTTTTCAAGCAAAAATATGTTGATTTTGAAGACCTTTTGTTCCATGTCTGTTCTTTCCTATGTCCTTTCCTATTTATGTGTATTTTGTAACAGCATGTCTCTTTACTATCGTACATAGTAATGTTCACTATAAACAGAAAAAACAAATTGTACTCTCAACTGCCAAGTTCATTCAAATTTTATTAATGGAATGTATCATCAGCCAGTCACAGCTTCAACAGTTTAATCATATTTCCACTTATTAATGTACATTTCAGGAGATAAAATTTGTGGCAGCACATATACCACTTAAAGATGTTTAGAATAATCACTTGCCCATTTTCATAATGTTTCTAGTTTGTCATATTAGCTATCTACTTTAACTTCTAGAGAAATTACACTAGGAAGTTCACATTCATAAGCTTACCATTGTTGAAACATTACAAAATAATGCAGAAATAATTGCTGTGGATTCCGTTCTGGCAGGAAGTGAGATGAGACAGGTATCAGAGTGGCCCATCAGAAGGGAGAGGTAGCTTTAATCAACATGTTTCCCTTTTGTAAAGAATAAGTAAATAAACAAATAAAATAAAACAAAAACATTTGCATTGAGATGTTTCAATTCAGTGTTTCCGGCTAGAACATTTTCAGGGGAAAAAAGTCACAAAATTCTCAAGGGCCATAGGGAGGCTAGAATCTAACCTCTGCTTTGAATCAAATAAAACAGAAAATAGCATATGGCTTCTCTTCTTACAAATCACCTTTATCACCAAACTGTAGATCTAGTCTTATATTTAGCTGTTTATATAGAAGGAAAAATATGGAAGAGGAGAGTTTCACATTTTAAAAAAGGCTGATGCTATAATTTGGTGAGCAAGAAACTTGCCTGTTATGTGGGATGGAGTCTGTGGGAGCCTAATCTGTCATAAACAAGTAGATCAGTTCCTCCCACACCCAAGTTAAATGTTCTAGTCAGTAGGTTATTGTCCGGGCATCGGGTAGGCTGAGACAGTATCTATCACAGACTTCTCACAAAAACATTCTCCAAAAGTCTTATTTTGATTCTACATCAGAGAAATTGTAAAATATTCTGAAACTGCACACTTTCTCTTTTCTTTTATAAAACAGAAAAATTGTTTTCTGGTCAGCACTGGAAAATAATGAAATTCTCAGATCCCTTACTTCATTTGTCAATCATGGAACAGAGTGAAAAATGACTTCGGTTACTAAAGGTTTAGCTGAGGGAAAGGAGCCAAGTAGAAATACAAATAGAAATACAACCCAGTGCTCCTGCCTGTGTTTCCATCTGCAGGGAAAAAAAATAATAATCTTAATTGAGTGGGCATTCATTTATAATTAAGTATAAAAATCAAGCCACAAACAGATATTTCTGTAACCTGAAAAGGCCTGGGAACTCCTTGAAAATGGTAGAGAATTCACTGTTCACAGTTTATTCCACATGGGAGGTATATAGTAACAACTGGTAAAATTACAAAAACTCTTGTTTTCCCTGGCTAAATCAAATAATTGATCCAGCTTAACAGCATCTGTGATTCTAACCACTGAAATTAAACAGTATCATATTTTATCAGAACTAATTCTGTATGCATTAACAAATATCCATTTGTTTTTTATCCATCCACACTATCCATTGGGTGAAATAGTTATTTCAGATAACTAAACATCAACACTACTTGTCTGGACATTTTTACTTCAGATTAGATGTAGTCTGTTCCTATGTACTTGTATGCCCATAGGCAGGTGACATTAGATATTGTTGTTCGAGGCATCTTCCAGTCTAACTTCAATCAAAAAGAAAACCAGTTTACACACTCAGCAAGTACAGCTTTGTGAGCCAAAGCACAGTCCATGAAGATTAGTGGGAGTTTAACTGCTAGAAGTGCACATCTGTCCTAGCTAAAGGACAAATATAGGTGCATTCAGGACAAGAAAAGAAGATGGTATGGCTCTTTGCAGTAGCTAAGATAAGGGTCTCCTCACAATTAGAGAAATTCTGTCTTCAATGAAGAGAATGGGTAAATTATTACAGGTATCAGCAGACCCAAGAATTTCTCTTCAGTTTCAGGAATCTGTGAGCTCCTATGAGAGAAGGAAAAACCCAGTGATGGGAAAACTCACTGTCCTGGTTCCAGTTAGGACAGAGTTAATTTTCCCTCATAGTAGCTGGTAGGGTGCTATGTTTTGGATTAGGGTGAGAAGAGCGCTGATAACATGGTGATGTTTTAATTGTTGCAGAGCAGTGTTTACACCAGGCCAAGGACTTTTCGGCTTCTCGCTCTGTCCTGCCAGCGAGCAGGCTAAGGGTGCAGCAGGAGCTGGGAGGGGACAGACCCAGGACAGCTGACCCAAACTGGCCAAAGGGGTATTCCATACCATCTGACGTCATGCTAAACAATATATAGGGGTGGCTGGCCGGGGTGGGGGGCCGGGCTGCTCGGGGATAGGCTGGGCATCGGTCAGCGGGTGGTGAGCAATTGCGTTGTGCATCACTTGTTTTCTTACACATTATTATTATTAATACTATTATCATTATCACTATTATTAATATTATTGTTATTATTATATTCCTGTCTTAATAAACTGTCTTTATCTCAACTCACCGGCTTCACTTTCCCGTTTCTCTCCCCCATCCCAGAGAGGGAGGGGGGAGGGTGAGCGAACGGCCGTGTGGTGTTTAGCTGCCAGCCGGGTTAAACCACAACACTCACGTAGCAAAAATGATGCCATACAGAAATGAGATTTTATCCCTACTTTCCTCAGTTGAAGGAGGACATGGAGTACAAAAATAAAATAAAATATTATGGACCATCTGCTTTGGAAGTGAATATTCCTATCAGTACTATTGTATGTAGAATGTATACTATGCATGATATACATACTACTTACATACTATACATGTATATATATATATACTATATACATAATATACACAATAATGTACAACTTCATATTGCAGAGCAGTTCCAGAGCTTGAGAAGAGGAACCTTCTCAGATGAAACTATAATAAAAGTGTCTGAGATGGAATTGACTGAAGAATTACAGTTATTAGTACTTAGTTATTATGTATTTGATCATAAGAAGATGTAAACTGGTAAACCAGTAGAGTCCTACATCTACATATTCATGTTTATATATATTCAATATATTCATGTTTAATGTGTTCATGTTTAAAATACCTTTGTCTGGTATTATCTCCATTATTCAGAGACTCACTGGCACAGTCTCAGATGGGATGCCTTTAATATGATGAAGTATGGAATGTACTCCAAGTCACCAAAAATGTAGGTAGCACCCTAATTGTTTATTTCATTTTCTGTGTGCTCCAGTGAGACATAAATTCCTGAAAACTGACTTCTCTTTAACAGATTTAGACACTTATACACCTGTATAAGATGTAGATAGCTAGATAATTAGATAGGTAAACATAGATTCTTTCAGGTATCCTACATCTGTAGTCATAGCATGTGGCGCTTACACTGGCCTTGAGTTAGCAGTCTGTGTTTGCTTGGAGGATGTAAGCATGGTTTTGTGATAGAGCCGTTTATTTCACTTGCAGAAATAAGCCGTGCAAACAGTATCTTAGAAGTGGAGTGGAGTTTGTCAGTATTCAGAGTAGCAGAAGCAGCAGCAGCAGAATTCACTTCCATGACTGTGCAGAAGTGAAAGTACCTGGCAGCTCATCAGGGTAACACAACTGGTCCCCTGATCAGTGAGCACAAGGTGCAGTAATGCCTACAAGTTGGATGAAGTAGAGCTCTGTAAATGAAAGACCTCAGTGGGAGAAAAGGTAAAGGTCTTGCCACGTTTGGGATTTCAGAGATGGGGACAATGTATGAGTTTTATATTGGTGCTTGAAACTCAACAAAGATATATGATAAAAACATACCTAGAACATATTATCTGGCCAAACTGCTGGAACATAAGACTCTCACCCTCACCTTCAAAAATGCTTAGATAACCTAGTCAAAGATGTTGTGAAAATGATGAGTGCAAAGAAATAACACCAAAGATTGCCAATTGCCTCTTTAATCTAACTGATAAGATTTAAATAAGAGATTGTAAAAGCACTTTTCTTTGCTGAAAACAGAAACATTTTTCAAATCAAGCAGTAGCAACCACTCAAAGGAAAGAAATAACATTTTTTTTCATCTAAGTGAAAATAATTTTATTATTTTCAACCATTATCACTTTGGGGGCACTGGATAATTAGGGGGGCACCATTCAGATGCACCTAGATAGACTAGAGTCAACAGGAAGGTCCTGAAATTCATCAAAGACAAATGCCAAATGCTGGACTTTAGAAGGAAACAGCCCTGACAGAATATAGGTTGGGGACTGCCTGGTGGGGGAGCAGCTCTGCTGGAAAGCCCCTGGGGGTGCTGGTGGGCAGCAAACGTGTGTGAGCCAGCAGTGAGCCCTGGAGCACATGACCTGTGAAGAAAGTCTGAGAGAGATGGACTTGTTCAGCCTGGTAAAGACATAGCTCTGGGTGGAGACCTCAGAGGAGTCCACCAGTGCCTATCAGAGGGCTATTTCAAAGATGGATCTGGTCTTTAAACGGATGTGCATGGTGGGTGGACAAGTGACAATGAGCATAAATTGAAATAACAGACTTTCACGCTGGGTATAAGCAAGGCTTTTTTCACCATACAGACTGTCCAGCCACAGTACCAGTTACCCAGAGGTGTTCTATAGTCTCTGTCCTTTAAGGTGTTCAAGAGCTGAGTGGATAAAGCCCTAAGCAACCTGGTCTGACCAATAACTGGCATCTTGGAACAAGTGGTTGGACTCGAGATGTCCTGAGGCAAATTCAAATATGAGTTATTTCATGACTCCCAGTTTCTGCATTTTCTTAGCCTCACTTAATTAAGCTGAAATACTATATCCAGCTTTTTAATTAAGGGGCAGCATAGAGGACTTGTATAGAAGTGAAGATATTAAGTTTGCTTAAGAAACATAGATTTGATCAGAA